>NC_064814.1:33332599-33676083 GCF_023721935.1 Panthera uncia
TGGGGGGGGGTGGGAGGGAGGGGAGGGTGGGTGATGGGTATTGAGGAGGGCACCTTTTGGGATGAGCACTGGGTGTTGTATGGAAACCAATTTGACAATAAATTTCATATATTGAAAAAAAATATATAAATAAATGTTAAAAACAAATAATAAAAAAAATAATAATAAAAAATTAAAAAGTGGATATTGTGGACGCCTGAGTGGCTCAGTTGGATAAGCCTCTGACTTTGGCTCAGGCCATGATCTCACAGTTCGTGAGTTGGAGCCCCATATCAGGCTCCATGCTGATGGTGTGGAGCCTGCTTGGGATTCTCTCCCTCTCTTTCTGCCCCCTTCACCGAGATCATGCTCACTCTCTCCCTCTCTCTTTCAAAATAAATAAATAAACTTAAAATCAATAAAACATGGGTATCGTTTTAAGTCGCTAAGTTTGTGAATCATTTGTTACACAGACTATGTCATGTTCATAGTTTTTTTTTGAAAATCCACTTGAAATCCACTTTTGAAAATCCACTTTTTCAAAAATTTCAAAAATTTCTTTTTGAAATCCACTCTCTGACTTTATTATTATCCAGAAACGTTATGCTCTATATCCAGCTAAAAGGTTATTAACCTTAAACTCTATTAAGCCATCCTAACCCTAAAGCAAAGTTAGTCACTCTTTGGCCTAGCCTCATACGTCTATAATAGCACTTACTACATTACATTTTAAGCATTGGTGTGGGGGTTTGGGGCGCTTCTCCACTAGATTATGAAGTAGTGTTTTTTTGTAGAGCATTTCATCTTCAGGATTTACAGCAACAGGTTTATAGTAAATTCGTGTTGGCAGTACCTGAAAGTAGTAACTTTTAGGAAACTTTGTAGTGATTTCTTCTTACTCATTTTCTTCTTTCAGTCTGCATTCTACCAAGATTCTAGTAGTACAGGTGCACTGACTACATTGTAGTTTACTTTAATTGTTACCTTTTAACAGAGGATAGAATGCAAGTCACATACCCCACCCCTTTTTTGCCTGCAATTAATTTTGTCAGATAAGGAATGAAACATATATATATATATATGTATATATATATATATAAATTTATTCATTCCAAGTTCAGCCAAATTTACTAAGCCAATACTTCTTGACTGTAAAGTAGCAAAACTGATCAAATTTATACATTTTAACCATATGCTTATTTCAGATACTGATGAACTAACTATTCTGGCCAGTCAACAGAAATTCAGAATTCATGTTTTAGAGAACTAATAATTTGTTGCATACATAAATAACCATTGTTTTCCTTTTAAGAGATTTCAACCAAGTAGATTGTTGTGAGGAAATGTATGAGTTATTTCTGAAATTCCATTTTATTTGAAATTTTTTACATTGTAAATAATTGTGTACTTTTATCAGAATGTATCAATAAATGACTGCTGCAGTATCAGTAGTGCAGCTCTAATATTTTCAGAGTCCTCACTCTTAACAAATTTATGGGAGGAAATGCTTTGTCAGAGAGGACTGTAGGACCTTTCATTTCCATTTAGATAGCCAACAGCTACAAGGGATCTTACTTACTCTCACTTGGGACAGTATTTCTCCATATTCTTCCTTATGCTTTTCTGACTACTCCTATATGCGTTGAAAATTTGATCCTGAAATATAACCCGGTCTCTTGAGCTGAAGATGCCGAGTCAAATCTCACCAAATAGCTAGAGTTTAATAGGTATTTATATTTTTGGTTTTCTCACATTTTACATTTGATTAGGATATGCCTATTTTTACTATAAAAGTTGTAGAAAATACCACTACTTTATTTTCCTTTTTTATTTCTATTTAAAGAAGCTAGGTGTGCCTGGATGGCTTAGTTGGTTAAGCGCCCAGATTCTGGATTTCGTATCAAGTCATGATCTCACAGTTTGTGAGATCAAGCCCCACATCAGCCACTACACTGACAGCACGGATCCTGATTGGGATTCCCTCTCTCTCTCTCTCTCTCTCTCTGCTGCCCCTCCCCTGCTCGCTTGCACATGATTTCTCTCTCTCTCAAAATAAATAAATAACCTTAAAAAATATAAAGGGAACTGCACTTTATTTCTAACATGTGTCATCTATAGATAGGCACATATACACTGAGTAAAAGAAAGTAAATATTTCTTTAATATTAGTACCTCATGGAATGAATAGTGAAGAATCCTCCTCAGATGGAAAATATGACAGGCTTTACCTATGAAATAAATTATGTGAAAAAGATTACAAAAGATGGTAGTCTGTTTAGGCGGGCCTATTAAAAGCATTAAGACTTGAGTACTGGCTATTAAAGTGAGTAAATGGCAATATTATAAAGTTAAACACATGCCAAAAAACATTTTCCAGAGGACTGGGATTGTAACAATACCATTAATGAGGGCAAAGAGGTCTTAATGCAATTTACACTTTCTAAAGTTTCAAAAAGAGGCTTTGAGTTAGAACATTATTAATGTACGAACATCTGGAACTGTGTAAAAGCTATAGACGTTGAGCAAATGCAGAATTTCCCCACTAGGTTGCATTCTAACTTATTGCCTCCCTAGTGAGATACTATTTAAGAAGCTTGGAAAAGTAAAATAACAATATCCAGCTAAAGCATAAACATTCCAAAGTGTCCTTTAATTTGTGAGATCTGACTAAAAAAAGTGAGGTTACCAAATCCAAGTGATGTGAACTTCAGTTAATAGATTAGGTCATCTGTATATTATTATATATGAGCTAGTCTGTATGTGAATAGTATTTGTTTTTTATAAGCTAAGTAAACTATGACAGAGATGACTCTGTGTCAGTGTTTTTTTCCTCTTAAGTTATTTGATTTTTAGGTGCGTAGTTGGGATACTTAAGAGAATTTAAAAATCAACTGAGTAATGTGTGTCTTTAGTTATCTATATGATTTTTCTGGCGGGGGGGGAGTAATTAAGATGTATAAATGGATAATTTGAGTGTCACCTGCAGTGAGAATGGAAAAGCTATATATCTAAATATTCTGTTATCTAAAACTGAAAATTTGCTACAGACCATTTTCTCCAAAATAATCAGTATGTTTTTGCTGTAGAGCTACTACTCCATGTGCATGTAGCCGCTGTGTAATCTTTTTTTTTTCTTAAATCTTTATTTATTTTTGAGAGACAGAGACACAGAGTGCGAACAGGGGAGGGCACAGAGGGAGACACAGAATCCAAAGCAGGCTTCAGGCTCTGAGCTGTCAGCACAGAGCCCGATGCGGCGCTCATACCCACAAACTGTGGGATCATGACCTGAGCCAAAGTCGGACGCTCAACTGACTGAGCCACCCAGGCACCCCTTCTGTATAATCTTTAACAGAAGGCTTTTAAGATACTTTTTTTAAAACCTCCACTGAAGAGATTAAAATAAACACATTATGTTCTGTGAAAATGTCTCACAATTATCAAATTCCCTCTTTTTCACAGTGTTCCTTGTGCTTCCTTACCTAAACTAAAATCTGCATATACCCAGAGGATATGTCATTTCTTCATTAACTCTTTCATGTTGTGACTATGTTTCCTCTGTAGTAACTCAGGTGATACCCTATTTACTCTCCATTGCTTTTTCTAAACCTTTACCTCTCCATTTTTTTCTGAAGGAGGGAAGGAAAGGAAAGAAGGAGGGAGAGAGAGAGGGAAGGATGTGGGGAAGAGAGAGACATGTAAAGAGAGAGGAAAAAACTCACCAACAAAAGTTCTAGTCTCTGAGCTCATGTCTTTTGACATATATCGCCCTTTCCCTTTCACCTTTATCAACATGTGACAAATCACTTGAATACTCTTCCTTTATTAAGGCCATTGGCACTGGATTCTACAGGATTTTTTTTCCCCTTCTTACACCCCTCTCTGACCTTCCATTATCTTGGGCCTTCCGTTTTTCATTCATTTATTGAATTCATTCAACAAATACTTATTGAGTACTTTCTGTGTGTCAGGTACTGTTCTAGGTACTGGACAATCAACTGAGCAAAACAAACAAAAGTCATTGTCCTTAAAGAGGTTATATTCCAGGGATGTAAGAAAATAAACCGGACACACAGAAAAGATAAATTAACATATTAGATGATGTCATGGACTGGATGTTTGTGTCCCCCCACCCCAACCCCAAATTCATGTATTGAAGCCCTAACTCCCTGTATTTGGAGATGGGGTCTCTAAGGAAGTAATTAAGGTTAAATGAGGTCATAAGGATGGAGCCCTGATCTAGTAGTATTAGTGTCCTTACAAGAATAGACACCAGAAATCTTGCTCTCTTCTCTGCAATCTGAGCAGAGGAAAAGTGATATGATGACTCAGTGAGATGTCTGTCTACAAGCCTGGAAGAGAGCCTCACCAGCAACTATGTCAGCCAGCATCTTGATCTTGAACCTCCCAGCGTCCAGAACTCTGAGAAATGTTTCTGTTTAAGCCACTCTGTCTGTGGTATTTTTTTTTCCATCTTTATTGAGATATTGTTGATATAACCTATGTAAATTGTTGACATCCCATCAATGTGATTATTTGATTCCATGTGTCTATAACAAAATGATTATGTGGTATTTTCTTATAGTAGCCTGAGTGGACTAGTACAGATCATGGTAAAAAATGCCAAGAAGGGGAAAATGAGACTCTTGGGGGAGTGGGGAAAAGTGGTTTAGAATTTTAAGTGGATGGTTCTAGAAGGCCTGTCAGAGATTACATAGAAGAAGCAGGATGACTATGTAGGAGTCTACTGTAATATCTCCTATGATAGATGGTGGCTTGGACTGCTGTGGTAGTAGTGTTTAGAGTCTAGATATGATTTGAAAGTAGTGCTGGCAGGATTTGCTGATGAATTGGATGTCCAATGTGATAGAAAGGGAGGGAGGGAGGTTTTCTTGCTGGGCTTTTTTCTGTATGTGTACTCTCCTGCTAGTTAGTCACATCTGTGTTCATTATTTTAGTTACATCGGTTGTCTTGGTTTCCTGATTTCGCATCCAATTCTCCCCTCTCCTCTACCACATTCTAAAGAGAAAACTCACTTCTTGTGTGCCTCCTTTTGGTAATCTGCTATAATACACCTTTACTTCTGACACCAGGTGTGTGGTTGTTCTATATAGTTTAACTTAATTCCGACACTGTCTACCTAGAGGCAGCATCAGACTACAGTTTAACTTAATTCTGACACTTTCTGCCTACAGACGGAGCATCAGATTCCCTAGGTTAAAGGTTCAGTCCCACAAGATTGCCCCCACTCTGACACCAATCTCAGGTCCGGATTGTTAATTTGTATTTCTGACTGACTGGCTGTAAATTAGAGGTACCCACCACTCCCTCCTCAGGTTCAGTTAATTTGCTAGAGTGGTCTGTAGAACTCAGAGAAACATTGGCTTATGTTTACCAGTTTATAATAAAGGATATAAAGGATACAGATGAATAGCCAGATGAAGAGCTATATGAGGTGAGGTCTAGAAAGGTCCCAAACAGAGGAGCTTCTGTTCACATGGATCTGAGGTATATCACCCTGCAGCACGTGGATGCATTCACCAACCTAGAAGCTCTCTGAACTCTATCCTTTTGGGTTTAATGCAGGCTTTATTACATAGGCATGGTTGATTAAATCATTGGCTGCTGTCAATTGATTCATCCTCTAGCCCCTCTCCCCTCCCTGGAAGTTGGAGGTGGAGGCTGAAAGTGCCAACCTTCTAATCACATGGTTGGTTCTTCTCCCCCTTCCCGCAACCAGCTGCCATCCTTACCTGGGGGCTGTCCAGAAATCATCTAATTAACATATACTCAGGTGTAGTTGAAGAGGCTTGTTATGAATACATAATTTCACCTTTATGGTTCTGGAGCTATTTTAGGAACTGGAACAAAAGATACCCCTACAGCTCTTATTGTTTAGGAAATTCCAAGGGTTTTAGGAGCTGTGTGCCAGGAACAGGGATACAAACCAAAATATATATTTCTTATTATAAATCACAGCATCACGCACAGCCGTATATTGAACTGACAGATAAACATGTCAATATGAGTATCTCAAAGGCAAAAAAGTTGTGATCTTTCTTCCCAATCTTGGTCCTTTTCCAGTGTTGCTTGTATGAGTGAATGGTACCACAATCTGTATTTGGACTAATCATATAATCGGGGTCATCTGTGAACCTTCCCCCCCCCCCTTGTCATATCCAATCTTATATTTCATTTTAAATATTTTTGTAACTTGCTCACTTTTCTTTCTCTACAGTATAATTTTCAAAAAGGTAAAATCATGACTCACATGTAAATATAAAGTAAATTTATTCAAAGAGTTCATTCTGTTTATTGATTAATGTCAAACAGTTTATTCAGTTTATTGAAAAATGAGGGAATGAGTATGATGTTAGGCTAATGAGAGTATTTAAAGAACTATGAACTTATAGGCCACTTATAGGAATACAACAGTGAGTTTAATAAAGTACACTTCCCTGTATAATCCTTGGATGGGCCTTTGCCTTCATATGACGTATATAAAACAAACATACACATTTTATTTTTTTTATATAAAATTTATTGTCAAATTGGTTTCCATACAACACCCAGTGCTCATCCCAACAGGTGTCCTCCTCAATGCCCATCACCAACTTTCCCCTTCCCCCCCCACCCCCCATCAACCCTCAGTTTATTCTCAGTATTTAAATTTTTTTTTTTAACGTTTTTTATTTATTTTTGGGACAGAGAGAGACAGAGCATGAACGGGGGAGGGGCAGAGAGAGAGGGAGACACAGAATCGGAAACAGGCTCCAGGCTCCGAGCCATCAGCCCAGAGCCTGACGCGGGGCTCGAACTCACGGACCGCGAGATCGTGACCTGGCTGAAGTCGGACGCTTAACCGACTGCGCCACCCAGGCGCCCCTATTCTCAGTATTTAAGACTCTTATGTTTGCCTCCTTCCCTGTCTGTAACTTTTTTTTTTCCTCCCCCTTCTCCATCTCCTTGGTCTTCTGTTGAGTTTCTCAGGATCCACATATGAGTGAAAACATAAGGTATCTATCTTTCAGGGGAACATACACATTTTAAACAATAAAATTGACATTGGCATATCTACCACCAACTTAAGAAATAGAACATTACTCTTAACAGTAGAATAACACATGTACTCCTTCACAATCATATCCTTCCATCTCAAGGGATAATAGTTTTACATTTTTAAAGATAGTATGTATATGTGTGTGTATATGTACATGCTTAAATAATATATTGTTTTTGAACTTAATATGAATGAAATCATTTGTTATCTATCTGTAATTTGCTTTGTTTTTTAAAGTTTATTTATTTTGAGAGAGAGAGTGCTTGTGCATGAGTGGGAGAGGAGCAGAGGGAGAAGGAGAAGGAGAAGACCAACCAGGCTCCGCGCTGTCAGTACAGAGCCCAGCGCAGGGCTGGATCTCATAAACAGTGAAATCACAACCTGAGCCCAAACCAAGAGTTGGATGCTTAACCCACTGAGCCATCCAGGCACCCCTCTGTAATTTTTATAGCTTTGTGTTCATCTTTGTTGTTTCACATGTTACTAATTTATTCATTGACACTCCTGTGTAGTATTTGTTTTTGTGTAGGTGTGGGTTTTTTTTCCTTCAATTTTTAAAAGGGTGGTGTGAAAAGCATATAACATAAAATTTGCTGTTTAACCATTTTTTAAAAAGTGTATTTATTTTGAGAGAGAGAGAGAGCTTGCATGCGTAAGTGGGGTAGGGGCAGAGAGAAAGGGGGAAAGAGAATCCCAAGCAGGGCTCAAACTTATGAACCATGAGATTGTGACCTGAGCTGAAATCAAGAGTCAGACACTGAACCAACTGAGACACCCAGGTGCCCCTGCTGTTTAACTGTTTTTGAAGTATACAATTCCATGTTGTTGAGTACATTTATAATATAGTACAACATCACTGCTGTTTCCAAAACATTTTCATCATTACAAATCTAGAAACTCTGTATTTGTTAAACTATTAACTCTTCATTTTCTCCTCTCCCCAAGCCCTGGCAACTCCTGTTCTACTTACTTTCTTTATGAATCTGTCTATTCCATTCATAAAAAATGGAATCATAGGGGGTGCCTGGGTGGCTCAGTCGGTCAAGCGTCCAACTTGCACTCAGATCATGATCTCACGGTTTGTGGGTTTGAGCCCTGTGTCGGGCTAATGTGCTGACAGCTCAGAGCCTGGAGCCTGCTTTAGATTCTGTGTCTCCCTCTCTCTGCTCCTCCCCCGCTCATGCTCTGTCTCTCTCTCATAAATAAACATTTTTTTCAACATAATACTTAATTTTATTTTTTTTTAATTTACATCCAAATTAGTTAGCATGTAGTGCAACAGTGATTTCAGGAGTAGATTGCTTAATGCCCCTTACCCATTTAGCCCATCCCCTTTCCCACATCCCCTCCAGTAACCCTCAGTTTGTTCTCCATATTTATGAGTCTCTTCTGTTTTGTCCCCCTCCTTGTTTTTGTATTATTTTTGTTTCCGTTCCCTTATGTTCATCTGTTTTGTCTCTTAAAGTCCTCATACGAGTGAAGTCATATGATATTTGTCTTTCTCTGACTGACTAATTTCACTTAGCATAATACCCTCCAGTTCCATCCACGTAGTTGCAAATGACAAGATTTCATTCTTTTTGATTGCTGAGTAATACTCCATTGTATGTATGTGTGTATGTATGTATGTATGTATATGTGTATCCATGTGTATACATATGTATATATGCCACATCTTCTTTATCCATTCATCCATCGATGGACTTTTGGTTTTTTTCCATACTTTGGCTATTGTTGATAGTGCTGCTGTATACATGGGGGTGCATGTGTCCCTTTGAAACAGCACACCTGTATCCCTTGGATAAATACCTAGTAGTGCAATTGCTGGGTCATAGGGTAGTTCTATTTTTAATTTTTTGAGGAGCCTCTATACTGTTTTCCAGAGTGGCTGTACCAGCTTGCATTCCCAAAAAATAAATAAACATTAAAAAAATTTTTAATGTAATCGTAAAATATTCTTTTGTGTCTGCTTTATTTCACTTACCATAATGTTTTCAAGGTTTATGTACATTGTAGCGTGTATCACAATTTTATTCTTTTTTATGGCTGAATATTCCATTGTATGGATATCCTACTTTGTTTATCCATTCATCTGTTGATGGATGTTTGAGTTGTTTCCAGCTTAATCGCTATTGTGAATAATGCTGTTATGAACACTGATGTACAACTATCTGTTTGAGTTTTTTGCCTTCACTTCTTTTGGTGATATATCCCAGCAGTGGAATTTGCTGAATCATATGGTCATTTTATGTTTATAAACTCTTCGAGGAACTGCCAGACTTACACAGTGGCTATCCCACTTTACATTCCCACCAGCAGTGTACAAAGATACCAGTTTCTCTATATCCTTGCAGCAACTATTTTCTGGTTTTGTTTCTTTGTTGGTTTGTTTTATAGTAGCCATCCTAATGGTTATGAAGTGGTGTCTCATTGTAGTTCTGATTTACATTTCCCTAATTATTAGTGAAGTTGTGCATCTTTTCATGTGCTTATTCATTCTCTGTGTATCTTCTTTGGAGAAATGTCTATTCAAGTTCTTTGCCCATTTTTGAATTGGATTGTTTTTGAGTTACAGGAGTTCTTTATATTTTCTGGATGTTAATCCCTTATCAAATAAATGAATTGCAGATATTTTCTCCTGTGGACTATCTTTTCACTTTCTTGATAGTATCCTTTGATGCATAAAAGTTTTTAAATCTAGATGAAGTTGAATATATCTATATTTTTCTTTTGTTCACTGTGTTTTTGATGTCATATCTAAGAATTCATTTTTAAATCCATTTTTTTTGATTGGTTAAAAAAATTCTGTCCATTGAATGGTCTTAGTATCCTGGTGGAAAACCAATTGACCATATATGTGACAGCTTATTTCTAGCTCTCTGTTCTATTCCATTGGTCTGTATGTCTGTCCTTAGGCCAGTGTCCCACTGTTTGATTGCTGTTGCTTTGTATTAAGTTTTTGAAATTAGGAAATGTGAGTCCTCCAATGTTGTTCTTTTTTTTTTTTTTTTTTTTTAAGATTCCTTGTGAATTTTAAGGTTTTTATATTTCTGGGGAGGAAAGGTTGGGATTTTGGTAGGGATTGCACTGAATATAAATCTCTTTGGAGGGTAGTATTGTCATGTTAACAATATTAAGTCTTCCAGTCCATGAACATGGCATGTTTTTTCATTTATTTATGTTTCTGTGATTTCTTTCAACAGTGTTTTGTAGTTTTGAGTATACAAGTCTTTCACCCTTTGATTAAATTTATTCTTTTTTTTTTAAGTTTATTTTTGAGAGAGAGAGACAGCATGAGCTGGAGAGGGGCAGAGAGAGATGGAGGGAGGGAGGAAGAGAGAGAGAGAGAAAGAGAGAGAAAATTCCCAAGCAGGCTCGACACCATCAGCTAGATGCAGGGCTCAAACTCATGAAACCATGAGATCATGACCTGAGTTGAAACCAAGAGTCAGATGCTTAACCGACTGAGCCACCCAGGCACCCCTAGTTAAACTTATTCTTAAGTATTTTATTCTTTTTGATGCTATTGTGAATGGAATTTTTTTCTTCATTTCTTTTTATAGTTATTAGTGTATAGAAATAAAACCAATTTTTGCATGTTGATTTTATATCCTGCATCTTGGCTGATTTAATTTATTAGCTGTAACAGGGGTTTTTGTTCGGGGGGGGTTGGGGGGTCAGGGTTGATGTGTATTCTTTGATATATATATTTTCTAGATATAAGACCATGGCATCTGTAACAGAGATAGTTTTACTTCTTTTCCAATTTGAATACCCTTTCTTTGTTTTTATGCCTATTGCTCTGTTTCATAGAAGTGGTGAAGTTGGGGGCCTCCTTATCTTGTTTCTAATTATAGGGGGAAAGCTTTAGGTTAGTCACCTAAATTGAGTATGATGTTAGGTATTCAAAAAGTTAGGTATTCATAAAAGTTAACTTTTTATAAAAGACCTTTGATATGTTTAGGAAATTTTCTTTGATTCCTAGTTAGAGTGGTTTTATAATGAAAAGATGTTAAATTTTGTCAAATGCTTTTTATACATCAATAGAGATGCGTATTTTTTTCCTCCATTCTGTTAGTGTAGTGCATTACATTGATTTTTATTAGTGCATTACGTTGCATTCCAGGAATAAATCCCAAATGGTCATGATATATAATGCTTCTTGTATGTTGCTAAATTTTGCTTACTAGTATTAGTTGAGGATTTTAACATTAGTATTTATAAGGGATATTGGCCTGTGGCTTTCTTTGCTTGTGGTATCTTTGTCTGCCTTTGGTATCAGGATAATGCTGGCCTCTAGAATGAATTAGGACATGTTCTCCTTCAGTTTTTTGGGAGTGAAGAGGATTGCTATTAATTTCATATATATACATATATATGGAATTAAGTATATGGAAATATATATATATACATATATGTGTATATATATACATATGTGTGTGTGTGTGTGTATATATGTATATATATATACACATATATATATATATATATATAAATTCTTCTTTAAATCTTTGATGGAATTCACCAGTGAAGCTATCTGATCCAGAGCTTTTTCTTTGGGAGGTTTTTGATTATTGATTCAATCTCCTTACTTGTTACAGATCTATTTACATTTTCTTTTCTTTATGATTCAGTTTCATAGGTCATGTGTTTCCGAGAATTTATTCATTATGTCTAGATTATCCAATTTGGTTTTTTGTTCATAGTATTGTTTTATAGTCCTTTTTATTTCTGTAAAATTGGTAGTTATGTCTCTACTTTCTTTTGTGGTTGTAGTCATTTTAGTCTCCCTTTTTTTTTCTTAGTCAATCTATCAAAGATTTGTCAATTTTGTCGATCTTCAAAGAACCAACTTTCATTTCGCAATATTTTCTATTCTCCATTTCATTTATTTTTTATCTACTCTTTATTTTTTTATTTCCTTCTGCTAGTTTTTAGTTTAACTTGCTATTCTTTTTCTAGTTTTTTAAGATGTACAGTTAAGATTAATTTGGGCTCTTTAATGTATGTGTTTATGGCTATAAATATCCTTCATAGCACTGTTTCACTATATCACATAGGTTTTGCCGTTTTTGTATTTTTGTTTTCATGTGTCTGAAGATATTTTCTAATTTCCTTAGTGATTTCTGATTTCTAGTTTGTTCCAGTAGTTATTTAAGAGTATATTATTTAGGGACACCTAAATGGCTCAGTTGGTTGAGCATCTGACTGGCTCAGGTCATGATCTTGCGGTTCATGAGTTCAAGCCCTGTATGGGGCTCTGTGGTGACAGCTTGGAGCCTGGAGCCTGCTTTGGATTCTGTGTCTCCCTCTCTCCTTTCCCCTCCTCCACTTGTGCTCTCTGTCTCTCTGTCTCTCTCTCTCTCAAAAATAAACATTTAGAAAAATTGTAATAGTATATTATTTAATTTCCACATATGTGTGAATTTTTCAATTTTCCTTTTATTTATTTATTTATTTATTTATTATTATTTTTTAATATCAGAGAGCTCAAGCATGGAAGAGAAGCAGAGGGAGAGAGAGTCTTACACAGGTTCCATGCTCAGTGTGGAGCCTGATACAGGGCTCCATCCTACAACTGTGAGATCATGACCTGGGCAGAAATTAAGAGTTCGACACTCAACTGACTGAGCTACCCAGGGGCCCCTCAATTTTCCTTCTGTTACTGATTTCTAGTTTCATTTCATGATTGTCAAAAAAGCCACTCAGTCTTTTAAAAACTTATGACTTCTACTGTGACCTAATCTATGGTCTATCCTAGAGGATGTTCCACATGTACTTGAAAAGAATGTGTATTCCTACTTTGTTGGATGGAATGTTCTTTATATATGTGTTAGGCCAATTATTTTATAGTGTTTTTCAAGTCCTCTTTTTTTATTTACTGAACTTCTGTGTGGTTGTTTTGTTGAGTATTGAAATTCAGGTATTGAAGTCTCCTACTGTTGCTGTGCAACTGTTTATTTCTCTATTCTGTCAGTTTTTGTTTCATATGTTTTGGGGCTCTGCGTTTAGGCATTTATATGTTTATAATCACATCTTCATGCATTGACACTTATTTCAATATATAATATCTTTGTCTCTTTAACAGTTCACTTAAAAGTCATTTTTTCTGGTTTTGTGTTGCTGTCTAGCATCTTTATTTAAACTTGAAGGACTCTCTTTAATATGTCTTATAAGGCAAGTCTAGGGGCAATGAAACAAACTCCCTCAGTTTTTGTTATTCTGGGGAATAATTTGTTATTCTGGGGAAGTCTTTATCTCACCTTCATGCTTTACTGGATATTTTGTTCTTGGTTGGTAGTTTGTTTTCTTTCAGCATTTCATATATATCATTCTACCCCCTTCTAGCCTACAAGATTTCTGCTGAGAAATCCACTCAGTTTTATGGGGGGGTTTTGTTTTGCTTTTGCTACTTTCAGAATTCTCTTTTGTCTCTGACTTTTGATACATTTATTTACAATGTATCTCAGTGTGACCTTCTTTGTTTTCATCCTATTTGGTGTCTGTTGGCTTCTTGAAGCTGGATGTCCATTCCTCACCCCTAACCCCCATTTGGGAAATTTTTGGCTATTAATTCTTTAATTAAACTTTGTACCCCCTTCTCACTTTTTTTCTCCCTCTAGGACTCCCATACGTGTATATTTGTTTGCTTAATGGTTTCCTATAAATACCCTAGGCTTTATTCACTCTTTTTCATTTTTTTTTTTTACTTCTCCAACGACATAACTTTAAATGACCTGTCTTCAGGTTCACTGATTCTTTATTTTGATTGATCAAATCTGCTGTTGAATCTCTTTAGTGAATTTTTCAGCTACTATATTCTTCAGCTCTAAAATTTGTTTGGTTCTTTTTTAGTTTCTCTTTTGAAATTCTCATTTTGTTTATATATCATTTTCCTGAGCTTATTTAGCATCTTTATAATGGTTATTTTTAATTCTTTATCAGGTAATTCATAACTTCCATTTCTTTATGGTTGATTCCTGGGGTTTATTTTGTTCCTTTATATCTACCCATTTGAAAAAAAAAAATTTATGGACTGGCTTTGTAGCTACAGATTCTGGGGACTTCCCAAACCTTTCCTATGGATGTTCTTCTCTAGACTCATATGTATAGATCCCTAATTAGAGGTATTTTCCCATTTTTTTCCAAGAGCTCGTAATTTCTTCTTCCCTCTGGTTTTAGTCTATGGTACTACAGGTTCTGTGGAGTGCTGTAAGCCACCCAGCTCTCTTTTGTTTTCAGCGGCCCCCAGGCCTTTAGAGTATGTCAGGTCCCATCAGCTCTCTGAGTCAGGCAAGACAGAAACCAGCCCCTCGGGCAGCATGCCTTCCCAGTGGAATATTGTACACATAGTCCACTCTTCTCTACTCCCCATCCAGGAGACCACCAAGTTGTCTTGGTCTGTCTGCTGTACTGCTAGTCCTCTGGAGTGGCACCAAGCTTCCTAGCTCTCTTTTGTTCTCAGTGGTCCCCTGTCATCTAAGGTACGCTAGATAAGGTATGCTAGCTAGGGTATGCTAGGGTATGCTAGGGTATGTCATCTAGGGTCTTGTCAGTGCTCTGAGACATGTGCACAGAAACCACCAGTCCTTCAGGTAGCTTCCTGAGAAAGTGGAACATTGAATACATGGTCCCAACTGTTTCCTTCCCCTGCAGAAATTGGGAGTTGGGTTTTTTTCCCCCTTAATTAAGACTTGAGCCAGTGGGGAGAGACTATGGTGAGTGAGTGCATTCTAGGCTAAACTTTAGCCTTTGTGCCCAGTGGTCCCCAACCCAGCACTATTTCCTATCAGTGCTTAGATTTAGGTAAGACAGAAACCAGTCCCCTGGGTAGCCCCCTAATAGTCTGTACATTGGATGTATGTTTCAGTTTTCTCTTTCCCTCCTTGGGGAAAAGCCAGGAGTTGGAAGTTTTCCCTGACTCACACCATACTGAGCTGGGGAGAGGGACTAAGGCAAGTGGTGCCACAAATTTTTCTACCTTCTTTGCCGCTGGTTTCACAGTCATCTAGGAGCAAGAGCCTCTTAACTGTTTTCCGGATTTCTCACAAAAGTAATTGGTCCATGTATTGCTATTGAATCAAAGTTTCCATGAGGGCAAGGAGAGTTTGTTGATATACACTTTATTGAGTTTTCAAAGTGGAGATGTGAGTGGATGTGATAAAATTTGTGTTTTGAAAATATTCTCTGGCTGAAATGTAACAACCTAAGAGTGATAGATAAGAAATAGGAAATCCAGGGGCACCTGGCTGGCTCAGTCGTTTAAGCGACTTCAGCTCATGGTCTCACAGTCCGTGAGTTCAAGCCCTGCATTGGGCTCTGTGCTGACAGCTCAGAGCCTGGACACTGCTTCAGATTCTGTGTCTCCCTCTCTCTCTGCCCCTCTCCTGCTATCTCTCTCTCTGAAAAATAAATAAACATTAAAAATTAAAAAAAAAAAAAAAGAAATAGAAAATCTAGTTAGGAGATTATTGGAGTAGTTTTTCAAATGATTTTAATAGCTTAGACTGGGGTGGTGGTTTTAGGTATGGAGAGATAGAAGACAAAAATTCAGAGAGGGTTTGTAATAGACTGTATATGGGCAATGAGAAGGAGAGGGAATTGTTAAGGATGACTCAGTGTTCTAGCAAAGGCAATTCAGTGAATGGTGATATCCTTTATTGAAATAAGCAGTATTAGAATGTTATAAATTTGGTCTTGTATGAAACATTTCAGGTGCCTTTGAGGTCTAACTGGTGAATTTGACCAGGGTGTTGGATGTATGAATATAGCATATAGAGGAGCAACCTATAGATACAAATTTTGTAGTTTCAGACCATATTGATTCTGCATCTTTAGGAATATAATATTCTGTCACTGAAATGTAAGTGTATGTAGGCAGGTACCTTTTCTATGATGTTGCCTCTTTATCCTTAGATTTTTTTTATGTTTCAGCCACATTGTAGAAGCTAAATATGTTTATTGTTTATTTCCTTATCTTTACCCTCCATCCCCACTCCCTGGTATTACTAAAAACTAAAAACATGTGAAAGAAATACATCTTGCTTCATTTTCACAGTCATTATATATTTCATATTTATATAAGAGCACATGTAATGTATATGTGAGTTATGAAGTATATTAATAAAATGAAAACATCAAAAACTTCACTTAAGAACTAAATATTACATTTAAAGCTATGTGGATGCCCCTTCTCAATCCCATCCCTTTGCCTACCCCCCATAGAGTTAATAATTGTCCTGAAGTTTGTAATTATTCATTTTTTTTAAAAATGGTCTTACCACATTCATATGTATTCCACAATACATATGTATTCCTAAACAATGTTACTTAATTTTGCTTTTTTTTTTTTTGAGCTTTTAAAAAATGGAATGGTATATAATTTTCTGCCATTTGCTTTTTTTCACTAATCCATGGTAGAAGTTATTTTTATTGCTTATCCATTGTATGAATATGAAACAATTTATATATTACCTTTAATCAGTGTTTTTGGTTATTTTGCTGTTTAAATAATGCTACTATTGACATTTTTGTAGAATTTGAGAAGCTGATTTTAAAATTTATACGGAAAAGACCTAGGATAGCCAAATGTTTTAAATTTTTTTCCCCTCTTGAACCTAGAAATTGTATGGAAAAAATTTTTTTCTTATTTCTATGTCGATAAATTTTATTTTGTTTTGATATAGAAGACCTTTCTGTTAATACTCATTTCCAGTGAATCTGTACAATTCCAGATTTTAAAAATTTATTGCTATGTTCTTTGTGGCTTTACATGTATTGTTCCATGTTTGAAAAGAATCATTATTTTCCATTTAGCACTAAGTTCTCTACATATATTAGAGCAAGGTCGATGATTCTTATAAACTTCAATCTTGTGTATTCTTACTAATTTTGTCCAAGTCATCTATAGATAGCTAACCGAGGTATGTTGAAATCTTCTATAGTATTTAGGCAATTGATCAGTTTATCCTTGTATTTCTTGTTAGCTTTTCTTTTCTGTATTTTGAAACTATGTTTTAAGTGCATAAAGATTCAGGACAGGGGTGCCTGGGTGGTTCAGTTGGTTAAGCATCTAACTCTCGGTTTCAGCTCAGATCATGATCTCACAGTTTTGTGGATTCAAGCCCTGTGTTGGGTTCTGTGTTGGTAGCACAGAGAGCCTACTTGGGATTCTCTCTCTTTCCTTTTCTCTCTGCCCCTCCCCTGCTCATGCATTCTCTGTCTCTCTCAAAATAAATAAATAAACCTAAAAAAAAAAAAAGATTCATGACTGTTACATCTTTTTAGTGGATGCACTTTTTTTTTTATTAAAAAAAATTTTTTTAACTTTTATTTATTTTTGAGACAGAGAGGGACAGAGCATGAACGGGGGAGGGTCAGAGAGAGAGGGAGACACAGAATCTGAAACAGGCTCTAGGCTGAGCTGTCAGCAGAGAGCCCGACACCGGGCTCAAACTCATGGACCGCGAGATCATGACCTGAGCGAGTCGGACGCTTAACCGACTGAGCCACCCAGGCGCCCCAGCACTTTTTAACTATATGGAATGTATATTTATTAGAAAACTTTTTGCTTTGAAGTCTGTTTTTTCATGACTGTGATTTACCTGATTTCTTTTGGCATTTGCATTGCATTTCTTCCTCCGTATCTTCACTTTCAAGATTTCTGTGTGGTTTAATTTTAAATGTCTCTATTTATAAACAACAAATGGATGAGTTTTTCTTTCTCTCTCCCCACTTCTTCCCTCCCTCCCTTCCTCTCTGCCTTTTTTCCAGACAACCTGAGTGTCTCAGTTTTAATAAGTTAAATTCATTTGTGTTTGCTTTGATTCTGGGCACATTTGGACATATTTTCTACCACCTTATATTGTGCCTTCTTTTACCTATTTTCCCCTTTTGTTTACCTTATTCAGTCAATATGGGCTTTTGTCCTTTTTCATCATAGTGATTTGGGAGTTCTGTGTCCCACGTATCATTTTTTCAACGTGACATCTTTATTGTGATATAATTTACAGACAGCTCACTTCACTTAAAGTGTAAATTCATTGGTTTTTATCGGATTCACAAAGTTCTGCAAGTAATCCACCACTATATTTGAACATTTTCATCACTCCATGCCCATTAGTAATCACTCCATTTTCCCTCGAACTTTCTCCCTTCCCCAGCCATAGGCAACTTCTGATTTACTTTATGTCTGTATGCATTAACCTATTCTGGAACTTACATATTGTAGTTGTATAGGATGTGATCCTTTGTGTCTTACTCCTTTCACTTGGTATAGTTGACCCTTGAACAATGCACTAACTCCCTGCACAGTCAAAAATCTGTGTGTAACTTTTGCCTCCCCCAAAACTTAACTACTAATAGCTTACTGTTGACCAGAAGCCTTACCATAACATTAACAGTTGATTAACATATATTAACACAAATAGTTGAACATATAACAGTTGATGTGTATTATATTCTATATTCTTAGAATAAAGTAAGCTAGAAGTAAGCTAGAGAAAATCATAAAGACGAGAAAAGATATACATGGTACTGTACTGTATTGAAACAGAAAAAAATCTGTTTATATAAGTGGATCTACACAGTTAAAACCTGTGTTGTTCAAGGGTTGGCTGTATATTGTTTTCCAAGTTCATCCATGTTATAGCATGTATCAGTACTTCATTTTTATGGCTGAATAATATTCCACTGCACAAATATACCATGTTTTATTTATCTAGTATAAATAAGGTATCTGGATTGTTTCTACTTAGGGATATTGTGAATAATGCTGCTATGAACATTTATGTACAAGTTTTTGTGTAGGCATATGTTTTCATTTCTCTTGGGTATTTAATTATGAGTGTAATTGCTGGGTCATATGGTAGCTCTATGTTTAGAGCTTCTTTCCAAAACACCTGCACCATTTTCACTGTATATGAGAGTTCCAATTCTACATATTCTCACCAACACTTACTAAAAATAGATACAACTGAAAAGTAAATTTCTGACTAAGTGTTCTCCTAGTTATGCTCAATTATTTGTGTCTTACCTGCCTCATCTTTGCTTGAGTTGCCCAAAATATTTCTCTGTACTTGGCTTTAACTGGTATGGCAGTTTGGAAAGGCTGATAGGTGTCAAACTGCATAAAATTTTTTTCTGGAAAAAAAGTAGTTCTTCCTTTTCAATTTAAGCACATTTGAATGGTTTCTATGTAGGGAAAAAAATTGGTCCTAGTTATAAGATTTGCATTACCAGTAAACCTTTTCAACCCTAATGCAAACCTAGAAAAAAATATCCTATCTTTGTGTGTCCCACCTTTTCCATTTTTGTTCTCTCCTATTCTCTGAAATTATAATCTTATATGTAAATATTATGTCCTGACAATTCAGTTTTAGAAATTTAATAGAATTAAAGAGCTTTAGAACTAAAAGTTCCTTCAGATATAGCAACAAACTTTAACAGGCTTATTTTGCAAATAATTTTTTAAAGACCCAATAACATAGACAGTTTGTTTTGTATTTGCCACAGAAGTTTCCTGAAGTGATTGATAGTGCATTTTGTACTTTTTAATTACAATATTCGTGATTTATTTACAGATATGTGGGCATTTTCATTGTCCATAAATTTTTGAAGTTTTTAGAATCCAAAAAAGCAGTAGACTTTTTTCTTCATTCATTATAACAAATTTTGAAATTTTGCTTATATCATATCTGCTTTGAAATTTTTTAAACTTTTGTTAGACATTTTCTAAATTGTCTCTGACTCTTTGATGTTCTCAATTCTTTTCTATATAATGGGAATTTCTTTGGAGGTAAATGTTGTACATTGAACTAATTTCTTTGTTATTTCTCAAATTGCCTTCTTAAATAGATTTTATGTAATATATTTTGGAATTACCAACTTGATGATCTCCCTCAAGTAAGAGGTATTCCTCAGATCTTGAATGTTAAAAACATAATGTACTGACAGTTATCTCAAGATCAAGGAATCAGAGATGAAATGCTAGCTATGTTTTCAGATGACAGAAAACAGTATATCATTAGATTAAATTCCATTAAGTATCAGTAATTACACAAATTCATGACACATTTTATCTGGTTTTACATTCTTAGGATATTTATATCCTCTTCTAAACTGGTTATTCAATAGAAAATGTAAAGAAATTAATATATTATTCTGAGCATTATCAACTTTATAATAGTCTTGTCTTTTCAGTTGAAGACTTGGTTTGACTCTCCCATAGACACTGTAGCTCTGAATACTGTCACAAGATTTAATAGTTCCTAGCACTAATGAGAGACTGATTCAGAAACAGTGCATATTCAAAAAGCAAATTTTAATAGCCAATCCTTGAGGCACTCAAAAAGTACTTTTAGATTAATGATAGCCCTACTTTTTTTTTTTTTTTTTTTTTTAACCTAAATCATATGGTGTTAACAGAGAATTTTTCTTTTTATTAATCAGGGTACCCTGATCATTATATAATACACAATGAGGTGTTTTACCAATTAGTGGTTTTCTTAATCTGTTCCAATTGTTATAACAAAATACTGCAGACTTGGTAGTTTATAAACAACAAAAATTTATTTTTCACAGCTCTGGAGGCTGGAGGTCCAAGATCAGGTTGGAGGATGGCCCTCTTCCTGGTTGGTAGCTAGGGCCTTCTGGCTGTGTCTCAGATGATGGAAAGAGCCGGGAGCTCTGTGGGATAAGAGCACTCATGTCATTCATGAAAGCTCCACCCTCATGACTTAATCACCTCCCACAGTGCCCACTTCATGATACCATCATCTTTGGGGATGAGTTCAACATACGAATTTTGAGGGGGACACAAACATTTACACTATAGCAGTGATAACAATTTTGTCTTATGATCTTATTAAGTTTACTTCTGAAAATAGATAGGGTGAAGTTCTGAGGAAATAAGTCATCTTATAAAAATTAGTTTTTGTTCTCTAGAGAATTTGGGGTAATGTCCTGTTGCCTACAATATAATAACTGGTCCACATTGCATAGAACTGATTGCATAGAACAAGTGGGTAAAACAGGTCGGTTTAAATGATAATAATCCTGGGGCGCCTGGGTGGCTCAGTCGGTTAGGCGGCCGACTTCGGCTCAGGTCATGATCTTGCGGTCCGTGAGTTCTGGACCCGCGTCGGGCTCTGTGCTGACAGCTCAGAGCCTGGAGCCTGCTTCAGATTCTGTGTCTCCCTCTCTCTGACTCTCCCCCGTTCATGCTCTGTCTCTCCCTGTCTCAAAAATAAATAAACGTTAAAAAACATTTTTTTAATGATAATCCTAATATTGGCTTTTTTTTTTCAGCTCTTACGGTTATTAACTTCTACTTTCTTTGCATTTATTCTTTGTTTTTCTTTTTCCATTTTTCTTTTTTCTTTTTTTGTGATTTTTTTTTTTTATGTTTATTTTTGATAAGAAGAGAAATACACAGTGTGAGCGGGGGAAGGGCAGAGAGAGAGGGAGACACAGAATCCGAAGCAGGCTCCAGACTTGGAGCTATCAGCACAGAGCCCGATGTGGGCTCGAACCCACAAACTGCGAGATCATAACCTGAGCCCAAGTCGGACATTCAACCAACTGAGCCACCCAGGCGCCCTGTTTTTTCTTTTTAATGTTTATATATTTTTGAGAGAGAGAGCATGAGCCAGGGAAGGACAGAAAGAGAGGGGGACAGATGATCTGAAGAGGGCTCTGCACTGACAGAGAGTCCAAGTGGGGATCAAACTCACAAACTGTGAGATCATGACCTGAGCCAAAGTCAGAGGCTCAACCTACTGAGCCACCCAGGGTACCCTGATTTTCTAGCATTCTTCAAAAGAATGCTTCATTCAGTTTCAGGTTTTTAAAATAAATACATCTTAAGCCCAAAGTATATTTCTAAGTATTATCTGTATTGAATCCCGTATTTTGAATGGTGAGTGCTTTTCTTATTCATACCTAAAGATATCATTAATTCTACTGTGTTTTTCTTTTTTAACCATATGTTCTTTTTTTCCCTAGTTTTATTGAGATATAATTGACATATAACACATGTTTTCTTTAAGAATATAATCTTTAGTGTTGAGTTTGGTTGTTGGGTTTTTTACCCCACTAACTTTGTATTGTCTATTAGTCTAAAGTTACACTGTTGTTAGAATATGTGGTTAATCTTTTTTAAAATGTTTATTTATTTTAAGAGATAGTGTGCATGCTTGTGCATGAGCACATGAGTGGGGAGGGGCAGAGAGAAAATCCCAAGCAGGCCCCGCGCTATCAGCGCAGAGGCTGACATGGGGCTTCATCTCACAAACTCTAAGATCACGACCTGAGCCAAAATTAAGAGTTGGATGCTTAACAAACTGAGCCACCCAGGCGCCCCAGAATATGTGGTTAATCTGATAAAGGTTCTTTGAAATTTGTTGAAAGTCATCTTGTAATCTAGTATGTGGTTATTTTTTTTTAATAAATGTTCTTTCGTCTTGTATATTTTCTACTTGTTAGCTACCTGAGTCTCTGTTTATGTATTTACTTAATTCAGTTTATTAATGATGATCAAATTTTTAAACAGCTTAGCTGCCTATGGACTAGGTAAAATGATCTTTAAGAATCTTTAGTTGAGGGAATTAAGGAATTTCACTTTAGGTGTAAAGAGGTAAGTTAAGGGGTGCCTGGGTAGTGGCTCGGTTGGTTAAGTGTCCAACTTCGGCTCAGGTCATGATCTCGCAGTTCATGAGCTCAAGACCCTGCTGACAGCTCAGAGCCTGGAGTCTGCTTTGGATTCTGTGTCTCCCTCTCTCTCTCTCTGCCCTTCCCCCCCTCATGTTGTGTCTCTCTGTCTCTCTCAAAAATAAATAAACATTAAAAAATCATTTTAAACTGATAAGAACAGATACTACACTTGATCTTAGGTGGATCGTGAGAAACTTAACAAAAGACCATAGGGGAGGGGAATGAAAAAGAAAAAAGTTAGGGAGGGAACCAAACCAAAGACTCTTAAACTGAGAATAAACTGAGGGTTGATGCAGGGCGGGGTGGGGGGGGGGGAGGGGAGTGGGTGATGGGCATTGAGGAGGGCACCTGTTGGGTTGAGCACTGGGTGTTGTATGGAAACCAATTTGACAATAAATTTCATATTTAAAAAAAATAATTTTAAAGAGATAACTTAAAATTTATCTACTTTGTCAGAAGTCATTTTTCTGTTTTTGAAACCCCAAAATAGCAATCATAGAAGTAGCAGCAGCAGCAGCAGAAGTAAGGTTAGTAGTAATAGAAATGGTAACAGCAGCAGTAGCAGTTAACTATTGTGGAGTTCTTACAGTGTGCAAGGCATCATTCAAAGCTATCTAAATCAGTTCATGAGTTTAACCCACTAATAACACTATGGCATATTATTGTTTTTCTCATTTTATAGATGAGAAAAAATAAAACACAGGTTATTAATTCACTTGCCATAGTCACATTGTAGTCACATTTTCTTTCAGCAAACCAAGGTAAGTTCAGTTGGACACACAAAACGTTCATTTTTTTTTTTCTTTTTCCTTTCCAGTTGTTAGAAAAGTTAAAAGAACGTTGGCTCTCTACTGGTTTATGGCATAATCTAGAGTTGGTGAAAACAGTCATCGTAGAACCACCGGCAGGAGAAAAAATTGATTTTGATGAATTACTACAGATGTACTATGATGCAATCAAATACAAAGGAAAGAAAGGTAATTGGAAATTATTTGATGGCCAATCAAAAAGTATTTTTTATCATAAAGAAGTTGATGCTGTCAGAATTCTGTTACCTTTTAAATGAATTTCACTTAAGAGAAAAGTTATATTTTATAATCTGGGTGAAAAGAAAATAAACTGAAGAAACTCTTTTATTTGGAGTTGTTCTTCTATGGATTTTCATTGGAGATGCCAGTTCAACTTGAGAAACAGCATATATTCAGGTTAGGAAGACATTTAGTATAGTCTTCCCTACACTACCTAAAATGTTTTGTGAAAGAGGATGGATGGAGTATGCATAAATATCTACCTTAGTAGCCAAATGAGTCCTGCATTTTGATGTAAATAATGTACTTTATGCTTACATTCTATTACATAAGGTAAATTTGAGTTTTCAAAGCATAGCTGAAGTCTTAATTTCAAGTTTAGAGAATGTCCATAAAAAGTTTGACAGGAAGAGCTAATAGTAATAACACATGAATAGTGCACCATCTTAAAGATACTGTAACATAATTGTCAATATTGTCAGTATGATGAGATGATACAGAGTATTCTGTGTGTATGTTTTAAATGCTTTCCAATATAATAGTGATCAATATAATATATAGTACAAACTAGAGTTGTTTAAATCAATCTGAGGCCTTTACATGTTGGTGGTAAAAGTAATGATTGCAGTTACACTCTTAAAGATAAAACAGTTGGTGCCTAAAATTTCTCAGTTCATCTGCAAGCTAATTCTACTCCGATGTGGTTTTTCTGTGGAAGTTATCTGGGAGATACAGTTTGTAAATTGGTTTGGTACCGTATTACACAGAAATGCAATTTTGTGGCCCTTTTAAAACTTTATTTCATCATAGTTTTTTATTTTGATGTTTTAAAATTTGCTATGATGAGTACTTAATTAGATCTTTTCAAAATGACAAGAATAAGCAGTTTTGAGGAATTTTAGATGTACTTTTTAAAATATTTATTTTTTATTGCTTAAGATGGAGCCCTCTTGGTAGCAGTTTGTCGTGGTAAAGTGAGTGAGGGTCTGGATTTCTCAGATGACAATGCCCGTGCTGTCATAACAATAGGGATTCCTTTTCCGAATGTGAAAGATCTACAGGTAAGCCATCAAAGCCTTAAGTTTTATTTACCACAGAGGTTGTTGATCTTTTTCTTTTTCTTTTTCTTTTTTTTTTTTGTAGTTTTTACTTAAATTCCTATTAGTTAACATAGAGTGTAATATTAGTTTTAGATGCAGAAGTTGTTTATCTTTACATAAAGTTGATTATATGTTTTTCTTATGTCCTGAGATATTTAAATGCTTTGGTGATTCAGAATGAGTGAGAAAGGTTTGGTAGATATGGATTTATTTTATTTTTAACTTATATTGTCTTTTGCTCAATAAGAGTGATTTTCAAAGTGTGATCTTGGATCAGGAGTATCCGAATCACCTGGGAACTTGATAGAAATATACAGCTCAATCTGAAGCCTAGCAATTTGTGTTTTATCAAGCTCTTAGCCACAGACTTACAAAGGCTCTTCAGGGAATTCTAGGGGACTTTCTCTCTGTCTCCCTTCTCTCAGTGCTATGCCCAGCCCTGCTGATTTCAGTGATTTTAGCTGCTCCAAAATCTGATCTCTTGGACCCCAGCTCAGTAGGACCACCATACTCTGCCTGTATGTCAGTGCTCTGTGCTTTTGTCAGGAAATTATACCCAGGAAGAGAGCTAAGAATCATGGAATTCACCTAATGGTTTCCCTTATCTCAGAGATTATAGTCTTATGCTACCTCATATCTACTCCCTGAAAGCAGTTGCTTTATCTCTTTTGTCCAGTTTTACATTTACTTAACAGTGGGAGGAGGGATCCCAAACTGGTTATTCTGTCAAAGCCAGAAACAGGAGTTTTGCTTCATTATCACTGATTGCTAACCATTATATTTGAAAAATTATTTGCAGCAATAACTTGAAGCCTAAGGTGATGTTATTTTCCATCACGAAGGATTTTCTCTTACTCCCTGCTGGAATTTGAAGGTTCTAGCCATCTGAGACCCAGACTTCAGGTTTTCTGGCCTTTGAGCTGAGCATAATTTGTATCCCTCTTCCTAGGGTACAGTCTGTTAGGGTCTCATACCAAAGCAAGAATTCTTTCCCTTACAGTTACATTTATTAATACTTCAGCAGACACTGTGAATTATACAATATTAACAGTAATAAACAGTATTTCTCTGGTTAGCTCCTATTCTTCCCTAACCTCTGGATTTCTCGAAAGTTTCTGAAAGTCCTTAGGAGGTTACCTAATTCTTTCAGCCTTCACTAACTTTGGTGGCTTTCACTACCTTTCTTCAAGTACCGTGACTCTTACTGAGAGTGCTGACAATCACGCCCAGAGCTCCTATCCTAAAATGGTTAATGCTGCCTCTGACTACTGATGAAATAGTTGACATCCAGTCAAGAAAACCATTGTGTTCACTATCAACAGCTTTCATTGCCACATTCCATTGAAGCTGAATGCTGCTGATGGTACTGCTATTGGCAGTGTTACTGTCTCTCTTTGATGTCTTATCATTTTACCTTGGCCCTATATCGTTGCACTAATGCCACTTTGTTAAAGTGGAGAGAATCCCTTTCCCCTCTTTGTACCACACGTTCTCCTAATGTCTTAAATATATTTTTTCCCTAAAACTAGCTCTTTAAATTTTTGCTTATTATCTCCTCTCTTTCTTGGACCTATGTATGAGTACTTGAGGACCATAAAAGAAGATAACTTTTTGGCTGATACTAGGTTGTACAAAATATGCTCACAAAAATAGCAAATCCTGAAGGGATTAATTCACATCAAACTCAATCGTGTTACATCTGAGAAGAGAAAGGAATGATGGTGTGGGTAGCTATCAAAAGGGACTTTAACTTTTCCTATATTTGTTTTAGTAGAAAACAAGTTTTAAGAAAATATGGTAAGAATAAAGATGTTTATTATGTCATTCTTTGAAAAAAAATTTACATTTAAATAAAATGTTACTTGTGAACAAAATTACATTTACCTTATATTTTCTCTACTCTCACTCCCAACAACTATGATTATGGGCATTGTTTTTGCACCGGTATTGAGTTCTTACTGCTCTCTTTCCTCAGCATTATTTTTTCTCAGGCAGTGTCTCACTCTGTCATACAAAAAAGATAGCTGGTAACCTGCTCTGACATTCCTTAGTAATGGTCTTGCTTGTTACATTTCTGCTTATCTGAATTACAATGACTGACTGTAGTTATACAGAACAGCAAAACAACAAGCTTCACTGCAATCTGGGTGCAGAGGGGGAGGGTGGTTCTAAAGAAGTTTCCCCAGTAGTTCCTGAAAGGGGCAAGTGGAGTAGACCTAAGAGTAGTCCTAACTGCAGGGACAAGGGACAGATAGAGAGGAAAATTCTTTATTGGCAATACCAGATGTAAGGGAAGTGTATTTCTTACTGCCTTATGTCTAGATCAGTTCTTCTTATGTAGCAGACAAGTCTAAAATTTAATGGCTTAAAACAACCATCTGTTATGAGTCACATATCAGTTGGTGGGGGGTGGTAGCTGGGTGGTAAATGATCTGAGTGAACTTGGCTGGGCTGCTCTGCTGATTTCAGCTGGGCTTAGTCACCCTGCTATGGTTTCACCAATGTAGGTTTGGCCCGACTGGGTCAGCTCTGCTCTACATATATCTCATCCTTTGTATACCAGCAGACTAGCCAGAACATTTTACCATGTTTTATACCTTGTCAGAGATAGAAGAAGGCAGGCTTGATTGTGCAAATACTTTTCAAATACCTACTTATATCACATCTGCTAACCTATTGCCCAAAGCATGTCATGTGCCTAACTAAGCCCAAAGTCTAGATCAAGGGGTGGGGTGTGGTTATTTTCTACCACACATGGCAAAGGGCTTAGAATCAAGACTCTAAAAAGGAGTTTTGGCTTTTTTTGTTTTAATAACTAAAGAATATTTATAAAGCATCCATTCAAAAGACTGATGTTTATAAGCTTTAGGAGTATAGGTATACAATTTTTATAATAATTAGGAAGTTCTTTTATCATTTGGAAGTGACCAGAATATAGCCATCAATACCTAAATTTTCTGAATACTTGAAATAAATCAGAACACCATTATGGGTGATTTCTTTTTTTTTTTTTTTTTCTGAACTTGGAATTAATATTTACTATATATATGATTGACAGGTTAATTGCCATAAATTACAAGAAGTACTACAAATCAATATCAAATAACTAAATGGAATAAGAAAAATGCAAAAGTCATAAAACATAATCCACAGAAAAAAGTGCAAATAACCAGAAACATATGAAAAAAAGATGTTCCTCCTGACCCAAGAGAGAAATGCAAATTCAAACAATGAGATATCTGTCTTGGAAAAGATTGAAATGAGTGATGATGCCAGTGATGGAAATAGACTATTTTAGAAGGTGGAAGTATAAGTTAACACACTCTACTGAGAGCAGTTGGAAATATCTATTTAAAGAAACGTCAATTTCAGAATTAAGCTATTGATAAATTTTGGAATCAGATACACCATGTTTAAGAATTTTTCCTGAAGGAATAGTTGTACAAATGTAGGAAGATATATGTTTATAGGTATTAATTGCACTTTTGTTTTCATATAAAAAAATTGGCAACCACCTAATTGCCTATCAACTGAAATCTAGCTAAAAAGCATATAGCAGTTGTCTATTGACTATCACACATTTGCGGAAATAGTAAGTTATATCTATACATACTGACAAGGAATGATAACTGATAAGTGATTTTTAATGGTCAAAATGTGTATAATCTGAACACATTTTTTGTAAAATACATGGTATAAATCTTGAATATGTATTTTAAAAAATCCAAAAGAGTACACATCAAAGTGAAACCTATGATTCTCTCTTGGGAGTGAAACTATGGAAAAGTAATCTTCAACTTCATATATTCTATATTGCTTAGTTATTTTACAGTGGCCATGTAACACCCTTGTTACCAGAAAAATACATAAATTTATATAATTTTAGATACATAAGTTTATATATTTTAAAATATATAGTACATAATTTTTGAAGACAGAAATTAATGCTGTTAATGCCGTTGAATAACTGTTATTGATATATTTACCAGACACCTCACTGATACCTGCTAGAGTAACTCAAAATTGTTTAAAAGTTCATTTCAAGTTATAAGCAAGGTGGTGTATTAGTAGACAATATGTGGAGCATTGGTAGAGAGTAGTATAAAACTTTAAATGAAGGGATGGGGGCGCCTGGGTGGCGCAGTCGGTTAAGCGTCCGACTTCAGCCAGGTCACGATCTCGCGGTCCGTGAGTTCGAGCCCCGCGTCAGGCTCTGGGCTGACGGCTCGGAGCCTGGAGCCTATTTCCGATTCTGTGTCTCCCTCTCTCTCTACCCCTCCCCCGTTCATGCTCTGTCTCTCTCTGTCCCAAAAATAAAAAAAATAAAAAAATAAATAAATAAAAATAAATAAATGAAGGGATGAAGCAATAAAAATAGAATATTGAAGAATGGTAATTATTTGGGAAATTTTAATGGCTAGATTATATGACATTCCAGGTTCTTTGTAACATCAGTGCTCAGTACACCACATTTTGCTCTGTAGTTGCAATTATGCTTACTGATGATTCTCGAAATGTATAAAAAATTCTCTGATTCTCGAAATGTATAAAAAATCAGCACAAATCATCTTCGGTAGTTCTCTCTGATCACTACCAGGGATCCATATTTCTTGTATCAAGTAGAAAGAAGCGTTCTTTTTTTTTTTAATTTCATTTTTTATTTTTTAAAATTCCAAATTAGTTAGCATATAGTGCAACAATGATTTCAGGAGTAGATTCCTTAGTGCCCCTTACCCATTTAGCCCATCCCCCCTCCCATAACCCTCAGTTTGTTCTCCATATTTATGAGTCTCTTCTGTTTTGTCCCCCTCCCTTTTTTTTATATTATTTTTGTTTACCTTTCCTTATGTTCATCTGTTTTGTCTCTTAAAGTCTTCATATGTGTGAAGTCATATGATTTTTGTCTTTCTCTGACTAATTTCACTGAGCATAATACCCTCCAGTTCCATCCACATAGTTGCAAATGGCAAGATTTCATTCTTTTGGATTGCCAAGTAGTACTCCATTGTATATATATATATATACCATATCTTCTTAATCCATTCATCCATCGATGGACATTTGGGCTCTTGCCATACTTTGGCTATTGTTGATAGTACTGCTATAAACATGGGGGTGCATGTGTCCCTTTGAAACAGCACACCTGTATCCCATGGATAAATGCCTAGTAGTACAATTGCTGGGTCGTAGGTTAGCTCTATTTTTAGTTTTTTGAGGAACCTCCATACTGTTTTCCAGAGTGGCTGCACCAGCTTGCATTCCCAATGGGTGATTTCTTAAAATTCGTAAGTGATCCAACAAGTTATTGAAGATATTTATTTCGGATAAAAAAGGAAAAAAATATATAAATTAAATTTATAAATTATAAATTTATAATTATAAATTAAATATATTTAATAATTAAATATATTATATATTAAATAATTAAGTATATCATATATTTATATATTGTATATTATATTAAATAAAAATATATTTTATTTAATTTATAAACATAAAATATAAAAGAATAAAAATATAAACGTATACATACACAAATATACATATACATATATACAAATATAAACAAAATATAAAAGAAATACAAAAGTTTGATAATTAAGTCACTTCATTTTTTTGTTTTTGCCTATGCTTTTGGTGGCATATTTAGGAAACTTGACAAATCTAGGCCATGCAGATCTGTCCCAGTTTTCTTCAAAGAGTTTCATAGTTTGAACTCTGAAATTTAGATACGTGATCCCATTTGAGTAAAATTTTTTTAATGTTTATTTATTTTGGGAGAGAGAGTACGAGCAGGGGAGGGGCAGAGAGAGAGGGAAGGGGAGAGAGAGAGAAAGAGAGAGGGAGAGGGAATCCCAAGCAGCCTCCGCACTGTCAGCGCAGAGGCCTACGCTGGGCTGGATCCCACAAACCAAACCGTAAGATCATGACCTTAGCCGAAACCAAGAGTTGGACAATTAACTGCCTAAGCCACCTAGGTGCCCTGCGTAAATTTTTGTATATGACGTAAGATAAGAGTTCAGCTTCCTTATATCTGAAATGAGTCACTTATAGACACCATATAGTTTTTTTAATTCATCTAGCCAAATTCTGCCTTTCTGTTGGAGAGTTTAATCTATTCACAAAGTAATTACTGATAAGGAAGGACTTAGTTCTACTATTTAGCTATTTGTTTTCTGTGCTTTTTGTTTCTCAGTTGCTTCGGTATTACCCCTTTTTGTATTTAGTTGGGTTTTTTTGTTGTGTACTATTTTGGTCCCCTTCCTTTCTTTTGTGTACATTGTTTAGTTATTAGTATTACCTTGGGGATTACAAGTAACATCTTAACCTCTGTCCTTCCTGTTTTATATCATTACTGTCATAGATTGCATTTTTATACATTGTATGCTCATTAACATAATTTATAATTATTGTTTTACACATTTGCCTTTTAAATCATGTAGAAAAAAAGAATTACAAACTAAAAGTATAATAATACTGGCTTGTATGTTTAACTACACAGTTCTCTTTACCAGTGCCCTTTATTACTTCCTTTACTATAGTAGGAAGTATTAAGCTAAACTGAAGTACTTCCTACTATATTGCCTTCATTATATTATATTTTAGTGTTTATAAATGCACTTTGTAATCTGTTATATGGTGTACTTCAAGGATTAGGATAATTTCTTAAACATCTTTGTCTCTATAATTGGAATGTAGTGAGTGTTCAATAAATGTTGATTTTATTAACACTTAATATAAACTCATTTAATATATTTAAGTCTTAAATACATATATTTTCATATTTAAACATTCATATTTAAACATGTTTCATATTTAAACATATTTAAATATATTTATTATATTTAAGTATTAAGTATATTCAATATATTGATTGAAATAAATTAAAATAGAACTAAAAGTTAAATATGTATTAATATTCAGGCATACCTCTTTTTTAAATTTTTTCTTTTAGTTTAAATTTTTGTTTGTTAACATTCAGTGCAATATTGGTTTCAGGAGTAGAATTCAGTGATTCACACATACAACACCCAGTCCTCATCACAAGTGCCCTCTTTAGTACCCATCACCCACCTAGCCCATCTCCCGCCCACCTCCCTCTGTCAACCCATAGTTTGTTCTCTAACATTAACAGTCTCTTGTGGTTTTTCTGTCTTCTCCCCACTGCTTCTCATATATTTATCTGTTTTGTTTCCTAAATTCCACATAGGAGTAAAATCACATGGTATTTGTCTTTCTCTGATTAACTTATTTTGTTTACTATAATACATTCTAGCTTCATCCATGATATTGCAGATGGCAAGATTTCATTCTTTTTGTTGGATGAGTAATATTCCATCATATACACATATATGCCACATCTTCTTTATCCATTCATCATGTGTTTTGATTACTCCACTAACTGGCTGTTCCTCCATCTCTCCCCCTCTTCTTGGGCCTATTTCCTGAGATACCACAATACTGAAATTGGTACACTTCTCCCCCTCTTCTTGGGCCTGTTTCCTGAGACACCACAATATTGAAATTGGTACAGTTAATAACCTTTCAGTGACCTCTAAGTGTTCAATGTCACATGTCTCACTTTAAATCAAAAGCTAGAAATGATTAAGCTTGGTGAGGTAGGCATGTCGAAAGCTGAGATACGCTGAAAGCTAGGCCTCTTGTGTCAGTTAGCCAAGTTGTGAATGCAAAGCAAAAGTTCTTGAAGGAAATTTAAAATTCTACTCCAGTGAACACAAAAATGATAAGCAAAACAGCCTTATTGCTGATGGAGAAAGTTTTTTTGGCCTGGATAGAAGATCAAACCAGCCACAACATTCTCTTAAGCCAACACCTAATCCAGAGTAAGGCCTTAATTATCTTTAATTCTATGAAGGATGAGAGAGGTGAGGAAGAAAAGTTTGAAGCTAGCAGAGGTTGGTTCAAGAAGACATCTTCATAATATCAAAGTGCAAGGTGAAGCAGCAAGTGCTCATGTAGAAGGAGCAAATTATCCAGAAGATCTAGCAAAGATAATTAATCAAGGTGGCTACACTGAACAACAGGTTTTCAATGTAGATGAAACAACCTTATACTGGAAAAAGAGGCCATCTAGTATTGGAACATCTAGAAAAGAGAAGTCAATTCCTGGCTTCAAAGCTTCAAAGGATGGGGTGACTTTTCTTAGTGGCTAATGCAACTGGTGACTTTAAGCTGAAGCCAGTGCTCATTTCCCATTCCAAAAATCTTGGGGCCCATAAGAATTATGTTCTTGCTCTATAAATGCTTGTGCTTGTGCTCTATAAATGGAGCAACAAAGCTTGGATGACAACACATCTATTTACAACATGGTTTACTGAATATCTTAAGCCCACTCCTAAGACCTACTAATCAGAAAAAAAGAAAAAAAAAAGATTACTTTCAAAATATGACTGCTCATTGACAATGCACCTGGACACCCAAGAGCTCTGATGGAGAAATGCAATGAGATTAATGTTGTTTTCATGCCTGCTAATACCACATTCATTCTGCACTCATGGATCAAGGAGTAATTTTGACTTTCAAGTCTTACTATTTAAGAAATACATTTTTATAAGGCAATAGCTGCCACTGATAGGGATTTCTCTAATGGATCTGGGCAAGGTCAACTGAAAACCTTCTGGAAAGGATTCATTATTATAGATGCCAATAAGAACATTCATGATTCATGGGAAGAGGTCAAAATATCAGCATTAACAGGAGTTTGGAAGGAGTTGATACCAACCTGCAGAGATGACTTTGAGGGACTCAACACTTCAGTGGAGGGGTGCCTAGGTGGCTCAGTTGGTTGGACACCCAACTTCAGCTCAGAGTCTGGAGCCTGCTTCAGATTCTGTGTCCCCACCTCTCTTCTGCCCCTTTCCCTCCCCCCCCCCACACTCTCTCTCTCCCTCTCTATGTCAAAAATAAACATTAAATTTTTTTTTAAAAAATTATAAAAAAGACTTCACTGGAAATGTGGTAGAAATACTAAGAGAACTAGAGTTAGAAGTAGAACCTGAGGATGTGACTGAATTCCTGCAATCTCATGATAAGAATTTAATGGAAAAGGAATTGCTTCGTATGGATGAGCAATGTAATCTCCTAGTGAAGATGCTGTGAAGATTGTTGAAGTGACAGCAAAAGATTTAGAATATTACATTAACTTAGTTGGTAAAGAAGTGGCAGGGTTTGAGAGAATGGATTCCCAATTTTGAAAGAAATTCCACTGTGGGTAAAATGCTATGAAATAGCACCATGTGCTATAGAGAGAGTTCGTGAAAGCAAGAGTCAATCAATATGACAGACTTCATTGTTGTCATATTTTAAGAAATTGCCATAGCCACCCCAGCCTTTAGCAACCACTACCCTGGTCAGTCAGCAGCCATCAACACTGAGGGAGGAACCCCACCAGCAGAAAGATTTTGACTCACTGAGACGATGATTAGCACTTTTAGCAATGAAGGCATTTATGTTGTTTTTTTTTTTAAGACATAATGCTATTGCACCCTTAATAGACTACAGTATAGTGTAAACATAACTTTTATATGTACTGAGAAATGAAAATTCACTTGACTCATTTTATTTTCATATTTGCTTTATCACGGTGGTCTGGAATCAAACCCATAATATCTCTGAGGTGTCTATTTCTATTTAATATAAGTTATTAAAATAGTATTTAGTTTTGTTGTTTGTTTTACTTGACACTGTTATTTAAAAACAACAATCCTAAGGCGCATGGGTGGCTCAGTCAATGGAACATCCAACTCTTGGTTTTGGCTCAGTTCATCTCATGGTTCATGGGTTCAAGCCCCACTTTGGGCTGTGCACTGATAGCATGGAGCCTGCTTGGGATTCCCTCTCTTTTTCTGTCTCTGCCTCTTTCCTGTACATGTGCACATGCGCTCTCTCTCTCTCTCTCAAAAATCTTAAAAAAATTTTTTTTAATCTTTATTTATTTTTGAGAGAGAGACAGAGTGTGAGCAGGGGAGGAGGAGAGAGAGAGAGGGAGACACAGAATCTGAAGCAGGCTCCAGGCCCTGAGCTGTCAGCACAGAGCCCGATGTGGCACTCGAACTCACAAACCGTGAGATCATGACCTGAGCTGAAGTCGGACGCTCAGCTGAGCCACCCAGGCACCCCTCTAAATAAGTAAACTTTAAAAAAATCCTCCAGTTCTATATACTTTAATTAAAACATGGTAATGATAGTAATCATTATTAGATGATAATAGGACATTAGTGAACATTAATATGACTTAAATGAGGCAACATGGTGTGTTGTTACAGTCATTAAAGGAGTTACAGAAGAAAATGCTCAATCCCAGTACCATTTTATACTAATACATAGTAGAACATCATAAATGAAGGGGGTGTCTTATATTGGTTATACTGATTGTCACTCTTTATATATTATTTTTCTGTTGCTGCATTAGTATGATCACATAGTAGCTTAAAACAATACACATTTCTTAAATGTCACATTTCTGTAGGGCAGGCATGTAGGTACGGCTTAACCAGCTTCTCTCCTCAGGCTTCCACAGGCTGCAGCCAAAATGTTGGCTGGGTTGTGTTCTTATCTGGACCTTGGGGTCTTCTTCCAAGCTCATCCAGGATGTTGGCAGAATTCATTCCTTATGGTTGTAGGACTGATCCAACCAGGGGCAACTCTCATCTCAGGCTATGCAGAGTTCCTTGCCCTGTGGCCTTCTCACAAGCCCTCTCACCACATGGCAGTTAACTTCTTCACAAGGTCAACAAGGTAGATAAGAAGCAAGTCACAGGTTCTGCTCATACTTAAGGTGAGAAGATTATATAAGACACAACTCTCTGAGTCACCTTATGGTATGTTTGCCATATTCTTGTTTTTGGTAAAATGAGATGATGAACTAAATGATTTCCATAAATGGCTCTTCCAAAACTAAAATAGTGCTTCAAATTACTTACTAGACTATAACTTAGGACTTTATTAATAGGACTTTTATATTAATACTCAGTCTATCACACAGAAATAAGTGGAAGCTATTTATATTGAAAACCTTAAATACTACAGCTTCTGGAAGTGAAATAATCTATTTCTTCATTGTTTCATTTGAATTCATATTTTAGAAGATTAAGATCAGTGTCTGAGTTAGAAAAGTGATTTGAGTGGGAAAAAGAGCAGTGACATTAATTTTATGATACTAAAATTTTTTTCTTAAATTTGAGACACAGATTATGGAAATAAAAATGAAAATACAGTTTAAAATACTAACTTAAGACTCTTATAGTCTCAGTTGCAGAGTTTGGCTTTTAGAGAAGCAGGAAAATGTATGTTAGAGCCAAAAATATGACTTCTTTGGCTGTGACCAGGATTTCCTCTTCCCACCTTGGGGACTAGAAAGTAGAGGTAGGAAAATTTCATTTTGGAGCCAAGTGTGACTTGTTTAGTTCAAGTCGTAATTTATTGCCCATACCTCAGGGACCTGAAAATAAAGAAACCCACTATGAAATGTTGATAATGGGCCACTCTGAAGGGCAAGCATTAAGCTAACTTTCCCAGTGAGGGTTTTTTTCACTTCCACTTTTCCCAGATGCTTCTGATCATTCTATAAGGACATACTTAATCGTGTAATAGTTAAAAAGAAAACTTTCTGTGCACTAAACCATAGTATTTGAGGGGCAGGAAAGTGAACCAAGGCCTTTATATGATTAGATGTCGGTGGAAAAGTATAACTGAAAGAAAAGTTTTTTTAATGCGGTTAAGTCACAGTATAACAAGGCTGCCATTTAATGGATATCTAAAGCAAATCCTTTGGCCAATTAGTATGATCTAAAAGCTACAAAAACCTTCAACTTTCTAATTCAGACATCTACATCTCAAATTGGTGGCATATTCATAATTTGTGAGACATTATAAGGTACAATATTTAGATTTTAAAATTAAATTTTATTTATATTCCTTAACATAGTTTGGTAGTATATAGAAATTTGTTTTTCGTGGATATTGTGCCTTTAATTCCCCTGTGGAAAATTCATAAAACCACAGAATATGGCAAAAAAATCTTATACTTTAAAAATGTTCAAGTGGTATTTTAGATTTTTATAATTGGTTTCATAAAATTTGATGGTAACATTCAATTTCAGAAGTGCTCTTATAGCAATTGAAATAACTTAAGATGACAAATTTTATGTGCTTATTATTTTTCTTTATTAATATAATATGTTGAGTTATTAAAATTGATTTTATTTGGAAACTATTTACAATTCAGAGGATGATCTGATTAGTTATCTTAGTTTTGACATACAGTAACTATTATTTTTTTTAGCAAACTTCTCTTAGCTCTGAAGGTACTGAACTATATGAATATATTATTTTAATCAATTTTTAAAAGTTATACTCATAATTGAAAAATATAGGCATGTTAAATTAGTTATTGACTTTATAACAAACATGTATAAATTTATAGACTTCCATGCATCCTTGGCATTTTATAAACCTCAGAAAAGGGTTTGTTAGCCTTTGCATGCCCCCAGAAGATAACACCATTGGGGTGCCTGGGTGGCTAAGTCAGTTAAGTCCAACTTCAGCTCAGGTTGCGATCTCATGGTTTGTGAGTTCCAGCCCTGCATCAGGCTCTCTGGTGTCACAACAGAGCCCGCTTTGCATCCTTTGCCCTTCTCTGTCTGCCCCTCCCCTGCTCACACTCTCTCTCTCTCAAAAATAAACATTTTTAAAAAGATATCAGCATTAATAAAACAGTGCACATTAAACCACATTCAACCAGTGTTTTCAAGTGTCAAAGTACTTTTTTTTAATTAAAAAAAATTTTTTTAATGTTTATTTTTTGTGAGAGCGAGAGAGAGAGAGCAAGCATGAGTCAGACTGAGCCACCTCAAGTATCAAAGTATTATTAGATGACAGCAATATATGAATTCTTAAATCTGACATTTCTTTTTAAGGAGATTGTTGTTGATTCCTCATTATTCCTTGTTCCTTTGGCAGCAGTGTGTATATTCATCAGTAGATGAATGAAGGCAGGAATGTAAAAGGCTATAGTATATCAAGACAATTTCGGAAACAGAAACTATTCTTAATTTTAAGTAGGTTTATCTATTCCTTTTGTATCACTTCCATAATTGTGCTGATGATCTTGAGTATTGTAGCGTTCATGTATTCATTCATGTAATAAGTTTCTACTAAGAGCCTAATTTGTACTAAACACAGTAGGTATAAAAATGAACGTGATGCTGGGGTACCTGGGTGGCTCAGTCGGTAAGTGTCCGACTTCGGCTCAGGTCATGATCTCACGGTTCATGAGTTCGAGCCCTGCATCGGGCTCTGTGCTGACAGCTCAGAGCCTGGAGCTGCTTCGGGTTCTGTGTCTCCCTCTCTCTCTGCTCCTACCCCACTCACACTCTGTCTCTCTCTCAAAAATAAATAAACCTTAAAAAAAATTTTTTTTAAATGAACATGATGCTATCTCTATACTACTAAAGTCTTTAGTGAAGGACATGAATGTATTACAGTGTTTGGTGGGATTGAATCTGAGTGTTCAAATGCTTAGAGAAAGTAAAATTAAGGAATACCTTTCTTTCACCTGTCATCCAGATATCCATTTACTTAGGTTTGCCTAAAATAGATGGAGACAGAGAGATGAGATTTGAATCTTGTCTACAATGATATTGAAGCATACAAACATTTGATAAAATGGAATGGCCTCACCAAAGGTCAGATTACAATAAGACTATTAATATCGTTAAGACTATTCAGAATACCGAAACAACCATTTTTTTAAATATCTGCCAAGAGTACCAAGTACTTTAATAGACTGGTGACGCAGTGAACCACTATACAGATTATAGCCCTCTGACTCATGTAACTTACAGTCTAGCAAGGAATAGTGACATTAAAATAATGAAGTTAATTACAGTCGTGATAAAGGCTATAAGAAAAAGTCACAAAAACTATGAGAATGTATAACAGGATCCTGAGCTAGTGTTTGTGGGTAAAGAAAGACTTCCTGAGGAAGTGATATTTAGACTGACACTTAAATACTGTCCTAGAAGGCTAAGACTTATATAGATGAACAGAATGGGTACGAGTATTCTCAGCAGAAAGAGTGGCCTATGCTAAGGCTCTAAGGTGTGAAAGAGGATAAGCAGTTTCCAGGAATTGAAAGAGGCTGAGGTGGAGAGTGGGGGAGAATGGCATGTGAATAGAGACTGGGAGAGATATTAAGGAGCCAAATCATTTAGGACTCTGTATGCCATTTTAAGGATTTGAGACTATTCTAAGCCAAGGGAAATTCTAAGCTGTCCTGTGGGAAACCAGATCTGGGAATAGAGCCTGAGGTCAGAGTGTAGTGGATTTTTAGTTATAGTGTAGCATCTGATACAGAAACCCACCTGGATCTAGCCCCAATAATAACATGTGGTTACCCAGGGGAAATGGCTATGTGTATAAACTTAAAGGGCTGTAATACTAAACTCCCAACATTTAGGAGTTCAGCAATTTGCTGTCGGAATTTTTGGAAACACTTAGACCAAAGCACAGATATGGAAGAAAAACCATGTCACCTCTGAAGGTCTAGAATGAGTTTATCCTCAATTACTTAAACATTTTTTTCCTCCTCAGAACGCTTTTTTTTTTCAAGATAGTTTGGCCAAAAGTATTATTAAAGTAGGTTTTAAGTGCACTTTGAAATAACAAAATTAGAATCTAGTTGAAATCTAATTATTCCATGTGGGTTGACAACTTGTAATTTGCCATGGACAGTGAAAACTGAGATAACCAAACCCTTGTTCCCATCCTTTTTTAAAAACAAACAAGCATAAAAACACAAAAATAAATGGCTGAGGTATTTTTAATTTTTAAATTAAAAAATTCCCATATTTCTTAAAGGAATGTTTTGGGATCAGGGGAAGAAACATTTAAAATCACAAAATTTCAAGCAGTTTTCATTAGCCTTTTTCCTTCTTTTTCTCCCAATAATCATGTCATTCTAGTTCGGGGGTGGGGGGGAGCAGATAAAAAGCCATGCCTGAATATAGCTACAAATTAAAGCTTTGGATATTTAACAAATAAAAACTTTTGGTTTATGAAAATTTTTGAAATTATATTTTCTTATGTGCATCTTGTTGGCAAGAACAAGAACTTTATTGACTTTTGTATTTTACTTTTGTTCTCATAGTAGGTTGAAGGCTTTAAAAGTGATATTATCACCCTGGGAACTTATGAGGTTGATTGACACATTACTTCCAGTGGCCTAGAGCATAATCAGCACCACTGACCTCAAGGGAAGTGGTGGAATTGACTTTTAACTTCTCTGAAAGTCTTCTTTTTCTTTAGAGTAGAATTTTTTGTTGCAGTGGATTTTGGCCTATTTATATTTACTTAATCAAATCCCCTCGTTGTGAGCAATGTTCTGTGCATTGTAGGATGTTTGGCAGCATCTCTAGCCTTTACCTATAGATGCCAGTAGCAGACCCTTCTCTCCTCACTAGTTGTGACAACCAAAAATGTCTGTAGACATTGCCAAAATCTTTTGGTAGACAAAATCAATGTCAGTTGAGCACCATTGCTTTATATAATAAGGCATAGGAGCAGCTGGGTAATTAAGTCAATTGAGCATCTGACTCGACTTTGGCTCAGGTCACGATCCTTGGGTCATGGGATTGAGCCCTGCATAGGGTGCTGAGCACGGTAAATGCTCAAGATTTTCTCTCTCTCTTCCCCTCTGCCCCTCTACCCTGCTCATGCTGTCTCTCTCTAAAAATATTTATGTGTGATATATATAAATATATATATATATAGAGAGAGAGACATATGGGTGTGTGTCATGAATTAAAATGAGCAATCTGTTTATCTTTTAATTATTTTTTATCAAGTTGAAAAAAGTTCAGTAAAGCTTTTACTAAGAGCCTAATTTATACAAAATACAGTTGTTTCTTATATTAACAATATCTTGGCTTCTGCCCCATTCCCAGCCCTTGCTTCTGAGAGGCAGCAAATTTTGCTTCTTTTAGCTATTTTTGTCTGGTATTTACTCCATATTTTATCTTTCTTTAATCAGTTTTAGACCTAAGTATTTATTTGTTATATTGAGATAAAGATTTTAGCTTACTATATACCTTTTCTTTCTTTTTCCTCCTAACATAGTTACATCACGTTTTAAAAATTAAATCCATAATCAATATTCACATCATGACTATGAAAATATTGTTCATTGTAGTCAAATAATTTCCTTCCTTTCTTGAACTTTTTATCTTCCTATTAATAATGCCCTCTGTCCTTTTTTCCTTTTCAAAAGATATTTGTTTTGGGTGTTTTGGGTTTTTTTTTTAGGTTTATTTATTTATTTTGAGAGAGACAGAGAGAGCATGAGCAGGGGAGGGGCAGAGAGGGAAAAAGAGAATCCGAAGAAGGCTCAGTTCTGTCAGCGCAGAGCCCCATGTGGGGCTCAATCTTAACCAACTGAGCCACCTAGGTGCCCCTAAAATATCTTTAAATTAATTTTGGGTCACCCTTCAATGAATATATGCAACACCTCTCAATACAGTTTTCCTATCAGATCTGTGAGATAATAGGTCAGTCCTTTTTTTCCCTCTGAAGACATTGCTCCTGGAGCCTCCTGATCTCCTACTTCAATCAAGCAAGACCAAGTTGTTCTTTAGCCCACTTAACTGCCAGATTCCTGAGATTTCCTTTTGCTGTCATCCTGGGAATTTGATTTGCCTATCTTCTGTGTTGGATCATAAGTTTCCTGAGTCTCAAATCTTCCTAAATGTTTTCATCTTCATAGTACAGTCCTCTGGCAGTTTATCTATACTTTCATTTCCTGAGCTTTTTTGGACTCCTGCTGGCCTAACTGGCTTATTTCCCATCAGTAGCTCTGTGGGTACTTTGGTTTGAACTTTCACCTCTCTGCTCAGTCATACACCTTTTGTCCATCTGCTTTTCACATTCATGTATCAGGTTTTGAGTTTGCAGACGTCTCTTAGTTTAATTGAAGATGAAGACTGTTTCTCTTATTTGTCTTTTAAGTTTGGAGAAGTTTTTATGTCTTTCTTTTTTCCTTTCTGAAACTAGAAGTCTTCATTACTTTGTAAGATTAAGTATGGGATTTTAAAATGTTGTGATCCCAGGGGTGCCTGGGTGGCTCAGTCAGTTAAAAGTCCAACTCTTGATTTCGGCTCAGGTCATGATCTCATGGTTTGGTGGGTTCTAGCCCCACATCAGGCTCCATGCTGATGGTGTGGAGCCTGCTTAGGATTCTCTCTCTCCCTCCCTCTCTCTCTGCCCCTCCCTCACTCCCGCTGTCTCTCTCAAAAATAAATAAACTTAAAAACTTAAATAAATAAATAAATAAATAAATAAATAAAATCTATGATCCCGTATACTTTATTCCCACACTTCTACAAGCACATTTGAGAAGCTCTAAATCAAATATTCCTAACAATAATATTGTAAAGGTAGAAAGTAATAATTGTTCTAAAAAATCAAGTATATACTTATATTTGAAAGATAAATTTAGATGTAATAAAAATCTAGGTGGAGAAAGTATCATAATTCATTTGTTGGGCTGTGGAGGTAATAAGTTTCAAGGTTTTAAGTGTATTGCAGTATTTTTCAGTACTTCTATAATCTTTGTTACATGCACACTTTCTTGTGACCATGTTTGTTTTTAAATGTCACAGTGTTTAATCATGTGAAATCTGAGTCTGAGCCTCCTCTTACTGTGATTACCTTCTACTTTCTATGCCTGCCATTGCCATAAAACTTTTATCCAGCACCCCCTCTCCCACCCCACTCCACCCCAGGGCCAAAGTGCTTAGTATTGCATTTTCTAGCATCTACAAGCTTCTTCCATGAGAGATCTTGCCATCCAGAGATACATAGGAGTAGGTGCAGGTTTCTGTCACTTGCTGAATGCAGCACTACTCATTCCCTTAACAAAGCCTTTTTTTTTATTAAAAAAAAAATTTTTTTAATGTTTGTTTATTTTTGAGACGGAGAGAGAGAGCATGAGCAGGGGAAGGGCAGGGAGAGAGGGAGACACAAAATCAGAAGCAGGCTCCAGGCTCTGAGCTGTCAGCACAGAGCCCAATGTAGGGCTTGAACTCACGAACTGCGAGATCATGACCTAAGCTGAAGTTGGACGCTGAACCGACTGAGCCACCCAGGTGCCCCATCAAAGCCTCTTAATATTAGCTTATTCCTTTAAGAGCCTGGAGTTCCATTTACAGCCTCACATTGCTTTCTTACATATGATATTACTTCATTTTATTGGTTGTTATTGCTAGACAAGTTTATTCATAGTGAGGGAAGCTCTAGATCGTAAGATATGCGAATGAGATAATATTCAGACTAATAAAGTAGCAGTCATGCATTCATTCCATAGATTATATCACTAATGTATTTTATATGTATATAGTTCAAATACAGCTCATGGGTTGCAAAGTGATAAAGAATATTATGAAAGATATTAAAAAGTGCTAGTGTTATAATTTGTCAGAAAATTTAAGATCAATTGCAGAAATTATTTAGCAAAAATTGTGTTTCAAAACTGAATGCTGTTCTCTATGTCCTGCCAAAGTACATACTTTCATTGATATTTGATGAAAAAGTAGCTACGTCATAAACTGAAGAAATTTATTTTATGTTACCTAAGATAATGTGCCTATATACTGAATAGAACAGTTTAAATGTCTTCATAGGGAGTTGATCCAGGTGGTAAAGCCCTAATTTGAGGTGAACAGCCTAAGAGATGGCCTACATTGGCTAGATGGCCCACATTGTCTCTATTAGTCCTGTGACTTCTTTCATGTATGTGCAACAATATAGTATAACAGAATGTAAAGCCCACCCAAACCATTGGATTTTAGAAATAATGGGATATGTAATGACTCCAATCCACTTACCTCCAATATGTGATGATGCTTTACTGTTTTGTGTGTCATTTATTTCTTCAACTCTGTGTGGCAGGAATTATTTTCTTATGTTTTCTTGTTTTCTTCCACTTACAAAGGAGGAAACTAAGAAAGAAAGCTAAATTGAGGAGGTACTGTGCCTTGCCCAAGGTCAAACAACTAATTAGTGTCAAAGCCTTGAATCCAAGCTGTGTATTTTTTCCATTATACCTCCTTCCCTCAGAACCTACTATAGCATGAATATATATATGACCTTTTCTAGAGATGATAACTTAAGCATTTTCAGGTTTATATAGATGATATTTTAGTATGGGTAGCCTAACTGAATTGCCACAAAACTTAGTATTTAAAAGAATTTTTTTAAACTTTGCCCTTTATAGAATGAGTGTATTCAACTTAAGGTTTCTTACATGTTTTAAAATATTAACTGTCTTTTTTTTTCTTTTAATAGAAAAATATTAATTTCTGCTTTTTTCTGGGTTCATTATCTTATCTTGAAAAATTATTTTTGTAATAAAAAAACCCAAAGATCTAATGCACCATACTGACAGAATGTTTTTGCATTATTCAGAATTACTTAGATGTTGCTGAGTTACCAATAAGCTATTCTGGATAGTAGCTAAATTATTATAACTAGTTGAGGTAAAATATGTTGAGTATGTCGAGAATAAGAGATGCCTAGTTTGAGGAGAATGTTTTTTTTCTTATATTTGAAATTTCTAGGCCATTTTTTTTTAACAATGATAATTTATAACACAGAGTTCAATATAGATTTTTTCTGTACAAAGTGTGTTACCCAAAGCAGCCTTAAAGCATATGTGAAATAAGTTATGTTACTGATACTGTGTCTGTTACTATGTCTTGATTCTTATTTCTTAGTAGATTATTGTGGTCAATTCCTATTGTAACAAGAAAAGTAAGTAACAATTGAAAACCATCTCCAATGTGTGTGTGGTTTTTTGTGTGTATTTTTTTTTTTTTTAAACTCTAAAAGGGAGCCTGGCTTCTTAAGTCTTGGCAGAAATCCATTTTTTCCCCTTTTAAGAAAATATATATACTATATTTGGTTAACTTGGTGTTTCAGAAATCTTGAAAATATGCCAGATGAAATAAAACCAGCTATATTCCTTTTATCTAGCTAAATTATTTTACATACAAGATCTTATGCTGAGTTTAGAACTCTAACCATTGGAATTTATATTGTGATACCCTGATAAAAAGTGTTTATACTGTGATGATATAAAGCAGTAAATGTCTCTAATGCACAGTCTCTGTCTCCACATTTGGTTTGCTATAAATGTTTATGTTTTAGGTCCTTTACCTTGGCGAAAGATAAAACTATGCATCTTGAGTGTTTGCTGGACAAATGTGTTTATTTTTTTGAAGCAAAGTTTTAAAATATTTTTAATAATAAGTTTAGCTGATTGTTGTCAGTCTTATTTTGAGGCTTGAACTTCTGTTTTAAAGCTTACATATGAGAAAAAAATATATTCTGCCTATAGTGATTGCTTTTAGAAAAGCATTTAATACTGAAATCATAATATATATTCATATGAATTGGGATAAATTCCCCGGTCTTTTATATGAGGCAGTAAAGTGAGGAGATGCATTTATAATTCCAGTTCATATTTATCACACCACTTATTTCTTCAGAAGCTATGTGTAAAATGATACTCTCATCATGCAGAGCTACTTATGGCCACACTGTTGGGTTTGACTAAGTTGAAAAAATAATCTAGTGTTCAAAAGTGTGACTTAAATTTCTTGTTGACATATACAGTATAATCCTTTTGGTTATTTTATATATTCTATACCCATTCAGTAGTGTAGTACGTATACTGTCTCCAATAAAACTGAGTCATTAAAGGACTTGAGAAACTTACTGTTTGATCTCAAGTATATTATAGTGTAATAGTAAAATCAGAATCCAGAACCATTTAACTTCTGCTTGACAATAGTTATCTGGGTATTTTTACATAATTCTCTAAGTGTCACCTCAGTCTTGATTATCTGTGTCTGCTATTCAGGATCTCATCTTTGCTTACATCAGGTTAGCTTTTGATGCACAGATATTTTTAGTTGCCCAGAAACTACTATATTAAGGGTTGTTTTTTTTTTTTTTTCATTTTCTGTGAACTTAAACTCATTATGGAAAAAAAAAAAAATTCAGTGCAGCATCTGAACCAATGGGTTGCAGACTCAAGCCACTAAAGGAGTTAAACAGGTTATTTAAATGAGTGAGCTAGTTGAGGGTTGGTAAATAGTTCAAATTATTTTAAGCTATGGTAAGAGCCACATGAAACGTAAGTTTGGGCCCTCAGTTTGCAACCTTTGATAAAATAGTTTGATTTCTCTCTGCTGTTTACACACCCCTCCAGAATTACACATATACTAATTTATTGGGGGTGGGGACCAAGTGGTTTAAACTCTTTCTAGAGTGTACAATTAAATATAGCTTTCTATTTTGGGAAAGCCTTGTAAAATGTATTTGAAAAGTAATGTTAACTGGTCTACAAGATCATCTTTCCAAACCACACTTCAGCTTAGTTTATAGTGTTTACTTTCTGTCAAAACTTAGAAAAAACATTCACAGTTAACTTCCATAATATAAAATGTCTGTCTCGTTAGGCATTAAAGGATTGGTCAACAGGTATAATGTTGTTAGACTGTATTGCTAATGTGAATGTGGACATGACCTCCCAAATAGATCAAAGACTAATCTCTTTGACAGTTACAAGATGGCAGAGCTTGCCATGGGCCTTTTGCTGCTGCACATTGAAACTATTTGTTTGGAAATCATGCCTGAGGGATGAGAATGCATTTATAAGGATGAGCAGGTAAAAGTAAAAGGTTGTCTTTTGACATTTCAACTAATCCCTTCCAGCCTTTGGTTTACTTAACATTTAGGCTATTTGCTGGCAGGAGAAACTGACTTTTTCACATATGCTTTATGTCATTTTAAATTGGGCATTGATTTTCATGCCTGATAATCCCTAAGTGTACAGTGTAATAGATTCTGATGTCATTATAATGCGGTATACGATCTTCCTACCTTTTCTAAACCCTTAACCTTGCTTTCCCTAATGAAATGTGTTTCCCCAAGACAATTTTTTCTTTTTATTAATTTTTAGGAGTTTGTTTCTTTATATAATAAAAAATATTTAAATGTTAATTGATATATTACCTTCAAAAGTTTTTTTTTTTTTTTCTTTTCGCCTAAAATAATTTTCCTGGGTAAAATACTCACAGTATTTTAAAGGCTATTTGGATGGTAGAGAATATTTGAAAACTTATAAGAAATTGAATTCATGTTGTCAAACATAAAAATTAGTTCATTTTAATGAAAACTAAAACACTAAGGAGAGATAATTTTGTTTATTTAATCTAATAGTTGCTACATTATCTCTGTTTCATTTATAACTAACATATCCTAGAACAACTGTTATCATAGGCAGAGTGATCTTTATAAAGTATTTGTTTGGAATAAGGTGTAGGGAAATTTGAAAGCCCTTAAGCTATTATGTCTAACAAAGGATAAATGCTACAATTTGGCAGGGGTTGGCAGGTACCCTCAAAGAATATAAAGAAACTACTTAGTTATATTTTGAGAGATAGGTAGGAAATATACATTTTTCCCAGTTGGATAGAATTTTTAAAGTATATTTTCTTTTAATCTCTACATATTATAATATACTTTATCACTGAATTGTTACTTTTACATACTATTATCTAACCTTTCCTATGATGCCATATTATTATATTATTTTTTAAAATATAACCTATAACACTTAAAGGAAAGTGTACTTCCTTTGTATTCTAGTTATAAAGTTTTAATATAGAAATTTGACAGGTTATTTTGAGAGGATATAAAGTACAGTTTGTTTCCTACCAATTTGAAAGCTACTTGTCAGAAGTATACTCTTCTGATTTCTCGTCTAACACATGTCCTTTTGTTTAAAAAGTTAATAGTAATATAGAGTGTATTGAAGAGACTTTGTTTTCTCTTGAGTAGTTTTACAACTTTTTTTGTTTTTTAGTTTTTATTTATTTATTTCAAGAGAGGGGAGGAGGGGGAGAGACTGAGAGAGGAAGAGAAAGAATGCCAAGAAGGCTCTGCACTGTAATTGCGAGGCTCCTACGCTGGGCTCAAACCCACTAACCATGAGATCATCACCTGAGCTGAAATCAAGAGTTGGACGCTCAACCGACTGAGTCACCCAGGCGCCCTAAGTAGTTTCACAACTTCTTAAAACTAACTTGTTAATTTATCTTGAAAGTCCAGAGTTTATCCAAGAAGGTAACTCTTTATACCTTTAATTAGGCTTATACTACAAAAATATACTATATACTTCCCCAGGAATACTACATATGAGATCTTAAAAAGTTGACTAAGTGAAGAAAGAGCAGTTCCTGCTGTTTCATATTCAATAACTAGTTGCTGGGTATTATAGTCAATTGTTTCTTCTTCTTTCTCCTTTCTTCTTCTTCTTGTTCTTCTCCTTCTTCCTCCTCCTCCTCCTCCTCCTCCTCCTCCTCCTCTTCTTCTTCTTCTTCTTCTTCTTCTTCTTCTTCTTCTTCCTCTTCTTCATGTTTATTTATTTTTTGAGAGAGAGAGCAGGGGAAGGGCAGAGAGTGAGGGAGACAGAGAACCCCAAGCAGGCTCCACACTGTTAGTGTGGAGCCCGACGTGGGGCTCATGCTCAGAAACTGTGAGATCATGACCTAAGCTGAAATCAAGAGTCAGATGCTTAACTGATTGAGCTACCCAGGCACCCCTGTAGTCAATTTCTGTGAGCTCCCAATACTAGCAGATAGTTATAGGTGAATAAATTGCTGTCGTTGTATTTGAGAACTATTTTAAATTTTACTTTAATTAGATTTTCTTACTGATTCCATTTCTAATTAGGAAAAGTAAGCCACAACAGAATTGATTTACCCAAGATCACTCAGGAAAGCTATATAGTGTCTTGACTCCAGAGTTTTCACTCTTAAGAGAGCAAGCTCTGGAAAGAGACCTAGATTCAGTTCCCAGCTCTACTCCTGTGCACTGTGCTTAGAACATTATAGGAGCTCAATAAATGTTATTATCATTTATTATTAAAATCTGTTGTTCCCATCTTTTCCAATTTTGACTTTGTGTTTAGCTAATTGTGTATTCCATTCATTCTGACCTTGTATAAAAGTAGTTCACTCTTGGGAGGATGTAATTTTAACATTTTTTATGAAGACCATATGAAGGCTGTGTATGTGGTATCCTTTGGTGTGACACTGCTTTTAATAGGAATGTAGCATTATATGCTGTAATTGAGTCCATCTTTGAAAAGGAGTATGATTTTATTTTATTTATTTTTTCGCAGTTGTTAAAATTTTAATTCTCTTGTGCAAAAAATATATCTTTAATTAAGTAGAACAAGAATTTATTTGTCCAGATGAACCTGATTTTTAATTTCTTGACTGTATACACACCACAAAACTGCCCCCCCCCAACTACGTTTGGCAGTTGTATTTGTAGTATATTATATTTATATCTTATTTTGGAAAGATTTGACATCCATAGTCTCCTTTAGGAACCTTGATTTGTTTATATAGATCTTGTTTTTGGTCCTTCAGCAAAGCTTTATAAATTCTTTTAAGAAATGGATCTAGTTCATTTTTGTTGGTTTTATTCCTAGGAATTTGATAATTTCTGTTGGTCCTGTGAATGGAATTTTCTCCTCACTATGTTTTCTAAATAGTCATTGTAATATGAAGGAAAGCTATTAATGTTTTTGGTTGACTACATAGTTTGACCATCTTTTAGAATTCTTATTAGTTTGAATAATTTCCCACTTCAGTTCTTAGATTTTCTAGGTTTATATTCAAATCATCTACAAATAATGGTGATGTTTATTTTTTTCTAATTGGTACTATTGGTTTTTCTTAGTTCATTTAGTGATTAGAATCTCCAAGTAATTTTACATGATGACAGTGGATTTTGGATATTCCTATCATTTGTTGAATCCTTTGGATCTGAGAGAATTGAAGACATTTTTCAACCCAGAAAAATTCCTTTTATTTCTTTGGTTATTTATCCTCTAGTCTGTCTTTCTTGATCTTCTGGCCTTCCATCTTCCATGTCTCTCTTCTTCATTTTCCATTTCATTACTGTCTTCATGTTTTGGGTTTGTTTCCCTGGAAGCCGAGCTTGAGATGGGGACTGTAAGGACAGGCACTTACTGAAGGAACATTCTTTTTTTTTTTTTAAGGAAAATTTACCTCTTTTAATATTGAGAAGACTCAGTATTCTTAAGTAACCAAAGACCTGATAAAAAAGACAACATGAAGTTATTTTGGTAAGATACAAAATCATTGTTGTCTAGGAAGATTACTTAAAGTATAAAGAAAAACCTTTTACAAGTTCACAATCTCTTATTACCTAGAATAGAATAGTCCAGGAAAAAAAAATGTCCTTTTAACAGAAAATTTTAAATTACAGTTTTATATAAGTACACTATTGATATTAAAGCCTATCTTTTAATTTTATTTTTTATTTTTTAAAATTTACATCCAAATTAGCATATAGTGACAACAATGATTTCAGGAGTAGATTCCTTAGTGCCCCTTAACCATTTAGCCCATCCCCCCTCCCACAACCCCTCCAGTAACCCTCAGTTTGTCCTCCATATTTATGAGTCTCTTCTGTTTTGTCCCCCTCCCTGTTCTTATATTATTTTTGTTTCCCATCCCTGATGTTCATCTGTTTTGTCTCTTAAAGTCCTCATGAGTGAAGTAATATGATATTTGTCTTTCTCTGACTAATTTCACTTAGCATAATACCCTCCAGTTCCATCCACGTAGTTGCAAATGGCAAGATTTCATTCTTTTTGATTGCTGAGTAATACTCCATTGTATCTATATATATATACCACATTTTCTTTATCCATTCATCCATCGATGGACATTTGGGCTCTTTTCCATACTTTGGCTATTGTTGATAGTGCTGCTATAAACATGGAGGTGCATGTGTCCCTTCGAAACAGCACACCTGTATCCCCTGGATAAATGACCAGTAGTGCAATTGCTGGGTCGTAGGTTAGTTCTGTTTTTAGTTTTTTGAGGAACCTCCATACTGTTTTCCAGAGTGGCTACACCAGCTTGCATTCCCAGAAAAGGAGTATGATTTTAATATCAAGCTCAATTGACTAGACGGCAGGATTTACTGTGATCTCTTTTCCAGCAAAGAAGAAGTTTAATTTAACAGTCTCTGTGTGTTAGTACTGTGTATTAGTACCTAGATAGAAAATGAATATAGTCTCAGCCACTTGGAAAAGTATGAGATTCTTGATATCCTTTAATAGTGGAGCCTTTGAAGTACTAAGTATTGTCTCAAATGTATTAGTACTGTTTCAACTCTGAATTTTAAATTTGTTCAGATCATCACTGACTGCTTTCACATGCTTTGATTCTTTCATACCTATGTCTTTGGTGTGTGGGGCTCTAGTTGATGCTTTTCATTGCTTCTGTGGATCTGTCTTAAGATTTACCAGTTCTTCTGTCTTCTCTGATCTGTTAAACCCATCCAATGGATTTTTATTTTAGTTACTATATTTTTCAGGTATAGAATTTCCATTTGGGTCTTTTTTTATAGTTTCCATTTCTCCAAAGTTCATTTATTAAGCTATATATTTTTAAGTTGTTTAAATATATTTATAACGGCTACAACAAGGTCTTTGCTAATTCCAGTAGCTGGGCCCTTGCTAGATTGGTTTTTGTTCACTCTTTTTTTCTTTGATTATGGCTCACATTTTTATTAGTAACTTTTATTGTACACTGGACATTGTAGATGGTACATTATAGAGATTCTGTTTTCTGTTATTCTCTGAAGAATATTGATTTTTGTTTTTTGTAGGTAGTTCGGTTAGTAGCTGATGATCTTGAACTTACATGGGCATTATTTGACAAGTTTTTAGGGGAACTCTGGAAAAGCTCAAGGTACATAATCTTTAAATTTTTTTTTTTTTTTTTTTTTTTTTTTGAGACAGAGAAAGACAGAGCATGAACGGGGGAGGGTCAGAGAGAGGGAGACACAGAATCCGAAACAGGCTCCAGGCTCTGAGCTGTCAGCACAGAGCCCGACGCGGGGCTTGACCTCACGGACCGCGAGATCATGACCTGAGCCAAAGTCGGCCGCTTAACCGACTGAGCCACCCAGGCGCCCCTCTTTAAATTTTTTTTAATGTTTATTTTTTAGAGAGAGAGAGACAGAGACAGACAGAGCATGAGTGGGGGAGGGGCAAAGAGAGGGAGGGGGACACAGAATCTGAAGCAGGCTTCAGGCTCCCAGCACAGACCCCTGTGTGGGGCTCAAACTTCATGAACTGCGAGATCATGACCTGAGCCAAAGTCACATGCTTAACCACTGAGCCACCCAAGCATCCCTCAAAGTACATAATCTTTAAACTCTGTCTCCCCTGTGATTTTTGTCAGGGTTTTGGTTTAAGTCTTTTTGGGAGTTGGTTTAGAATTGGCATCTTTCTAAATCATGGTCCTTTTTAAAAACATTATACCTGACTGTGTGTGAGTGTGTGTGTGTGTGTGTGTGTGTATTTTACTTGATTTTTTATTTACAAAATATATTTTGGCTAAATTTCCATGTCAAAATATATAAATCTATTTCTTTTAATTAGTATTTATCTCAGAATAAATGTAATATAACATTTAATTATCCACTTGATAATTAGACATTTAGGTTGTTTCTTATTTGTCTTTAGTAGAAAGATGCTATGAATATCCTTGTACATATTATCTATCTGTACTTGTAGGAAAATAGAAACACTTGTGGTAAATATTTGTCAGTATTCTGCAGATAAAAACAGTGGGATTGTTAAATTTGCATTTCCTGCAAAATAAAAAGATAAAGTTAAGTATCTTTTCATGTGGGTTACTAGCCAGTTACCATTCATCTAGTTCTGTAAAAGATGCTATTTGGGTTTTGAGGGGGATTGCACTGAATCTGTAGATCATTTTGGGCAATAAGGACATCTTAACAATACTAATTATTCCAATGCATAAACATAGTATCTTTCCATTTCTTTGTGTTTCTTCAGTTTCTTTCATCAATGTCTTAAAGTTTTCAGTGTAAAGATCTTTCACCTCCTTGATTTATTTTTATTTTAGAGAGAGAGTGAGCAGGGGAGAGAGAGAGGTAATCTTAAGCAGGCTCCACCCTCAGTGTGGAACCCGAAACAGGGCTCAATCTCATGACTCTGGAATCATGACCTGAGCTGAAATCAAGAGTCAGACACTTAACCAACTGAGCCACCCAGGTGCTCCTCACCTCCTTGGTTTAATTTATCCCAAAGTATTTTATTCTTTTTGATGCTATTGTAAATGGAACTGTTTTTCTTTTTCTTTTCTTTTCTTTTTGTTTGGATAGTTTGTTGTTAGTGTATGGAAATACAGCTGATTTTTGTATGATGTTTTTGTATCCTCCAACTTTACTAAATTCATTTATTAGTGCTAACAGTTTTTTGGTAGAGTCTTTAGGGCTTTTTACATATGAGATCATGTCATATGCAAACAAAGTTTTACTTCGTCCTTTCTGGATTGGATTCCTTTTATTTCTTGCCTAATTGTCCTGGCAAAGAATTTCAGTATTTTGTTGACTAGAAGTGGTGAGAGTGGGCACATTTGTCTTATTCCTGATACTAGAAGAAAAGTTTTCAGCTTTTCACCACAGAGTATATTAGCTGCAGGCTTGTTATATATGGCCTTTATTATGTTGAGGTACATTCCTTTTATATCTGATTTATTGAGAGTTTTAGTCATGAAAGGATGTTGAATTTTCGCAAATGCTTTTTTGCCTCTTTTGAGATGATTATATGATTTTTGTTCTCCCTTTTGTTAATGTGGTTTATTACATTTATTGATTTATGTATAGTTAAATTAATCTTTCATTCCAGGAATAAATCCCTCTTGATCATGTATCTAATCCTTTTAATGTGATGTTGAATTTAGTTTGTTGGTATTTTGATAAAGATTTTTGCAACAGTGTTTATCCTATAGGGATATAGCCCTGTAATTTTCTCTTCTTGTAGTGTCCTGATCTGACTTTGGTATGTGAGTAGTACTGGCTTCTTAACATGAGTTTGGAAGTTTTTCCGTCTCTTCAATATTTTGGAAGCATTTGAGAAGGAACAGTGATAATTCTTCCTTAAATGCTTGATAGAATTTACCATTGAAGCCATCTAGTCCTAGGATTTGTTGTTGTTGTTGTTGTTGTTGTTGTTCAGAGACTTTTGATTACTGCTTCAATTTTCTTGCTTATTATAGATCTGTTCAGATTTTTTCTCTTCATTATTTAGCCTTGGTATGTTGTATATTTGTAGGAATCTATCCATTCCTTCTGGGTTATCCCAGAAATGTACTCTTTCATTTATAATTTTATTTGACCCTTTCTTTTGCTTAGTTAGCAAAAAGTTTATCAGTTTTGTCTTTTCAGAAAACCAGTTCTTCATTTCAGTGATTTTTATCTATTGTTTTCTAGCTTCAAAGTTTATTTCTGCTCTCATCTTAGTTTCCTTCCTTAAGCTAACTTTGAGATTAAGCTGTTCTTCCTTTTCTAATTACTTAAGGTGGAAAGTTAGGTGGTTTATCTGAGATTTTTTTTTTTTTTTTTTTTTTTTTTTTTACTGTAGATATTTATTGCTATAAACTTTTCTCTTAGAACTGCTTTTGCTGCATCTGATAGTTTTGGTTTATTGTGTTGCCATTTTCATTTGTATCAAGATATTTTTTAAGTTCTCCTTTGATTTCTTCTTTGACCCATTGTTCAGTTGTGTGTTATTTAATTTCCACATGTTTGTGAACATTCCAGTTTTCCTTGTGTTAATAGATTTCTAATTTCATACCATTGATGTTGTAAAAGATACATTATATGATTTATATGATATAATGTATCCTGGAGAATATTCCATGCACACTTGAGAAGAATGTGTGTTCTGCTGCTGTAGATTTAAACGAAATCATAACAATATTTACATTAAATGTGAAGGGTGTAAACACCCCAATCAAAAAAGCAGGTATTATCAGGCTGGATAAACATAAAAGAATGAACCACTGATGTATATTTCATCATGAATGAATTCCAAAATCATTATGCTAAATGAAAACAACAAGCGATTACATACTATATAATAACATTTACATGGAATTCTAGGAAAGGCAAAACGGTAAGCAGATCATTGTTTGACAGAGTCAGCAGTGAAGGAGAGAGACTGAAAAGGAATAGAAAGGACATTTAGGAGGGTGTAAGAATATTCTAAATTATGATTGTAGTGGTGGTTACGTGACTATGTATTTGTCAAAACTTATCTACATGTACATTGAAAGTTTGTGAATTTTATTTTCTGTAAATTATTTCTCAATAAAACTGATTTCATCACACAGCTAATTAATTATTTGCATGTAGGAGTTCAGGGAATATAAGGATGAATAAACATGTTTTAAATGAACTGGAAAAAAATGTATTACTGAAATACTGAAAAACAAAATGTCTGTACCCTAATAAAATGATTCAGAATGTTGGAAGTTAATATGGTTTTTTAACTGAGCCATAATTATCTACTATATTTTTAATATTTTTAAATTATTAGGTTGTACTAAAGCGACAGTACAATGATCAGCACTCCAAACTGAGAGGTCTTTTACCTGGTCGTCAGTGGTATGAAATTCAAGCATATAGGGCCTTAAACCAGGCCCTAGGCAGGTAAGTGAAATTTCATGTAATGTAACTGTAATATTAACCTTTGGTCAGGGCTGTAGAAGAGATAGTCTTGCTACTTTAATCCTTATAATAAATTTGATAGAATTGTATTTCACTAGAACCTTAGGAACTGGTTTGTTTGTTTGTTTATGAGAGAGAATGCATGTGAGTCGGGAAAGGGCAGAGGGAGAGAGAGAATCCCAAGCAGGCTCTGTGCCATCCGCACAGACCTCAATGTGTGGCTCAAACTCACAAACTGTGAGATCATCACCTGAGCTGAAATCAAGAGTCCAATTCCTAAATGACTGAGCCACCCAGGTACCCCTGGAACTGGTATATTTTTAATGATAGATGTCACAAGTGAAAGCTAAAAAGAATCGATGGAACAAATGAAACTCTACAAACTCTGCTAAAGTTTAAAGATTTGTGGTTGGGACACTTGGGTGGCTCAGTCGGTTGAGCGTTCAGCTCTGGCTCAGGTTGTGATCTCACAGTTGGTGAGTTTAAGCCCTGCATCAGGCTCTCTGCCATCAACACAGAGCATGCTTCTGATCATCTGTCCTCCTCTCTCTGCCCCTCCCCCACTTGCTCTCTCTGTCTCTCTCAAAAGTAAATAAACAAACTTAAAAAATAAAGGATTTAAAAAATATGTAAAGATTTATAATTGATCAATGAATGTCACACAGAAGAGGTACTCCATAAATGTTTATAGAAGTTCACTATCTCAAACAATAAAAGTTTTACCTTGTGAACATCAGAACCCAATTGATGATTTTATGGGTATAAAGCAAACTATTCAAGAAGAGATAAAACAAACTATACTCGTGGTACTAAAGAATTAACATCAACTAATAATAACATTTAATTGTAATACTTCTTTTCTGAGGATTCTGGTCCATTAAGATTTGTGTTTTGTACAACTAGTTATTAAATCACCATTTTATAGCATAATTTTCATATTGTAGGACATCAACGTTTAATTTATAAACACTGTAATTCTTGTATTTTTAATAATATAATTTAATATTTCATATTCTCTGTTTATGAAATTATTATTAGTTAAAGCCATGTAATTTTCCTGTGAGGCTATAAGGCACTCAGATAATTAAAATAAAAGAACACAGGTTAAGAATAAAATCATCAGGGGCTCTTGGGTGGCTCATTTGGTTAAGTGTCCCACTTGGTTTTGGTTCAGGTCATGATCTCGTGGTTTGTGAGTTCAAGCCTCACATCAGGCTCTGTGCCGACAATGCAGACCCTGCTTGGGATTCTCTTTCTTGCTCTCTCTCTGCCTCTCCCCGGCTTGCTCTCTCTCTAAAAATAAATACAAATAAAAATAAATATTTAAAAAAAGAATAAAATCATGAAAACATGACCATTTGACATCTATTCACTTCAGGCAGAAGACCCACCACTAACCATTATCTGACCTAGCCAAATCCAGAATTAAAATTTTTCTCAAGTATCTTGTTCATTAGTTAGTCCATTTACACATAAGCAGATTAGATTGCATTTGGGTTCAAATTTACAGATAGCTAATGACATAAGACTACAATAACTGGATTTAAGTCCCAAGAACACATCACCCACTTTCTTCCCCATTATTTTTTTTCCCATTTTAACATTTTTTATTTAATATTGTATGTAAGATTACTTTATTCCTGCATCTTCTCAATTGTTTCTTCCTTATATTTGCCCTTTTCCTTTCCTACTAGGCGAGATTTGGATTTGCGTTCAAGGATCTTTTTGTGGTCTTTGTCCAGTTTTAGTCCAGTGATAACCACCTTGCTGGGGTGGATGCCCGCATAGACAGTTGTGCCATTTGCCTTCCTCGCTGTACTTGTTCAATGTAGATAACATATTTCTTCCTGTAAACCTGGACTACTTTGCCAATTTGCTGACCTTTGTAGTGTCCTCCACAACTTGTACTTCGTCATCCTTTGGGATGGGCATGGATTGAATGTTGTACTTCTGTTGCAGCTCCTTGGAAAGAGGGGAAGACATACTCTTCCTGTGAATGTGGGAAGGTGCATTGAAATGCCTTTTATGGTTCTTGCTCCGGTCAGAGGTCACAAACAGATTGAACTTCATGTGGACCACTGTAGCTCCAGCCATGGCCTCAAAAGGGAAGACCCCATTATTTTTTTTAATTAAAAAAAAAATTTGTTTAGTGTTTATATTTTGAGAGAGAGGGAGACACAGACAGGGGTGAGTGGGGAAGGGACTGAGAGAGATGGAGACAGAATCTGAAGCAGGCTCCAGGCTCTGAGCTGTCAGCACAGAGCCTGACGTGGGGCTTGAACTCACAAACCATGAGATCATGACCTGAGCTGAAGTCAGACACTTAACCGACTGAGCCAACCAGGCACTCCTAATTTTTTTTTTTTTTTTAAAAACATTCATTTTTGAGAGACCAAGCGTGAGTGGGGGAGGGGCAGAGAGAGAGGGAGACACAAATCCAAAGCAGGCCCCAGGCTCTGAGCTGTCAGCACAGAGCCCCATGCAGGGCTTGAATTCACAAACTGTGAGATTAGGACCTGAGCCGAAACTGGACACTTAACCGACTGAGCCACCCAGGTGCCCCTCTTCCGATATTCTGCAGGTGTTTCCCTTCAAACTGAATGATTCAGTTCTGTGATTAATCTGATATGGTTAAGCTGCTGCCCTTGTCTGCCTAGAAATCCCATTGGTACTTGGCATCAAGTTGCATTATAAATTGTTCTTGAAGCATTTCATCTGCTTACTTGGTCTCTCCCTGGTGATCAGCCTGTTTTGTCATCTTTTATTTGTATTTTAATATTCAGCAAATAGTTTCTATGGGAGCTTGAATATTATTTAATATTCCTGAATTTTAGTCACTATACTTAATTTTAGGAAAATAAATATTCTTACCTCAGTTGATTATTTTTCCTCTTTAATGTAGGCAGTGTCTTGAATTTTAAGAAATCGTTTGAAGCAAAAATATATTTACTTTGTCATTTATAAACCTTTTCTACATATATTATACAGGTTGTAAGAGATGAAATTACTTATCTAACCTCACATACTACTAAATGAGCCTTCACATCTTGGCCCCCACCTACTTTTAAAACCTCAAGACCTGCTTTTTCATCCTTAGACCTTACCTTTATGTGCTGAAGTTTTCACTGTTAAACATAAAATCTTTTACTAATAAACATACCATATCCCATCATTACTCTCTGCCTTGGCATACAAGTTATACAATTCATTTGGCATATTTACCAATCAAAACCAGTTGAAGGTTATGTTCTTTATGAAAATTTCTTTTTACTTTTCTGAGGATTTACTCCTTAGGAAACCCATAGTAGTTTATTACTATTATAGCATATATCTTACTGTGTTGTAATAGCCTATTTATATATCTGCCTACTTCCTTAAACATGTGTTACACATTTGTACATTATTAGCAACCAACTGTGTCTCAGCTTAGGGTATGGATGCTCAATAAATACTTGTTGAATTCGTGGAAAATGGTGGGTTTGATACTTTTGCCACTATACCATGTTGTCCAGAGAGCTTCTAAAGGTTCAAAACATACTTTTCCTAGAATTTTCATTAAAAATACATTTGTAATATTTACATATAATGCTATAGTTTTAGTATTTTATTAATTAAAAAATTGATAGTCCAACTGTCATTGTATTGATTTTGAGAGAAACAGTATCAACAAGTAGCAACTTACTACAAAGAAACATATCTATTTAAAAATCAAGTGAGTGTTTTGTATCACTTGATAAAACTCATAATGTGTATTGATTGACATAAAAGGTACTTATAATCTGGATTCCTCTTATAAGGGATAAGTCTAGAAGGTCTAAAGTAAGCAGAAACAAATTAAGGTTTTTTTTTTTTAAATCCTCTTTTTAAGCCCACATGGGACTGTTAGAGTATTTGAAGTAATATAAGTCCGTGAAATGTAATAACAGCCTTCGGGAATGCACCAGATGGTTTTGTGACCAGGTTACAACTGAACTATGAGTTTCCTAAAAGGTCTGCTTTGCTGAAAGTATAATCTTTGTCTGAAGTGGGCATAATTCATTTGAACAAGGCAGTATGAAAACAATGGAAAAAAGAAAATGTGAAATTCTTTTTCTCTGAACTGTTTTTTTTTTTTAACTTAAATGCCTTTAGGACCATAGGACACTTTAAAATAAACCAAAGTGGAATCAAAAATAGAGTGGCACTCTGACTTTCCACTGATTTTCATCACTGTTCTATAATATTGGCAGTATCCATCTTCCTTTCCTGCCTAATTTTGTGGTGTGATGCCTGAGAACCTATGGATTACTTTAATATCAAAAAAGAATGTTATATAGAATTTAGATTTTTTAGATTTTCTGGAAAAATCAAATATTTATATTAATCTTCACCCCTCTCAAAATTCCATGATAGTAAAGGAATAAAAATGTCCAACGACAGAGTTAAAAAAAGAGTGGAAGAGGGGACAATAACAGATGAGATGTCAACAAATTTTGAACATTGGAGAACAAATGAATGATTGAGTGATTTAGCAGGCAAAAGAAGGCTGTTGCAAAGCCAACAAGATCCTTCAGATTCAGGCATGGAAAAACTCAGGATGTGGGGACACTGAAGTATCATTTGAAGTAGGGTTAATCACAAAAGAATTGGTTGCAAGTTCCTATAAGTAGACAGCTCCCTCCTCCACTGAGATTTTCTCTCTCTGGAGAGATTATACTAGAGAGTTTATATATTCTTCAACTCCAGCTGTAGCTAAGGATGCATAAAAGATGGGGGTTAAGAAAGTCTGTTTATTGAATGTGAGAACTCCACCCCCCTTTTCTTCTCAGCTCTGAATAGGCTTATAATCAATCTTACATCTCTAAGGCAGGAAAGTACAGTTCTAGGGATACTAACTACCTTGTGAGTAAAATAGTATCAAAGTGGTCCTGTTCCTACCAGAGTACCTTACTCTGGCAAAGCTTCCCAGTTTTTAAGCCACAGCCATGTAGGCAGAGCTACCAGTCAGCATTTGATACTCAAAGAAAGTCTGCATCATGAAAAATACAGAAAAAAACAACAGCAGAACTATACCAACAAAAGAAAAACAAGGTGGAAGAACTTGTAGAAAACATAAACAGCACAATAGAACATAGGTTGGCAAATTTTTTCTGTTAAGGAGCAGACAATGTATATTTTAGGTTTTGGGGGCCATGTACAGTCAGCATGCATATTCTTTTTTATTTTTTCTTTAATCCTTAAAAAATGTGAATACCATTCCAACCTTGCAAGCTGTACAAAAACAAGGTATGGACCAGATTTTCTTTGTGGGCCAACCCCTGCCTAGAAGAAAATACAAAACGAATGTAACAATAATATACATAGAGAGGTAAGACATTTCCTCCATGAAACAAGAACAGATTTATTGTAAGAAAAATTTCTAGGCATTAACATGATAGGAGCAAATTTTAAATGCAGAATTGGGCTTAAAAGATAAAATTAAAATTTCCTGGGTCAAAATGACAAAAAGGTAGAAAATGGAAAAGAAAAACCAAACAATTTAAACATCAGTATTCAAGAGACAACTTCAGATAAAAAGGAAACCTATATGAAGAGACGAGAGAAAATACAGAGGAAATAAACCTATCAAAGAAATAATCCAAGAAAAACACTCAGAATTGAAGGACATAATTTCTTGGTTAAAAAGGTCCACTCAAGTACCAGTAAGAGAAAAACTACAGAGCACCTCATGCACTTTCAAAGTACCTGAGATAAAGAAAACGTCCTAAAACTTTCCTGAGGGAACAAAGAGGTCTCCTATAAAAGACGTGGAATCACAATGGAAAGAGACTTCTTAAAAAGCAACATTAGAAGCTAGAAGACAGTTTTAAATTATCTTCAAATTTTTGAAGGAAGTTTTGACTTGCAATTGAAGTTCTATACAACCCAAACAATCAATAAGCTCCAAGATAGAATAAAGTCTTCAACATGGAAAGATTTAAAACATTAGCTTCAAATGCACACTTTCTCAGGATGCTACAGGAAGATATGCTTCATCAAATAAGAGAAAATTCAGACAGAGGAATATCAAGGTTTTAGGAAACTGGAGTTCCAACCTAGAATAGAAGAAAAGGAAATTCTCAAATTAGGAAAGGATGCTCTGGGGTGACAGCTGTGCACCAGTCCCATAGTAGCCAGTCTAGATTTGTTTCTAAGGGTGGAGATTTTAATTATATTGAGAAGAATTTTTACAGTTTGGCAAAGTTTGGGAATTAATGATAGAATACATAGAAAATTAAGCAAAAAAAAAAAAAAGAGAGAGAGAGAGAGACAGTTATTAACTCTAAGGCAGACCAAAAAATCTTGTACAAGAAAGAAAATATAATCGTAGTGTACAATATAACTCACCTGTAAATGGTAATCTACTGAATATTGATGACACAAGAATTGTGGTATAACTGTCAGGAAAATGAAGAGATGATGAAGTATCAGTGATATAAGATAATGAACATCTTGTATAAGAAAAGTCATTACATAAAGTTAAAAACCAAGAAGTAGTAGTAGTTCTAAATGTTATTTAGAAACATGGAGGTAAATGAGTGGAAGAACTAACATATTTAAAGGATTTTTTTTTCCCCTGAGGATTGGGAACTGGAGACAGGATGTGAGTAGATTAAAAAAGAATTGTTTGGGTGTTTTTTGTTTTTTTTTTTTAATTCTAACTATTATACTATTATTTGACTTTTAAACTATACTTGTGTATTTGGTTAAAAGTTAAAATTTACAAAGTTAAAATTAACTTTTACTTATTTTTTAGAGTTTATTTACTAAAAGAATCAGAGAGAGAGAAGTGGGGGAGGGGCAGAGAGCGAGAGGGAGAGAGAGAATCCCAAACTCTGTGCTGACAGCACAGACCCTGACATAGGGCTTGATCTCACGAACAGTGAGATCATGACTTGAGCCGAAACCAAAAGTTGATGCTTAACCAACTGAGCCACCCAGGTGCCTGTGCAAACTTAAAATTAACTTTTAAAAAGTAGTCTGGAGGTTTCAACTCTAGATAAGATGGAGCACACATGAGACATACTGTCTTAAAAACCTAGACAGAATGCATGGAACAGCTATTTGAGTGCTGTGAAAAGTAAATAGGCAGATTTGGGAAGAAGAATAGAATTCAAAATACAAGTGAACGTTTTGGAATAACTATATTAATATCAGACAAAGTAGAATTCAGGGCAAAGAGTATTATTGGAGTATTAAAAAGGAAAATCTTATGATGATGAAAAGGCTAATATGCCAATAAAATACAACAATCCTTAATGTGTATGCACCTAAAAATCAAACTTCAAAATATATTTGAACTACTGGCAGATCTGAATAGAGAAATAGACAAATACACTAGTATAGCTAGAGATTTTATATCCTCTCTCAGTTATAGATACTAAAAGTAGACAGAAAACCAATAAAGATATAGAAGACTTGAACAATGTTATTAACCAACTGGATTGAATAGATATTATAGAACACTACGTGCAACAATATTAGAATAAATATTTTGTCAAGTGCACAGGGAACATTTACCAGTATAAACGATATCCTGGATGAGTAACTTTACTTTTTTTTTAATCTTAGAACGATTTGGGGAGAGAGAGAGAGAGAGAGAGAGAACGAACCTTAAGCAGGCTCCACACTGAGCATGGAGCCCCATGCAGGGCTTGACCCTGGGATCATGACCTGAATTGAAATTAAGAGTTGGACGCTCAACCTACTCAGCCACCAAGGTGCCCCAAAGTTTACATTTTTAAAAAGAATTGAAATCATAGTATTCTCTGACCAAAATGAAATTAAACAATTAAATTAGATATCAGTAACACATAACAGAAAAAAAAAATGTCTGAATACTTGTTAATTAAAAACATACTTCTAAATAATGCATAGGTGAAAGGTAAAAGAGAAAGTCTTAGGAAAATTAGAAAATATTTTGAGCTAATCAAAAGTGAAAATACATCCAAATATGTGGGCTGCATCTTTAGCAGTGCTCAGTGGGAAATTTATATCATTAAATGCTTATTTTGAAAAAGAAAAAAGTTCTCAAATCAATAATCTCAGCTTCTATCTTAAGCTAGGAAAAGAAGAGCAAAATAAATGTAAAGCAAACAGAAGAAAGGAAATAATAAAGATAAAAGTATAAATCAATGAATTTGAAAACAAAAAACAATAAAGGAAATCAGTGAAGCTAAAAATTAAAAAATCGATTTTAAAAAGATCAATAGAATTGATAAACCTCTAGGTAAACTGACAAAAAAAGAAGCCACAAATGGTCAGTATTTGGAATAAAAGAGGTCATATTACTATATACTCTACAGATGTTAAAATGATAATATGAGGAAAAAATATATGCATACATTCAACAACTTATATGAAATAGACTAACTCCCCCAAACCCACAAAATACCAAACTCACTCAAGATGAAATAGATAACCTGAATAATCCTGTGCCTAGTAAAGAAATTTAATTTGTAGTTTGAAAAAAATCACTTTGATAGGTTCATTAATAAATATTACCAAACATTTAAAGAAGAAATAACACCAATTCCATATGATTTCTTCTAGAAAATAGACCCCTTCCCAATTCATGAGGCCAGCACTATTCTACCAAAACTGGATGAAGACAATATAAAAACAAGAAAGAGAAAAACTACAGACTAATATCTGTCATGAACTTAGATGAAAATATTTGTAACAAAATATTTACAAATTTGGTTAGATGCACAAAAATGACAAAAGAACTCTGAAAATCTTTAACAAAGGAATGAGAAAATAAGCAAAATAGTTAGAATCAACTTTTTCAAAACTGTAAATTAACCAGTTTACAGCATTCCAGGAAACATTCATGAAAATGGCCGAATCTCATTAAGAACTGTGAGTGTTATGGCATTTTCACTTGCCCAGTTCCCATTTCCCTTTCTCCTAGTTCATAATAGTTGTAAATCATGGTGAAAGCAAGCAATCTGCTAGCCACAGTGGCAGCTGGATCTTATTCCTGGAGAATTGTCATTATGGAACCTCTCTTCCATGAGACCCCATTTCTTGGAAGACCCCATTCACAAGGCTATCTTTATTTGACCTGACTAGGAGTTCACCCAGGCAATTAGGTTTAATTTCACAGTATCCTGAGACAGTGACTAAATTTTCCGGCAAATAATAAGCTAACTAAACAGTTTAATGGGAAAAGCTAGGAACTGAGGTCTCCATAGAGCGCTTCAAAAGTTCTCATGTATTTCTCGGACTCTAGTGGGCCATGCCTGTTTGTACAATGGTGCATATAACCAGGGATGTACACATGCTCAAGAAAGACTGAGAAGGCCTTGTGCTCTCACCTCTGGCTGTGTTGAAACAGGAAGTGAAGACTAAGGTAGAGTTGTCACCTGCCTGGCTGAGGATCGAAAGCATGTCAAAAGACATACAAAGCCTCTTGGCAAATAAGACATATATTGGTTATGGATGTTTAAGGAAAATTTTGTCTACTCATTAACTGATCACTGAGTAGATCTTGCAATGGTCACACATGATAGAATACAGACTTTAAAGAAACATTTTTTTAAAAGTCACAATAACAAAAATCCTTGAGCAGAGGGAAGAATCAGAATTCTACAACTGCCACATTGTATTATTTAAAATGTACTTTTTTCAACAAAAATTATGACATGCAAAGAAAGAATGTCTGCCCCATACACATGGGAAAAAAGCAATCAATAGAATGTGTCCCTGAGGTAGTTAGTATGTAAAGCTATTTTAAATATAGTGAAAAAACTAAGGAGATTCTGTCTAAAGAACTATAGGAAACTATGAAAATGATGTCTCCCCAAATAGATTTTTTTTTTCAGTTTATTTATTTTGAGAGAGATAGAGACAGTGTAAGTGGGGAGGGGGAGAGAGAGAGAGAGAGAGAGAGAGAGAGAGAATCCCAAGCAGGCTCCACACTGTCAGCACAGAGCCCAGCACAGGGCTTGAACTCATGAAACTGCGAGATCATGACCTGAGCTGAAACCAAGAGTCGGACGCTTAACTGAGTCACCCAGCTGCCCCTCACCAAATAGAATTTTTAAAAAGAAGGTAGAATCAATAATAAGATATAATTTTTTTAATGTTTTTTAATGTTTATTTTTGAGAGAGAGAGAAAGAGACAGAGCACGAGTTGGGGGAGGGACAGAGAGGGAGACACAGAATCCGAAGCAGGCTCCAGGCTCTGCACCGTCAGCACAGAGCCTGATGCGGGGCTCGAACCCACGAGCTGTGAGATCATGACCTGAGCCGATGTTGGACACGTAACCAACTGAGCCACCCAGATGCCCCAGAATTTTTGATGTTTATTTATTTTTAAAGGAGAGAGAGAGAGAGAAAGCGTGAGTAGGGGAGGGGCAGAGACAGAGGCAGAATCCAAAGCAGGCTCCAGGCTCTGAGCTGTCAGCACAGAGCCCAACACAGGGCTCAAACTCACAAACTGTGAGTTCATGACCTGAGCTGAAGTCAGACGCTTAAATGACTGAGCCACCCAGCCTCCCCTAAGATAGAATTTGTGAAAAGAACTTAATGGAAAGGCACGTGGATGGCTCAATTGGTTAAGCGTCCAACTCTTGGTTTTGAATCAGGTCACGATCTCACAGTTCATGTGATCAAGCCCTGTGTCAGGGTCTGCAATAACAGTGTGGAGCCTGCTTGGGATTCTCTCTCTCTGAAAATAAAAAAATAAAACTTAAAAAAAAGTAATGGAGATCCTGGATTTGAAAAATTCAATAACAAATGAAAAATTCATTAGAGGGACTCAACAGCAGTTTTGACCAGAAAGAAGAAAGAATCAGTTTACTTAAAGGTAAGTCAGTTGAGATTATCCAGTCTGAGTAATTGAAAACAAAGGAATGAAGAATAATGATCATTGTCACAGGGTCCTGTAGGACCCCATCAAATATACCAGTGTACACATACTGGGAGTCTTTTATTTTTTTATTTTATTTTTAAAAAAAAATTTTTTTTAACGTTTATTTATTTTTGAGACAGAGAGAGACAGAGCATGAACGGGGGAGGGGCAGAGAGAGAGGGAGACACACAGAATCGGAAGCAGGCTCCAGGCTCCGAGCCATCAGCCCAGAGCCCGACGCGGGGCTCGAACTCACGGACTGTGAGATCGTGACCTGAGCCGAAGTCGGACGCCTAACCGACTGAGCCACCCAGGCGCCCCAACTGGGAGTCTTTTAGAAGGATAGAAGAGAGAAAGGAACAGAAAGATTAGCTGAAGAAAAAAGGGCTGGAAACTTTCCAAATTTGATGGAGAACATCAAATCTAAGAACCAGCAAGTTTGAAGTAGTTAAAAATTAAAGAGATCCTTACGTAGATATGTTATTGTCAAACTGCTGAAGACAAAGAATCTAGAAAACAGGAGAGAAACAATTCCTCACATATAATATAATATATTTACAATTATATATATTATATATGTTATATATTATATATAATTAAATACAATTATAATATAATAATATAATATAATATAATAATATAATTTCTCACATATTCCTCACATCCTCAATACTCACTAACCTTAGAATTCTTATTGGAAACTATGGCAAGCAGAAGGCAGTGGACTGACATATTTAAAGAAAAAGACTGTCAACCAAGTCTATATCTAACAAAACTATCCTTCAAAAATGAAGGAGAAAGGAAGATATTCCCAAATAAACAAAAACTGAGAATGAATCTCCAGAAAACTTGTACTACCAGAAATGCTACAGGGAGTCCTTTTCAGGTTGAAATGGTGAAACACTAGGCAGTAATTCATCCATATAAAGAAATAAAGAACATCTGTAAAGGTAATTTCATAGATAAATATTAAAAAAAAAAACAATATAAATGGGGCACCTGGGTGGCTCAGTCAGTTAAACGTTCAACTTCGGCTCAGGTTATGATCTCATAGTTCGTGAGTTTGAGCCCTGAATCAAGCCTGCTTGGGATTCTCTCTCTCTTTCTCTCTCTCTGCCGCTCCTTTACCATCTCTCAAAATAAACGATATATATAAATGTATTTTTATAGCTTTTTAAATCCTATTTGTTTTTTTTAAACAACTGCATTAAAGCAATCATTTTAAATATGTGGTAATAGGCATTGTCTTGGGGCCCCCTAAACCACCACTGTTTGAGTAATTCACTAGGAGCAGGGATATACTCATCATATAGTTGCATGCATATGTAAGATCTATTACATTGAAAGAATACAAAGCAAAATCAGCAAAGAGAATAGGCACATGGGCAAAGTCAAGGGAAAACCAGGCCAAAGCTTCCAAGGCCCCTTTCTCAGTGGAGTAATACAGGACACACTTAATTCCCCAGCAGTGATTTTGGTGACATGTGTGAGATACTGCCAATTAGGAGAACTCAAAAGACTTGGCACCCAGTGTTTTTATTTGGGGCTGGTCAGATAGGCAGCCTCTGCCTAGCATTTCTCCAAAGTTTAGCCTCTTAAAAGCAAAGTGGGTGGTCAGCATCAATCACTGTTAGCATGAACATTTTAGACACAGGGAGCCCTTCTTATCCATCAATGATTGGAACCCTACTGAAACCTAAGTTCTTAAAACAACCAAAACCTACCTTGTATGCAGGCCTTCCTAGGATAAGCATTTTGGCCTCCTGTTACCTTTCTGTACAGGCATACAATGTATAAAGATGCAATTTATATTACAGTAATAACACAGATGAAGAGGGAAGGAACAGCATTATATAGGAGTAACATTTTTGTATACTATTGAAATTGGTATTAATCCAAACTAAATTGTTATAAGTTAAGGTGTTAATTGTCCTCAAAGCAACCACAAATAAAATAATTCAAAATAATAAGAAATGACAAGATAATTAACATGATACCTAAAAATATCTATTGCATGCAGAAGAAGGCAATAATGGGAAAACAGTGGAACAAAAAAAATTAGACCTATAGAAAACAAATAGTAAAAAAAGTATTTATGAAATAACTAAGTAAATCCTGCCTTAATCTGTAGTTACATTAAATGTAAATGCATTAAACACAACAGTCAAAAAGCAAAGATTGGCAAAATGGAATTTTTTTAATGACCCATCTATATGCTGCCTGTAAGAGAAACACTCTTACAGTGTTTAAGTTTAACTACTTTACAGTAGTTAAAACACACACACACACACACACACACACACACACACACACACACATGGATTAAGGTAAGTGGATGGGAAAAGACATATCATGCAAACAGTAAACAAAAGAGAGCTGGTTTGCTCATACTCAGTATCAGACAAACTAGACTTTAAGATAAAAACTGTTACTAGAGACAGTAAATAGTCTATAATAATAAATTTTTCACTCCAAGAATAATATGCAACTATTAAACACATATATGCAGCTAACAAAAAGGCCCTAAATCTTCGGTAGCAAAAACTGTCAGAAATAGACAATTCAACAGTTAAATAGTTGGATACTTCATTACCCCACTTTCAATAATAGAACAATTAGAAAATCAATGAAGAATGTGAGTTTGGGGCACATGGGTGGCTTAGTTGATTAAATGTCTAGCTCTTGATTTCAGCTCAGGTCATAATCTCACAGTTTGTGAGATTGAGCCCTATGTTGGGCTCTGCTCTGACAGCATGGAACCTGTTGGGGAATATCTCTCTCTCTCTGCCCCTCCCCAGCTTGCACTCTCTCTCAAAATAAATACATTTTTTTGTTTTTAATTTTTTAAATGTTTTTATTTTTGAGAGAGAGCGTGAGTGGGGGGGGGCGGGGTGCAGAGAGACAGACACAGAATTGGAAGTGGGCTCCAGGCTTTGAGCTGTCAGCACAGAGTCCAACGCAAGGCTCAAACTCACCAACTACGAGATCATGACTTGAGCCAAAGTTGGATGCCTAACCGACTGAGCTAACCAGGCACCCCAACTTTTTTTGTTTTTGCTTTTGAGAGAGGGAATCCCAGGAAGGGCAGAGGGGGAGAGGGGAGAGGCAGAGAGAGCGAGAAGCGGGACCCACTCGAAGCAGGGCTCGAGCTCATCCAGAGCAGGTATCTTGCTCACCCAAAGTGGGGCTCAAGCTCACCCTATGTGGGACTTGAACTGACAAACCATGAGATCATGACCTGAACCAAAGTCAGATGCTTAATGACTGAGCCACCCAGGCACCTTAAACATTTTTTTTTAATGTGAGTCTTGAACACTTAAAACCAAGAATTACAAACCTAACGTATATCTATTACACTCCACCCTCCTCAGGTTCATGTGGCATATTCTTCAGGATAGACTATAAGTTAGGGTACAAAATAAGTCTTCAGTAAATTTTAAATGGTTAAAATCATAGAAAGTACTTTTTCTGATTTCAGTGGAATGAAACTAGAAATAATAACAGGAGGAGAAATAGGAAATTCATAAATAAGTGGAAATTAATACATTCTTAACCAATGGATCCAAGAAGAAATAAGAGAAACTAGGATGTACCATGTGACGAATGAAAGTGAAAGCACAGTACCAAAATTTTGAGGATAAAATGAAAGTATTGCTCAGAGAGAAATGTATACTTGTAAGTGCCTATATTTTTTAAAAAGAAAGATCTGAAATCAATGATCTAACCTCCTAACTTAAGGAATTAGAAAAAGAAGGGCAAGCAAAGCCCAAGGCCAGCAGATCAAAAAGGATAATAGATATTAGAATGGACATAAAGGAGATTGAGAATAGAAAATACAGTAGAAAAAATAAGGATAACAAAAGTTGGTTCTTTGAAAAGACCAAGAAAACTAACAACTTTTAACTAGACTGACCAAGAGAAAATAACAGAAAGAACTTAAATTACTAAAATTAGGAATGAAAGAGGGGATGTAACTACCAACCTTACAAAAACATAAAGCATTATAAAAGAACACCTTGAATAATGGATGACAGCAAATTTTATAACTTAAGGATGGGCAAATTCATAGGAAAACATAAGCTACTGCAACTGATACAATAGATATGAATAGGTCTGTAAAAGTAAAGAGATAGTAAGTAATCAGAAAACTTCCCACAAAGAAAAGCCCAGGACCAAATGGCTTCACTGATGAATTCTAGCAAATATTTAAAGAATTAACACGAGTATTTTACAAACTCTTATGAAAAATTGAAGGACAAACATATATCAACTTAGTCTATGAGGCCAGTATTGGCCTGTTACCAAAACCAAAGACGTCACAAGAAAACACAGCATTATCTTTTATGGGTATAGATGCAAAAATCCTCAACAGAGAAAGTAGAAAACTGAATCCAGCAACTTACTAAAAGGATTATACACAATGACCAAGCGGAATTTATCCTGGGAATGCAAGGTTGATTCAACATCCAGCCAATTTTGTTGGTCCAACTAAAATCAATCAATGTAATAGATTAAGTAGAATAAAATACATCTTCTCAAGATGAGGAAAACGTTTGACAATATCCAACACATTTTCATGATAAAACCCTCAAAGCAGAAATAGAAGAGCGTCTATGGCAAACCTGTAGTTAACATCTTAATGATAAAATACTGACAGATACACATTTTCACTCATATGTAGATCTTGAGAAATTTAACAGAAGACCATGGGGGAAAGGAAGGGAGAAAAAATAGTTACAAACAGAAAGGGAGGGAGGCAAACCACAAGAGACTCTTAAATACAGAGAACAAACAGGGTGGATGGGGGCTTGGGGGAGAAGGGAAAATGGGTGATGGGCATTGAGGAGGGCACTTGTTGGGGTGAGCACTGGGTGTTGTATGTAAGCCAATTTGACAATAAATTACATTCATTAAAAAAAGAAAGACTGAAACTTTGCCCCTATGTTTGATAACAGGATAAGGATGTCCACTCTCACCACTTATATTTAGTATTGTATTAGAGGTTCTACACAGGGCAATTAGGCAAGAAAAAAAGAAGAAAAATTAATTTGGATTGGAAAAGAAGTAAAATTATTTTAAAATTTGCAAATGACATGATATTCTACATGGAAATTTATATCCATAAAATATAACTAATAGAGCTAATAAACAAGTTCAGTAAGTTACAAAAGTATACAAAAATCCATCACGTTATACAATGGGAGTGAATAATCCAAAAATGAAATTAATAAACTCTACTTGCATACTGTAATAGTGTTGTGACAAATGGTAGCTACATTTGTTGTAAGCATAGTATAATGTGTAGACTTGTCAGATCACTATGTTGTAAACCTGAAACTCATGTAACACTGTGTGTCAACTATGTACTTCAATAAAAATAAATATTTTTCATTTGCAATAACGTCAAAAGATACTTAGGAGTAACTGTAACAAAAGAAGTACAAGACCTGTACACCGAAAGCTACAAAACATTGTTGAAAGAAATTTCTAAATAAATGGAAGAATTCTGTAATGATGGATTGGAAGACTTATTGTAAAGATCGTAGCATCCCCCCAGAATATCTGTAGAGATTCAGTGCAATCCCAGCCAAAATCCCAGCTGGATTTCTTGCAGAAATTGAGAAGCTGATTTAAATTTTATATGGAAATTGAAAGAAATCCAGAATAGTCACAAAAATTTTGAAAAAGAAGAACAAAATTGGAGAACTGACCATTCTCGATTTCAAACTTATTGCAGTGCTACAATAATTGAGACTTGTGTTGTACTGGCATAATATAGACATGTAGGACAGGGGGTAGAATTGAAAGTCCAGAAACTAACCTCCGTGTTTACAGTGAGCTTATTAGTGCCAAGCCAGAGAGAGAGGAAGGTGGTGGTGGAGTAGGAGGACCCTAGGCTCCTCATGTCCCATGAACACAGCTAGATAACTACCAAATCATCCTATATACCCCAGAAAGACCCTACACCTAAAGGGAGAGAAGAGGGTACATCATAGAAGGTATACTGTGCTCCTTGCTGTTTCCTGACCATGTCAGGTAAGCTCTTGCTGCAGAGACTTTGCCCTTGCATTTCTCTCTGCTAGACACTTCCCTTCCAGATACACACACAGCTCATTCCCTTACCTGTGAAGAATCTTTGTTCAAGTAATGTTTTCTCAGGTGCTCAAAAATCACCCTATTTAAAATTTAGCACCCTCTGCCAATATTCCCTCTTCTCTTTCCCTTTTTGTTTTTCTTCCCTAGCACTTAGCATCTTTTCATATATCATATGATTTTCTTACCTCCTTGGACTGAATTGTGCCTCCTTCAAATTCATATGTTGAAGCCCTTATCCCCTACATAATGCTATTTGGAGATGAGGCCTATGGAATGTAATTAGGTTTAGATGAGGTCCTGTGGGCAGGGCCCTCATGATGGGATTAGTGCCCTTATAAAAACAGACATCAGAGGACTTGATTCTTTCTCTCCTTTTCTTCTCCCTCTCTCCACCCCCACCCATGTGAGGACACAGTGAGATGGCTGACATCTGTAAGCCAAGAGGAGAGCCTTCATCAGGGAACTAAATCAGTTTGCACCTCTATCTGTTCTTCCTAGCCTCAAGAACTGTGAGAAATAAATCCCTGTTGTTTAAGCCACCACCCCCTCCTAAAAAGTGCTAAGACAATCCAATGGGGGAAAGAATAGTCTTTAACAGATGGTGCTGGGATAACTGCATATCCATATAAAAGAATGAAACTAGTCCTCTACCCCCACACCATATACAAAAGGTAACTCAATATGGGTGAAAGACTAACAAGGTGTAAGTCTTCTTAGACTCCTTGGATTAGGCAATGGTTTCTTGCTTTTTTTTTTTTTTTTTTTTAATGTCTATTTTGAGAGGGAGAGAGCATGAGCAGGGGAAGGGCAAAGAGAGAGGGAGAGAGAATCCCAAGCAGTCTCTGTGCTATCAGAGCAGAGCCCAATACAGGGCTCACTAACTGAGAGATCATGACCTGAGTCGAAACCGAGAGTCAGACGCTGAACCTACTAAGCCACCCAGTTGCCCCTAGGAAATGGTTTCTTTCTTTCTTTTTTTTTTTTTTTAATGTTTATTTTATTTTTGAGAAAGAGTATGAGCGGGGGAGGGGCAGAGAGAGAAGGAGACATGGAATCTGAAGCAGGCTCCAGGCTCTGAGCTGTCAGCACAGATCCCAGTGTGGGGCTCAAACTCAAGAACCTCGAGATCATGACCTGAGCCGAAGTTGGACACTTAACCGCCTGAGTCATCCAAGTACCCTGGTAGTCAATGGTTTCTTAAATATGACATCAACAGCACAAACAGCTTTAAAAATTAGATAAATTGGGCTTTGTCAAACTTTTGTTTAACTTTGTTAAAACGTTTGTTCTTCAAAGAACAATGCTAAAAAATAGAACTCACACATGTGAGAAAATGTTTGCAAATCATATGTCTAAGGGTTGTAGTATCCAGAATATATAAAGAACTCTTATAATTCAACAATGAAAAGACAAATAATGCGATTTAAAAATGGACCAATACTTTTAGTAGACATTTCTCCAAAAGAGATACACAAGCAGCCAGTATGCACATGAAAATATGTTCAACATCACTAGTTACTAGGGAAATGCAAATCAAAACCACAGTGAAATGCCACTTCACACTTCCTAGAGTACCTTTAATGAAGAAGATGGATAATAACAAGTGTTGGTGAGGATATGGAGAAATTGGAAATCTCACACAATGCTGGCAGGAATGTAAAATTGTGCAACTGCTTCAGACAAAAGTGTTCCTCAAAAAGTTAACATTGAATTACTGTACAGCCCAGCAATTCCACTTCTGGTTGGATTCATATGAAAACTTGTACCCAAATGTTCATAGCAGCATTATTCATAATAGTCAAAAGGTGAAAACAACCCAGATGCACATTTACTTATGAATGGATAAATGCAATGGAATATTATTCAGCTAAAAAGAGGAATAAAGTACTGATACATGTGATAACAAGTAGCCTTGAAAAAACATCATGTTAACTGAAAGAATCATGTTGTATGTTGCATGATTCCGGTTATATGAAAATTTCAAAATAGGCAGATTATAGAGATAGAAAGTATGTTAGTGGTTTCCAGGGAATAGGGGGAATAATTGGATAAAGAGAGTGACTGATTGACACTGGGTTTCTTTTTGGTGAGATAAAAATGTTGTGTGATAGATAGTGGTGTAGGTTGCACAACTTTGTAAATGTACTAAAAGTCACTGAATTACACACTTCAAAAATTTTTAAATAATTTTTAAAATTAAAAAATATTTTAGCAAACCAAATTCAACAATCTATAAAAAGAATATACACCATAACAACATGTGGTTATCTTAGGAATGAAAGTCTAGGTCTGTATTTGAAATTTTGCCTGTGTGATCTACCATGTTAACAGTTTAAAGGAGAAAAACTACATGATCAAATCAAATTGGTTCTTCCCAAGTTTGTTGTTTGTTTGTTTGTTTTACAAATTAAACATTCATTCATGATAAAAACTCATTAAACTAGAACAAAGTTTATCTACATAAATTCTACAACTAAAATGACATTGAAGGTAAAAAAAAAAATAATTTGTTTAGCTAAGTAAGGGTTTGTAAATATTTTCTATAAATTTTTGGCTTTCAAAATAGAATGCATATAAACATTTTTTGATGTAAGTTATCAAGAGTTGGCAAAAGTAGGAGATTTTTAATATACCTACTTTGGTACATGGTATTGAGTTGTTTCTATAATCTTGCTCATAATAACAAGGCTTAGAGGAATATACTACTGACATCACTGATTTTTCTCAATCTTCTGTCTCACAAGAAGTCTGGCTTTTGTTTTCAAAGTTATTTGTTTGATTTTTCTCCCTATTTTTTTTTTAAAGGTGTATTCGACACAAAAATGATTGGGGAGCTCTTATTCTTGTGGATAATCGCTTTAGTAGTAACCCTGCACAGTATATATCTGGTAAGATTCTCAGCTGGGTTTAGAGTAAGAGTTAATAACAGTTATTGGTATTTAATAACTACTGGTTGTTGTTCTTTTTTAATGTTATTTATTTTTGAGAGAGAGAGAGAGAGAGAGCATACAAGCCAGGGAGGGGCAGAGAGAGAGAAACTGAGACACAGAATCTGAAGCAGGCTCCAGGCTCCGAGCTGTCAGTACAGAGCCCAATGCAGGGCTCGAACTCACGAACTCATGAGATCATGACCTGAACCGAAGTCAGACGCTCAACCAACTGAACCACCCAGGCACCCCTAATAACTGCTGGTTTTAAAGAAAAAATTTGGACAGGGGCACCTGGGTGTCTCAGTTGGTTAAGCATCCGACTTTGGCTCCAGTCATGATCTTGCGGTACTTGAGTTCAAGCCTGCATCAGGCTCTGCACTGGGATTGGAATTCTTTTACCCTCTATTTCTCTGAACACTTCCCACTTGCACACTCTCTCTCTTTCTCTATCTCAAAATAATCGAATAGATTATTTTTTTATTAAAAGATTTTTTTTTTCTTATTTTTTAAATATGAAATTTATTGTCAAATTGGTTTCCATACAGCACCCAGTGCTCATCCCAACAGGTGCCCTCCTCAGTGCCCATCACCCACTTTTCCCTTCCCCCCATCAACCCTCAGTTTATTCTCAGTTTTCAAGAGTCTCTTATGGCTTGGCTTCCTCCCTCTCTAACTTTTTTTTTTCTTCCCCTCCCCCATGGTCTTCTGTTAAGTTTCTCAGGATCCACATAAGAGTGAAACCATATGGTATCTGTCTTTCTCTGTATAACTTATTTCACTTAGTATAACACTCTCCAGTTCCATCCATGTTGCTACAAAAGGCCATATTTCATTCTTTCTCATTGCCATGTAGTATTCCATTATGTATATAAACCACAATTTCTTTATCCATTCATCAGTTGATGGACATTTAGGCTCTTTCCACAATTTGGCTATTGTTGAAAGTGCTGCTATAAACATTGGGGTACAAGCGCCCCTATACATCAGCACTCCTGTATCTCTTGGGTAAATTCCTAACAGTGCTATTGCTGGGTCATAGGGTAGATCTATTTTTAATTTTTTGAGGAACCTCCACACTTTTCCAGAGTGACTGCACCAGTTTGCATTCCCACCAACAGTGCAAGAGGGTTCCCGTTTCTCCACATCCTCTCCAGCATCTATAGTCTCCTGATTTGTTTGTTTTAGCCACTCTGACTGGCATGAGGTGATATCTCAGTATGGTTTTGATTTGTATTTCCCTGATGAGGAGTGACGTTGAGCATCTTTTCATGTGCCTGTTGGCCATCTGGATGTCTTCTTTAGAGAAGTGTCTATTCATGTCTTCTGCCCATTTCTTCACTGGATTATTTGTTTTTCAGGTGTGGACTTTGGTGAGTTCTTTATAGATTTTGTATACTAGCCCTTTGTCTGATATGTCATCTGCAAATATCTTTTCCCATTCCGTCGGTTGCCTTTTAGTTTTGTTGATTGTTTCCTTTACAAACAGCAGAAGCTTTTTATCTTGATGAGGTCCCAATAGTTCATTTTTGCTTTTAATTCCCTTGTCTTTGGAGATGTGTCAAGTAAGAAATTGCTGCGGCTGAGGTCAGAGAGGTTTTTTCCCGCTTTCTCCTCTAGGGTTTTTTTTTTTTGTTTTTTTTTTTTCAATTTTTTTTTTAACATTTATTTATTTTTGAGAGTCGGAGACAGAGCATGACTGGGGGGGGGGGGCAGGCAGAGAGAGAGAGGGAGAGGGAGACACAGAATCTGAAGCAGGCTGTAGGCTCTGAGCAAGCTGTCAGCACAGAGCCTGATGTGGGGCTTGAACCCACAAACTGTGAGATCATGGCCTGAGCCGAAGTTGGATGCTCAACCGACTGAGCCACCCGGGTGACCCTTTCCTCTAGGGTTTTGATGGTTTCCTTTCTCACATTCAGATCCTTCATCCATTTTGAGTTTATTTTTGTGAATGGTGTAAAAAAGTGGTCTAGTTTCATTCTTCTGCATGTTGCTCAAGTCCAGTCTTCCCAGCACCATTTGTTAAAGAGACTGTCTTTTTTTTTCATTGGAAATTCTTTCCTGCTTTGTCAAAGATTAGTTGTCCATACTTTTGTGGGTCCATTTCTGGAGTCTCTACTCTATTCCATTGGTCTATGTGTCTGTTTTTGTGCCAATACCAGGCTGTCTTGATGATTACAGCTTTGTAGTAGAGGCTAAAGTCTGGGATTGTGATGCCTCCCGCTTTGGTCTTCTTCAGTATTACTTTGGCTATTCAGGGTGTTTTGTGGTTCCATACAAATTTTAGGATTGCTTGTTCTAGCTTCGAGAAGAATGCTGGTGCAATTTTAACTGGGATTGCATTGAATGTGTAGATTGCTTTGGGTAGTATTGACATTTTGACAATATTTATTCTTCCAATCCATGAGCATGGAATGTGTTTCCATTTCTTTGTATCTTCTTCAGTTTCCTTCATAAGCTTTCTATAGTTTTCAGCATATAGATCTTTCACATCTTTGGTTAGGTTTATTCCTAGGTATTTTGTGATTCTTGGTGCAATTGTGAATGGGATCAGTTTCTTTATTTGTCTTTCTGTTGCTTCATTATTGATGTATAAGAATGCAACTGATTTCTGTACATTTCTTTGTATACTGTGACTTTGCTGAATTCATGTATTAGTTCTAGCAGACTTTTGGTGGAGTCTCTTGGGTTTTCCATGTATAATATCATGTCATCTGCAAAAAGTGAAAGCTTTACTTCATCTTTGCCACTTTTGATGCCTTTGATTTCCTTTTGTTGTCTGATTGCTGATGCTAGCACTTCCAACACTATGTTAAACAACAGCAGTGAGGGTGGACATCCCTGTCGTGTTCCTGATCTCGGGGAAAACTCTGAGTTTTTCCCCATTGAGGATGATATTAGCTGTGGTCTCTTCATAAATGGTTTTTATGATGTTTAAGTATTTTCCTTCTATCCTGACTTTCTCGAGGGTGTTTATTAAGAAATGATGCTGAATTTTGTCAAATGCTTTTTCTGCATCGATTGACAGGATCATATGGTTCTTACCATTTCTTTTATTAATGTGATGTATCACATTGATTGAATTGCCAATGTTGAACCAGCCCTGCAGCCCAGGAATGAATCCCACTTGATCGGTGAATAATTCTTTTTACATGGTGTTGAATTTGATATGCTGGTATCTTGTTGAGAATTTTTGCATCCATATTCATTAGGGATGTTGGCCTGTAGTTCTCTTTTTTTGCTGGGTCTCTGTCTGGTTTGGGAGTCAAAACAATGCTGGCTTCATAGAATGAGTCTGGAAGTTTTCCTTCCCTTTCTATTTTTTGGAACAGCTTGAGAAGATAGGTATTATCTCTGCTTTAAATGTCTGGTAGAATTCTCCAGGGAAGGCATCTGGTCCCGGACTCTTATTTGTTGGGAGATTTTTGTTAACTGATTCAATTTCTTGCTGGTTATGGGTCTGTTCAAGCTTTCTATTTCTTCCTGTTTGAGTTTTGGAAGTGTGTGTGTGGTTAGGAATTTGTTCATTTCTTCCAGGTTGTCCAGTTTGTTGGCATATTATTTTTCATAGTATTCCCTGATAATTGCTTGTATTTCTGAGGGATTGGTTGTAATAATTCCATTTTCATTCATGATTTTAGCTATTTGGTTCCTCTCCCTTTTCTTATTGAGAAGCCTCCTAGAGGTTTATCAGTTTTGTTTATTTTTTCAGAAAATCAACTCTTGGTTTCATTGACCTGGTCTGCTGTTTTTTTTAGATTCTATATTGTTTATTTCTGTTATGATCTTTATTATTTCTCTTCTGCTGGGTTTGGGGTGTCTTTGCTGTTCTGCTTCTATTTCCTTTAGGTGTGCTGGTAGATTTTGTATTTGGGATTTTTCTTGTTTCTTGAGATAGGCCTGGATTGCAATGTATTTTCCTCTCAGGACTGCCTTCGCTGCATCCCAAGGGTTTGAATTAAAAATTGAATAAATTATTTTTTATTTTTTTATTAAAAGTTTTTTTAATGTTTATTTTTAAGAGAGAGACAGTGTGCAGGTGGGAAATGGTCAGAGAGAGAGGGAGACACAGAATCGGAAGCAGGCTCCAGCCTCTGAGCTGTCAGCACAGAGCCTGACGCAGGGCTAGAACTCATGAGCCGTGAGATCATGACCTGAGCTGAATTCAGACGCCTAACCCACTGAGCCACCCAGGTGCCCCAAAATAATTGAATAAATTTTTTAAAAATTGGGGAGGGACAGATTTTTAATAGATCAAATATGGAAAAAATCATATTGACAGGAAATCTAGCCTTTTAATGCTTGTGTGTTTACAAAAAAATCTTTATAGAGGAGAATCTAGTTACTAACATAGTATTAATCAGTTAGTATCCTTCAATTTTGTAGAATGTTGGATTTAATTCAGTAACAGTAATTATTTATTTATCATTATCAGGGAAAAGACTATTCACAGAAATGAATTTTCCAAAAAATAAGTTTTTACATTTAAGCACATCTCCTTTGGCTGCTTAGGATTCTTTATTCTTTCATTCTTGATTATATTGAAGATTGTTGATTGTTTTTTGTTTGTTTAGAAATGCTTCAGCTGTTATAGAGTTCATGTTAGAGCTAGTATTTTCTAAAAGGAAAAAAGCTCCACTGTAGGCCTCAAGATATAGTGAATGGCCATTTTTCCCCACTCAGATGAACAAATATTATGTGCCTATAGTATTTAGTTTGGAAATACTTGCATCTTTATTATCTTCAAAGCTAAAAAGTTCATACGACAATGATAAAAAGAGATGCAAAATTTTAAATTTGTTTCAGATAAACCACCTATGGGTATGGACTCTACTTTTTCTATTTCAGAGCCTAGTATTTGGTTTGGCATTAAAATGTATACACCTGGATTAAAGCAGCAAGTGCTGCTTTATTAGTCTTTTCTGCTCTTTCCATGTAAAGCAACCCATTGCACTTAGGGCCAGACATAACTAAAAGCAAAATGTTAAGTGCTTATGTTTAGTCAGCAGGTGGAGCTCAGATTCTTTGAGTTTTCAAAAGCAAACTGACATTTTGCACTGAAAAGGCTTTCTTTGATTACAAAAAGTTCCACACGTGAAAGAGGCGAGTATAATACTAAAATTTTTCAGTTTTAGAAAAGTTTGATTTTTAATCAGTATAATTATTTTCCCAACCAAACAAAATAAAGAACTTTAAGGGAAATCCTTCTTTAAAATATTCTTCTACGGGCACCTGGCTGGTTCAGGGTTGATCTTGGGGTTATAAGTTCAAGCTCCACATTGGATGTAGAGATTACTGAAAAATAAAATCTTTAAAAAGTTAAAAAATTAAATGGTCTTCTTGTCAAATGTTTTTCTTAACTTCAGTTAAAAAAATGCAAAATCTGAAAAGTTTTTCTTATTTGAACATCTAGTACTTCTTACCTTATATTTCAGACTTGTTGAATTTTTAAAAGATTTATTTATTTAAAAAAATGTTTTTTGTGGTTTGACTCCCTCTCAGTTTGTAACTTTTTTTTTCTTCTCTTCCTGCATGGAATGAGATGGAAACTTAACTTCTGTTAAGTTTCTCAAATTCCTCATATGAGTGAAAACATATGATATCTGTCTTTCTCTGACTGACTTATTTCACTTAGCATAATACCCTCCAGTTCCATCCACATTGTTGCAAATGGCAAGATTTCGTTCTTTGTCCTTGCCGAGTAGTATTCCAAGCTAACTTGAAAATAAATTATATATCTTAAAAAATTTTTTAAATTTTATTTTAGAGAGAGGGCGTAAGTGGGGAAGAGGGGCAGAGGGTGAGACAGAGAATCTCAAGCTGGCCCCATGCTCAGCGCAGAGCCCAATGCAGGGTTTGATCTCACGACAGTGAGATCATGACCTGAGCCAAAATCAAAATCAAGAGTCAGATGCTTAACCGACTGAGCCACCCACATGCCCCTAAAGATCTGATTTGATTTGATTTGAGAGAGAGACAGAGCACACACTAGTAGAAGGACAGAGAGAAGGAGACAGGATCCGAGCAGGTTCTGCACTGATAGCAGAGAGCCCAATGTAGGGCTCACACTCAAGAACCATGAGACAACGACCTGAGCCTAACTCTTGACAACTGAGCCACCCAGGTGCCCCTAAAGATTTTATTTTTTAAGTAGGTCTCTATACCCAATGTGGGGCTCGAACTTACAACACCAAGATCAAGAATGACATGTTCCACCTACTGAGCCAGCTAGGCACTGCCAACAGATTTTTTAAATTAAGAATTTTACATTATTTCTGTATGGTTTTTATTTATTTTCTCTGAGACTCATAAAAGTGTGAAATCTTCCTATCTAGATAATACTAGCGCAACAATGTACAAATTCCTTTTGATGGCTAATTTTTATTTGAAGTGAATTTGCATTAACTACAGAACTCAATTCATTTTGCATTAAATATAGAAAAACTCCCATAAAAAAAAACTAAAAGAATGTATGTAAATGATTGTATAGGAGTTCAAGGTGTTTGAAGCCCTGCCTTATTTTTCTTTTAACTTAAAATACCATAGTGACTTTTTAAATTACTCCAGAAGATGATGATAGTAACACCAGCAGAGAATATTTTCTAAAAGTGAATATCTGATTTTGAATTTCCTTCTGAAATAAGTCATACTACAAAACACGTATACTTTTAATATGGTTCAAGGTTTTACAGTTTTCACATGTCATAGGTCAAATCATGTCCCTTACAACTTAATTGTTTATATATTAAAAAATATATCATAAATATTCAAATAGGACATGATTTGTCCATGGTAACATTGTTATTCCTTTCATTTCCAGGATAGTTTAAGACACATTTGGAATTGGGGGAGAAGAGGAACAAAAAAACCTATGAGACTGGAATCTTGCATTTATTTTTTGTAAAGGGAGTCAAAGTTAGAAAGTTGGAATGGAAGATCGTGTTGTTTACAACTTCTAGTTTCTCTAAAATTAAAGCATAGGCAATATTTGTGGGGAATTATGATGAAATTAAATTTGCCTTATTTCCCCAGTTATTCTAAACTGACAAATAATACATTTCTCCCATTCCACTCTACTCCCACTCCCTCTTCCCTCCCTTCAGTTGACAATCACTGCATGTAAAGAAAAATGGTACTGATACATGAGCAATACTAAGCATAATGTACATGTGAAGATTTTTAGGCAGGAAAAATATTGAGAATCTTTTTTTTTTTCCTGCTTAAATCCAAGTTAGTTAACATATAGTGTAATAATGGTTTCAGAAGTAGAATTAAGTGATTCTTCACTTACATGTAACACCCAGTGCTCATGCCAACAAGTGCTGTCCTTAGTACCCATCACCCATTTAGCCCAGCCCCCTACCCACCTCCCCTCCAGCAACCCTTAGTTCTCTGTATTTAGAGTCTCTTAGGGGTGCATGGGTGGCTCAGTAGGTTAAGCATTCAACTCTTGATTTCGGCTCAGGTCATGATCTCACGGGTCATGGGTTCAAATCCCACATAGGCTCTGCACTGACAGTGTGGAGCCTGCTTGGGGTTCTGTCTCCTCTCTCTGCCCCTCTCCTGCTCGCGCTCTCTCTCTCTCTCTCTCTCTCTCTCTCAACGTAAATACATAAACTTAAACAACAACAACAAAAAAGAACCTCTTATGGTTTGCCTCCCTCTTTTTATCTTCTTTTTCTTTCCCTTCCCCTATGTTCATCTTTTTTTCTTAAATTCCACATACGAGTGAAATCATACGGTATTTGTCTTTCTCTGACTGACTTCTCTTAGCATAATACATTCTAATTCCATCCACCTGTTTCACATGGCAAGATTTCATTCTTTTTGATCGCCATTGTATATATATACCACATCTTCTTTATCCATTCATCATTAGTCAATGGACATTTGGGCTCTTTCCATAATTTGGCTCTTGTTGATAGTGCTGCTATAAACATTGGTGGGGGGGGGGGCATGTGCTCCTTCAAATCAGCATTTTTGTATCCTTTGTATAAATACCTAGTAGTGAAATTGCTGGGTGGTAAGGTAGCTCTATTTTTAATTTTTGGAGGAACCTCCATACTTTTTTCCAGAGTGGCTGCACCAGTATGCATTCTCACCAACAGTACAAAAAGGATTCCTCTTTCTCCACATTCTAACCAACATCTGTTGGTTCCTGAGTTTTTAATTTTCGCCATCCCGACAGGTGTGAGGTGGTATCTCATCATGGTTTTGATTTGTATTTCCCTCATGATGTGTGATGTTGAGCATCTATTTATGTGTCTGCTAGCCATCTGGATGTCTTCTTTGGAAAAGTATCTGTTCATGTCTTTTGCCCATTTCTTCACTGACTTATTTGTTTTTTGGGTGTTGAGTTTGATACGTTCTTTATAGGTAGACTTTGGATACTAACCCTTTATCCGATTTGTTATTTGCAAATATCTTCTCCCATTCCATCGGTTGCCTTTTAGTTTTGTTGATTGTTTCCTTTGCTGTGCAGAAGCTTTTTATCTTGATGAGGTCCCAATAGTTCATGTTTCCCTTGCTTCCAGAGACATGTCTAGTAAGAAATTGATGCAGCCGAAGTCAAAGAAGTTGTTGCCTGTTTTCTCCCCTAGGATTTTAATGGTTTCTTGTCTTTTTTTTTTTTTTTCCTTTTTGCTTCAGATACTTTGTTTATATAGATAAAATAGAATTTTTTTTTTAATATATGAAATTTACTGTCAAATTGGTTTCCATACAACACCCAGTGCTCATCCCAAAAGGTGCCCTCCTCAATACCCATCACCCACCCTGCCCTCCCTCCCACCCCCCATCAACCCTCAATTTGTTCTCAGTTTTTAACAGTCTCTTATGCTTTGGCTCTCTCCCACTCTAACCTCTTTTTTTTTTTTTTTTCCTTCCCCTCCCCCATGGGTTTCTGTTATGTTTCTCAGGATCCACATAAGAGTGAAACCATATGGTATCTGTCTTTCTCTGTATGGCTTATTTCACTTAGCATCACACTCTCCAGTTCCATCCATGTTGCTACAAAAGGCCATATTTCATTTTTTCTCATTGCCACGTAGTATTCCATTGTGTATATAAACCACAATTTCTTTATCCATTCATCAGTTGATGGACATTTAGGCTCTTTCCATAATTTGGCTATTGTTGAGAGTGCCGCTATAAACATTGGGGTACAGGTGCCCCTATGCATCAGTACTCCTGTATCCCTTGGATAAATTCCTAGCAGTGCTATTGCTGGGTCATAGGGTAGGTCTATTTTTAATTTTCTGAGGAACCTCCACACTGCTTTCCAGAGCGGCTGCACCAATTTGCATTCCCACCAACAGTGCAAGAGGGTTCCTGTTTCTCCACATCCTCTCCAGCATCTATAGTCTCCTGATTTCTTCATTTTGGCCACTCTGACTGGCGTGAGGTGGTATCTGAGTGTGGTTTTGATTTGTATTTCCCTGATAAGGAGCGACGTTGAACATCTTCATGTGCCTGTTGGCCATCCGGATGTCTTCTTTAGAGAAGTGTCTATTCATGTTTTCTGCCCATTTCTTCACTGGGTTATTTGTTTTTCAGGTGTGGAGTTTGATGAGCTCTTTATAGATTTTGGATACTAGCTAATGGTTTCTTGTCTTACATTTAGGTCTTTCATCTATTTTGAGTTTATTTTGAAAATTTTTTTAATGTTTATTTATTTTTGAGACAGAGAGAGAGCACAAGTGGGGAAGGGACAGAGACAGAGGGAGACACAGAATCCAAAACAAGCTCCAGGCTCTGAGCTGTCAGCACAGAGCCCGACGTGGGGCTCAGACTCACAGACTGCGAGATCATGACCTGAACTGAAGTCAGACGCTCTGCTGACTGAGCCACCCAGGTGCCCCCATTTTTAGTTTATTTTTGAGCATGGTGTAAAAAGTGGTCCAGGTTCATTCTCCCACATGTCACTGCCCAGTTTTCTGAGCACCATTTGCTGAAGAGACTGTCTTTTTCCATTGAATATTCTTTCCTGCTTTGTCAAAGATTAGTTGGCCATACATTTGTGGGTCCTTTTCTGCTTCTCTGTTCTGTTCCATCGATCTGTATGTCTGTTTTTGTGCCAGTACCATACTGTCTTGATGATTACAGCTTTTTAATCCAGAATTATGATGCCTCCAGATTTGGTTTTCTTTTTCAACGTGGCTTTGGCTATTCAGTCTTTTCTGGCTCCATACAAATTTTAGGATTGTTTGTTCTAGCTCTGTGAAGAATGCTGGTGTTATTTTGATAAGGATTGCATTGAATGCATAGATTGCTTTGGATAGTATAGATATTTTAACAATATTTGTTCAGAAGAACAATTAAGAGCTTAATCCATTAGCATGGGATGTTTTCCCATTTTTTTGTGTCTTTTCAATTTCTTTCATAAACTTTCTATAGTTTTTTCTATAGTTTTTAGTGTAGAGAATCATTCTATATACCCTAAATTCATATAGATTACTTCATTAGAAAAATTATCTAAGGTTTTTCTTAATACATAATGTCTTAAGAAACTAAATAACCAAAGTTTCTTCCCTGGGTTTACTTTTTCCTTAGGACTTTCTAAATGGATACGGCAGCAGGTTCAGTACCATTCAACCTTTGAAAGTGCAATGGAGTCCTTGGCTGAATTTTCCAAAAAGCACCAGAAAGTCATTGATGTATCCAAAGAGGACAGAAAGTTTATACAGGACAGTGGGTCTACACTTGAAGTGGCCTGTTTGAAGGACAATACCTTAACTTACTTATCAGGAGCAGCAAGCCATCTACCACCAGAAAATCCTAGGGAAGGTGAAGCAAAAATGTGTGTCCAAGAACTACACTGTCCTAAAATAACCACAAGTCTATCTCTACCAGGAGACATCATCTCCCGAAAGGACCAAGGTTTGAAAAGTTTTGCCTATTTACATTTGATAGAGAATTCTTTCATTATATCAAGTGAAATGATACATATTTTGCTATAGATTAATTTCCTTAAATATGTTGGCTTGTAATAGAAGACATTATCATAAAGTAATGAAATAGTATGGTGTATTGGAATGAGAACAAACTTTTGTCAAGAGACCTGAGCATATTTTCTGGTTTTCCACTCAAAACTTTGTCATTACCTAACTTTGTGACCATGAGCAAGTCACGTAACTTTTTTGAGTCTTAATAGAAAAAGGAATCTCTGGGACACCAGGGTGGCTGAGCTGGGTAAGCATTCGACTCTTGATTTCAGCTCAGGTCATGATCTCAGGGTCACAGGATCAAGCCCCATGTCTGGCTCTGCACTGTCAGCTGAGCCTGCTTGGGATTCTCTCCCCCTCTCTGTCCCTCCTTATCTCTCTCTCTCTATCTCTCCCTCCCTCTCTCCCTCTCTCCCTCTCTCCCTCTCCCTCTCCCTCTCCCTCTCCCTCTCCCTCTCCCTCTCCCTCTCTCAAAATAACTAAATAAACTTTCAAAAAAAAAAAACCAAAAAACAAAAAAGGAATCTCTTCATAGCTATCCCTTAGCTTGGGATGCAAAGATCTAATAAGATGATAAATATCACAGCATGGTAATACTGTACAAATGGCAGATGTTTTCCTAAAGGCTATATTAAAAATTGGTCTAATGTATAGATAACTTCTCTTACATGAATTTATTAGTTTAGGGAAGTGAGAGTCATTTATTCTGAATAATAAAAAATAACATTTTAAAATATATTAGAATATAATAGTCTGTGTCAGGGATTGGCAAACTATGGCTTATGGAACCAATTTGGCCATCTGTTTTTGTATATCATGTTTAATGGTACAGAGTCACATCCATTCAGTTATGTATGAACTGCCTGGCTAGCTCAGTCGGTAGAGCATTCAGTTATGTGTGGTACACAACAGCAGAGTTTAGTCATAGTGTATTTTGCACTAGACCAGCACAATTGAGTACTTACATACCTTGGAGATGTTGCGGGTTTGGTTCCAGACCACCACAATAAAGCAAGTATCACAATAAAACAATTCAGATGAATTTTTTGGTTTTGTAGTGCGTATAAAAGTTATGTTTAGGGGCGCCTGGGTGGCGCAGTCGGTTAAGCGTCCGACTTCAGCCAGGTCACGATCTCGCGGTCCGTGAGTTCGAGCCCCGCGTCAGGCTCTGGGCTGATGGCTCGGAGCCTGGAGCCTGTTTCCGATTCTGTGTCTCCCTCTCTCTCTGCCCCTCCCCCGTTCATGCTCTGTCTCTCTCTGTCCCAAAAATAAAAAAATAAAAAAATTAAAAAAAAACGTTGAAAAGAAAAAAAAAAAAGTTATGTTTACATTATACTAATACTATAGTCTCTTAAGTGTGTAATAACATTATGTCCTAAAAATAATGTATATACCTTAATTAAAAAAACTTTATTGCTAAAAAATGCTAACCATCAACTGAGCTTTCAACAAGCCATAATCTTTTTACTGGTGGAGGGTCGTGCTTCAGTGTCTATGGCTGCTAACTGATCAGGGTGCTGGTTGCTGAAGGCTGGGGTGGATGCAGCAATTTTTAAAATAAGACCACTATGAAGTTTGCCACATCAATTGACTCTTTTTTTACAAATGACCTCTATAGCATACGATGCTTTTTGATAGTATTTTACCCAAATTAGAACTTCTTTCAAAATTGGAGTCAGTCCTCTCAAACTTTGCTGCTACTTTATTAAGTTTATATAATGTCTTAAATTCTTGGTAGTCATTTCAACAATTTTCACAGCATCTTGACTAGGAGTAGATTTCATCTCAAGAAACCACTTTCTTTGCTGATACATAGGAAGTAGTTCCTCTTCCATTGAAGTTTTCTTATGAGACGGCAGCAATTCAATCACATTTTCAGGCTTTACTTTTAATTCTAGTGCTCTCGCGATTTCCACCACATCTCCACTAAAGTCTTGAATTCCTCAAAGTCATCCATGAGGATTGGAATCAACTCCTCCCAAATTCCTGTTAATGTTGATATTTTAACTTCTTCCCATGAATCATGAATTTTTTTGATAGTTTAATTTTTATTACATATTTGAACATGAACAAAAACACATGAGAAGATTCACCCTCAAATGTAAATATTCTATGTGTATTTGGCCCCAATAATAAACCAGTTATGTGAAAAACCAGAGACTTGGGGTTTGGAAAAATAAAGATTAGAACAACATTTAAAAATTATTACATAGTACATACATTCTTGGAATTTATTTATTAAGTATCAGAATTTCCACCTGGTTTTCCATATCTACACTTATTTCTACCTGTATACCCACATTCTAACTCTTATCTCCACCCACAGGCAACAACTATAGCTCTAATCTGCACCGAGTTCAGTCATCTCTCTGGATCTTAACAATGTTTCCATTATTTGGTCTGACTTCATCCTTGCTATTTAGCAAATAGCAAAGGCCTATCAGAGACGGACTTGGCTGACACACTCCCATCTATTTCAAGCCACAGAATCCCAGTAGGACAAAAGATTTTCCCTCCTCTAGGCCCAATTTCTAGTTGTTTGTCATGACAGTAATGATTTCATAAACTTTCTTTCAAGGTTGGTCCTGACAGCATCTTACCATAGCTCACCTGATCCAGTGTTTTTTCTTCTCTGACTGTAGATTCATATTGAGCACTACCAATGAGGTCGTAGCTCATTACCCTAGGTTTCTGAGGTCTAAATTTCATAGGATCAAGGACTATTTGATAAAAAGGAAAAACACTATAATATTAATAAAAGTAGCAATCATTGCTTCATAGGATCAAAGCTGCCCTCGGATCTGGAGGCTGAATGGGGCTTGAATGTTTTATTTGATACTATGTGACTCAGAAATACATAGCTTTCTTTCTTTAATGATAATGCCACAGAAATGCCCCTCTCAGTGTCCTGATTAGTACTCTAGGTGTGGTAATATGCTCATTTATTTCAATATTGACCTAATTTTTTTCAACTTAGCCTATGTTTGACTTTAGATCTGTTCTTGCCTTTGCAGAAATGGGAGTCTCTTTTAGCCAAAGAGAACATTAAGAAACTTGGGGGGCAGGGGGGATCAACAGAAAAATTATTCATTTTCTGTATTCTTAAAAAAAAAAAATTCTCCCCTGAGTTTACCTGTGAAAAGCCAATGAATAGCAATTCTTCATAAAACTGACTGAATTAAGAGATGAGAATGGACTTATAAATATAAGAGACAACCTCAAATTAATAATAATAATAATAATAATAATAATAATAGATTCAACCCCATTGTGTGTACATTTCCTGGAAAGTTTTATGCATTCCATTCTAAGCTCCTAGCCCTAGGTAAACAGACTCATAAGTGGAAATGTGCCATTTTCAGCACTAGAAGCAGCATCATAGTTCATTAACAAAATAATGCAGAAAATGGTTAGGTAAATGAATTTACAACATAAAATGTGTTGGTGATAAATTTGCACTAATGTAACATAAGTCAGGTTTACGGTATTTTTTTTTACCAGGAAGCACAATTGTAAACATTTGCAATAAACTACTGCCTCTCCCCAAAAAACCTAACTGACCACACAAACAAATATCATCATTTATGACCATAAAATCACGAAGAATTTGTACCACATGGCTCTTTGTTTTGGTCGTTTTGAGAGTAAGACACGAGCTGCATTAAGTAGTTTCCCTGATTTCTCCATCTTAAATAACTGCCAGTTCTGGAACTTCATTCATCCTCGGAACCTTTGCATAGAGCAAATCTGGGAAGTGGCAACTGACAGATAAAACTGTCGGATCATAGGTGTTCTGGTTTGAGACTGGACTGAACGAATTTCTAAACAACAAAGGTGGGTGAGGGACAGAACAGAGGCAATATGCTGCTTGCAGAGCCCAAGAGGAGTTTGAGACACGAGCAGAGAGCATCTTTTCAACAGCTGGAAGAAGCCTCCTCCAATTAGTAAACTCCAAAGTGAAGATAAGGGTGTCATCACTGACTGAGTCAATCCAAGAATTGCAGAGTAGATTCAGTGGGTCAAATCCAGCAAGCAGGAGAGATGGTAGCCATTCCTTATATTTTGTCTATGCTTTAATTGCATGATTTAAAGATTCAGAAATATGGTTCCACAATGCCAATAGACAACCTTTCTTCAAAAAGTAGCAAAATACTGAAAATTTCTCATACTTTAGGCAGTATGCCAAATGAAGTTCATTTAGTTGGGTTCCATATTTCAAAAGAATATTCACAATTCCAAAAACTCACAGTCCTTTTGGAAAGCCATACACATGGGAGAACTAAATGCAAAGATGTGGCACATCTAGACATCTTGTCTGTAGTCATGCTGGAGTAACATTTCTAGGCACTCTTCATGCCCTCCGAACACTGCAGAGTAAACGGGGCTCACTTTGTCTGGCCCATGTCACAAACCCAGTTGGTAAGTGGTATTAACAAGTCCATTAATGGTCCAATATGGACCATTCATGCAACTGCATGAATAGGTAACTGCCAATAGGCCTCATTACAATAAAGATCAGGATCTGGCCCACTGAACAGCAAAAGCTCTACACATTCTGTGTGGCCCTCCTGAGCAGCAATGAATGAGGGAGTAACTTCATCCAATGTTTGACAGTTGACTTTTGCACCCGATGAAATAAGTATGTTTAAGCTTTCCAGCTTGCCGTGCCAAGCAGCCACAAATAAAAGTGTGATTCCAAAGTCATCCTGGCATTCCTTGTTTGCTCCTTTCTTAAAAAAGCAATTTTATGATCTCAGCATTTCCTGAAAAGTAGCCTGATGCAAAGCGTTGCATCCACACCCAGAATGGGACCCATTAACATTTGCTCCATGTCGAAGTGACAGCTTTAATGTATCTATCTGTCCATTTTCAACAGCTAAAAACAGTGGTGTGGTTTTCTCTGAAGTAGTGGCATTAGCATCTGCCCCAGATTCTAAAAGAGTGTACGGTCTTCCAATGTCCTTGACTTGCAGCAAGACGTAATGCACAGAAGCCCTGACCTGTCTTTATCTTAATGTAGTTTTCAGATGAATCTGCATGAATTAACATCTGTAAACATTCTACAGAGTTGTGATAAGCTGCTTAGGAAATCTGCATCCATCCCCTGTTATCAGCGACATCAACATTATGTCCCTTTTTGAGCAGTTTTCTTAAGACTTTAACATTGCCTTCCCTGGCAACAAGTCCAACCGTGGAGCATGTGTCAGAGTAAGCCTCTGTAAAATAGAGGCTCTTGGTGCCGCCACTTCTGCACAGAAAGGCCTGGTCCGAGGCGGGGTCTTCTAAAGTCTGCTCCCAGAGGCCGCTCGAATCATGAATGTTCTTAGTGGCATTTAGAATGGTGAATTCTTTCCAGAAGGTTTTCAATTTATTTTTCCCAGATCCATCAAAGGAATCACTATCTGTGGCAGCTATTGCCTTAAAAAAATGTCTTTCTTAAAAAGAGTTGAAAGTCAAAATTACTTCTTGATTTATCTTGGTTTTCAATATGTCTTCCTCACTAAGCGTATCATTTCTAGCTTTTGACTTAAAGAGACAAAAGTAAATAAAGAGAGACATGTAACTCTTGGCACTTAGAGGTCATTGTAGGATTATTAATTGACCTAATTTCAATATTGTCGTGTCTTAAGGAATAGGAATGCCTGAAGAAAGGGAAAGAGATGGGCAAACAGCTGGTGAGGGGAGCAGTCAGAACACACACATTTGTCTATTAAGTTCACCATCTTGTATGGTATGGTTTATAGTGCCCCAAAACAATTACAATAGTGACATCAAAGATCACTGGTCACAGATGAGCATAACTAAAATGTGACACATAGACATGAAGTAAGCAAATGCTGTTGGAAAAATATTACTTATAGACTTGCTCGATGCAAGGTTGCCACAAACTTTGAATTTGTAAAAAACACAGTACCTGCAATGTGCAGTAAAGCAAAGTGCAATAAAAGGAGGTATGCCTGTAGTTGCAGCAGATACAATATGATCCACAAAGCCTGAAATATTTACTGTCTGGCCAGGTGTAGAAAAATATTTGCCAAACTGTGGTCTATAGCATTGGATACCATTTTAATTATTTTAACTAATATATGATAATTTAATGTATCAAGTATTAAATATTTACTTCATAGTATCTGGTGGGTTTTTTTGTTGTTATTTTTTAATAAATGTCATAGTAAATGCAAAGACATTGACTAGTAATCAGGAAACCTGAGTTCTAGTTGGGTCTGATTACTAACCAGTTTTATAACTTTAAATCAAATAATTTAGTCCTTATGGTTGCCAGTTTCCTTTAGGGAATTAATCTAGGGTCAGTTTTTCCCTATCATTGGTTAGTGAATTTTCAAGGCAAATTTTTACAGTGTATTTCCTCCATTACTCAGCCCTCTTTCTATTCCTTTTTTACCCCTCCTTTTCTCATTCACTCCTAAAGTCCCTGGTGTGGAATTTGATAGTTTACTAGACAGCGTTATAACTTGGGCTCAGAATCACTGGGGACCTAGGATTCCTTTAAGAGTTCACATTTTGTGCTTTATGTTCTAAGATGAAGTCCTGCTACTGTTGGTTGTGGGCTCTCAATTATGATCCCTACAGTTACTTCATTATTTTTAACAGAAATTACTTTAATGTGACAATTATTATATTAGTTAGGAACAGGAAATTAACATTCTTAAATTTTTGTATTTATAGATGATCCTATATTATTGGAAGAGTCTGCCCAGACAATGAAAGCAGAAAGAATTGTGATTTCCAGATCGACAAGCCCAACCTTCAACAAACAGACAAAGAGAGTTAATTGGTCTAGCTTTAATTCTTTGGGACATTATATTACTGATGAAATTCTGACTGCAACACCTAAATCCAGGCCACCAGAGGACTGTGCCTCTAGCGCTTCCCCTTTTGAAACAGAAAAAGGATGCAAAACAGTCTTACCACTCACTGATAAATGTGAGTCCTCATCTCTGACGGTAGACACATCAGTTGAACCATGCCCTCAATCAGAAATCGTTATTTCACCAATAAAGATTGATGCTACTCTTCTTAAAGAAAATTATTCCAAACAGCTGTTCTATGAAGAAACCCTGGGTCCGGACATTGAATTGTCTCTAGTTGGTAAAGAAGCTAAACTTTCTACTTCAAATAGAGCTTCTGACACAGAAGCAGAGGATGAATCTATCTATTTTACACCTGAACTTTATGATCCTGAAGATACAAATGAAGAAAAGAATGAACAAGTTGAAAGTGATAGAGATAATAGATTGGCTATTAATTCAAAATGCATTTTAGCTGAAGATCTTTTTGAAATTAGAACTGAGAAAGGAGTCCCAAGAAATAAAAGCTGAGGATTGCACAAAGTTGAATAGACTCATGAATATTAAAGTAAAATTGATGACAATGGTAGTAATATAAAAACAACTCATATAAATGAATTAGACCTGGGAAAAACTCGTGAAACAGATACAAAAGAATATTAAACAGTCTCCTTCCAACAAATAAAGGTGTATTCCCTGGTGTTAGGTAATAATACTTAACTGTCACACACTAAAAATGTGTTGTCATGCTTGTATTAAACTCTCTTATAAATGACAATTTCTACACTGGATAAGTGGTATAGCTTTTTTTTTTTAATGTATTTTTCACTTTAACTCATTGTTATTACAGTGTTTTAAAAGTCTATTTTACATTCAGAATGTTTTATTATTTTCAAGTTTTGATAAAGAGATTCATACAAAATATTTTCCTCCAAGAAGTCTTCCTTAGCTGAATACAATTTAAAAATTAACCAATGTGAAAGATATGTAGTTTCCTAGGGTACTTCATATGTCGCATAAATATTTTTTTTCTTTTTTTTTACATTTATTTATTTTTGAGAGACAGAGAGAGTGTGAGCAGGGGAGGGGCAGAGAGAGAGAGGGAGACAGAATCAGAAGCAGGCTCCAGGCTCCAGGCTGTCAGCACAGAGCCAGATGCCGGGCTTGAACCCATGAACTGTGAGATCATGACCTGAGCCAAAGTCAGATGCTCAACCGACTGAGCCACCCAGGCGCCCCTGTCGCATAAATATTTGTATTTTGTAGTCCTGTTTTTATACATAAAACATCTGTTTAATACATAAAAATGAATAGCAGTCTAATCCAGTCTTATCTCAGTCTTGTTTCACTTACGTATTTACCTCAAATCAATATATTATTTTAGAAATCAGAGTTTTCTTGAAAAGTTTATTCCTGTATTAAACTGCCTACTTAGAGGGAATTAAGAATTAAGGAAGAAAACTGCATGTATTTTTAATTGATGTTGCTTTACATTTTTTCATTTGATAAAACACAATCAAGCACTGAATATATAGCAAATTATATAAAGTTACAAAATGCCAAAGGAATGACTCCAAATTTTTAATTCTAATTACTTAGCTTCATCATTGTAGAAAAAAGTGAAATGTTCTAGCATGAAGGTTGTAATTATGAAACTGTTAAGATAGAAAACTCCATATATAAATTTTATAAGTAAACCCAAACATGTAACTGCAGCTGAAAAATGTTCTCTTATAGCTCACTAAATTTTTCTGTAAATTTTGACCCTGTTTATGTATTTGTGTATGAAGCTATACTTCTGATCAAAAATGGTTATAAAAGATGCATTTCTCTGTCAGCATTCCAAAAATACATTCACTCCTCTTTTTCTAAGAAACATGTCTTATTCAATGGACATTTAGGCTTCATGTGAGCGATTTGAATTGAAAAATCTTACAAGTTGTTCAAGTTGTGGATGTGGTTTATTTTCAAGTCAAAATTTCCAGGAATCCAGTATTTTATTTTATTTTTTTATTATTTATTTATTTTTTTAAGTTATATCTAAGCATATAGTGCAACAATGATTTCAGGAGTAGATTCCTTAATGCCCCTTACCCATTTAGCCCATCCCCGCTCCCACGACCCCTCCAGTAACCCTGTTTGTTCTCCATATTTAAGAGTCTCTTGTGTTTTTGGCCCCTTCCCTGTTTTTGTATTATTTTTGCTTCCTTTCCCATATGTTCATCTGTTTTGTATCTTCAAGTCCTCATATGAGTGAAGTCATATGTTTGTCTTTCTCTAATTTCGCTTAGCATAATACCCTCTAGTTCCATCCACATAGTTGCAAATGGCAAGATTTCATTCTTTTTCATTGCCGAGTAACACTCCATTGTGTATATATACCACATCCTCTTTATCCATTCATCCATCGATGGACATTTGGGCTCTTTCCATACTTTGGCTATTGTCGATAGTGCTGCTATAAACATTAGGGTGAATGTGCCCCTTTGAAACAGCATACCTGTATCCCTTGGAAAAATACCTGGTAGTGCAATTGCTGGCTCATAGGGTAGTTCTACTTTTAATTTTTTGAGGACCTCCCATACTGTTTTCCAGAGTGGCTGCCCCAGTTTGCATTCCCACCAGCAGTGCAAAAGAGATTCTCTTTCTCTGCATCCTCGCCAACATCTGTTGTTGCCTGAGTTGTTAATGTTAGCCATTCTGACAGGTGTGAGGTGGTATCTCATTGTGGTTTTGATTTGTATTTCCCTGATGATGAGTGATGTTGAGCATCTTTTCATGTGTTGCTTGGCCATCTGGATGTCTTCCTTGGAGAAGTGTCTATTCATGTCTTTTGCCCATTTCTTCACTGGATTATTTGTATTTTGGGTGTTGAGTTTGAGAAGTTCTTTATAGATTTTGGATAGTAATCCTTTATCTGATATGCCTTTTGCAAATATCTTCTCCCATTGCATTGGTTGCCTTTTCGCTGATTGTTTCCTTCTCTGTGCAGAAGCTTTTTATTTTGATGAGGTCCCAATAGTTCATTTTTGCTTTTGTTTCCCTTGCCTCTGGCGACATGTTGAGTAAGAAGTTGCTGTGGCCAAAGTCAAAGTTGCAGGCCAAATTGCCTGCTTTCTCCTCAAGGATTTTGATGGCTTCCATCTTACTTACATTTAGGTCTTTCATCCATTTTGAGTTTATTTTTGTGTACGGTTTAAGAAAGTGGTCCAGGTTCATTTTTCTGCATGTTGCTGTCCAGTTTTCCCAGCACAACTTGCTGAAGAGACTGTCTTTATTAGATATTCTTTCCTGCTTTGTCAAAGATTAGTTGGCCATACGTTTGTGGGTCCATTTCTGGGTTCTCTATTCTGTTCCATTGATCTGAATGTCTGTTCTTGTGCCAGTACCATACTGTCTTGATGATGTACAGCTTTGTAATACAGCTTGAAGTCCGAGGAATCCAGTATTTTATATATTCATTTGGATAAATGAATTATACGTCTGTATGTTTACTTTTATTTTGAAGGTGTTTAGGTTGAATACAGCTTGTTTCTATAGCACTGGATAGTACAACTATAAGCATAGTTCAAAGAAATTTAAAATGATAACTTACCAGTTAAAGAATTCATCTATAGATTAGGATATATTTGATCCCTAGTATTGTATATTTTTCTTAGTTGATCAGTGAGTAATAAGTTACAAGCACTAGAGTAAAAGAAAATTTCTAATTTTGCAAGAGTGAAACCATTTATCCTCTCAGATGTAGTTCCTAATCCACAGATAAGGGTAGTGGGGTAGTAGAAAGAAAAGCAAGTGGAAGACAAGAGACTTGTGTTCTGTTCCTGGTTCTGCCACTAATTTGCTAAGTCTTGTTGGCAATCACCATGCCTTTTGGGAAATTAGTTTCATCTGTGAAATGTGGGATTTAGTATATAAAATCATGTAAATCCCTTTCAGCTTTAAAAATACATAATTTAAAGATGTTAATATTTTATTCTGAGTCAATTTTCATTTGCTTTTGTTCCAGAATGCTTAAAATAAGGCAAACCAGGGGTGCGCGGATGGCTCAGTCAGTTAAGCATCTGACTTTAGCTCACGTCTTGATCTCACAGTTTGTGGGTTCTAGCCCCGCGTCGGGCTCTGTGCTGACAGCTCAGAGCCTGGAGCCTGCTTCAGATTCTGTGTCTCCCTCTCTGTCTGCCCCTCCCCTGCCCGTGCTCTGTCTCTCAAAAATGAACAAAAGTGTTTTTAATAAAAATTAAAAAATTAACAGGGGCTCCTGGATGGTTCAGTCAGTTAAGCATCTGACCTCTGGTTTCGGCTCAAGTCATGATCTCACATTTGGTGGGTTCGAGCCCCACATTGGGTTCTGTACTAATGGCATGGAGCCTCCTTGGGATTCTGTCTTCCTCTCTCTCTGCCCCACCACTGCTCGCTCTCTCTCTCTCTCAAAAATAAATAGACATTAAAAAAATTTTTTAATAAAGTAAACCACTTTTTAGAAACAGTGAAATAACACTCATATATCTTTTAAGGAATAATTGTATGAGTATGTACATAGTAACTTGAGAAGCAAGATAATTTTTTTTTATTTCTTTATTTATTTTGAAAGAGAGCACAAGTGAGCAGAGGAGGGACAGAGAGAGGGAGTGAGAGAATCCCAAGCAAGCTCTGCATGGTCAGCTGGAGCCCAATGCAGGGCTTGAACTCACAGACTCACAAACCATGAGCTCATGACCTAAGCCAAAGTCAAAGGCTTAACTGACAGCCACCCAGGTGCCCCAATATTTATTTTTAACAATGCTATAATGAAAACATTTTTGACCCTTAATATTGCCTTTAGAAGAATTGGCAAATTACATGAGAAAAATTAAGCACAATATTTTTTAGTCATACCATGGTGTATTATCCAAACTTATCTCAAATTTATTCTCTCCAAAATCTAATTCTCTCTGAGGCTAAAAATTTCCAGTATCCGAGAACATATGTAGAGCTGTGCCACTAGTATTTAGTAATTCCAAAAGATATTTTAAAAATTTTGTGCAATGGTACCATTAGTGAAACAGGTATATAGTCTCCTTAGATAACAACTTTGACCAGGATAATGCAAGAATTAAAGTACCAGCCTTTATAATAGATTAGGTTGTAGAACATTTTAATTAGTAATAATGTACTTTTAAAAGATGTTTTAGAGAGTTAAGTTAAAATGTGAAAGCATTTAAAAGAATATCTGGCACATGTCAAACCCTCAAATATTAACTAGTAAATCAATCATATATCTGAAGTACACCCTTGCTTTATGTGAAGCCTTCCCTTTTATGATGATAGATGACAGATAGATACATAGGGAGATAAACTGACAATAAAGAATTGTTATATAGTAGGAAGGAAATATTATTTGGCTAGTTATTTTTTAAGGCTTTGGAGGTACATAAGTTAGAAATTGTTTATCAGGTAATTTGCCTTACCCATTCAATGGATATATGAAATAATTATACTGAATTTATTTAAGGGCTGAAATTATATAAAGCATACTGGCCATGAATCAGGAAAACTGCCAGTTGGAAAGGGCTTTATTGATGGAGAAAGGTATAATGTAAAGAGTAGATGTTTCATGATTTTACTTTTGAAATTTAGATAAGTCATTTAAAACTTTTTGTAATTGTATTGGAAATTAATGACAGTTCATACAATGCTGCTACTATGCACTTAGTTATTACATGGTTTTTAATTTGCTAGTGTATCTAAGTTCTCATAAGACTTTGTTTTTTGTTTTTTTCTTCATTAAAAACATTTTTTAAATGTTATTTTTGAGAGAGACAGAGCGTGAGTGGGGGAGGGGTAGAGAGAGATGGAGACACAAAATCCAAAGCAGGTTACAGGCTTTGAGCTGTCAGCACAGAGCCTGGCATGGGGCTCAAACCCACAAACCACGAGATCATGACCTGAGCCGAAGTCGGACGCCTAACCGACTGAGCCACCCAGGCACTCCTTGGTTTTATTCTTTTGATCTTTGTATTCATTAATTTTTTTATTTCCATATTTTTCTGCAACGACTTTGTTGTTATTTTTCCAAAGTAAAACACATTCAAAATATTTAATTCTTCAGGATTGTTTATAAAACTTTATAAATCAAAGTGCCTATTGTAAAATCACTTGAAAGACTGGTTATTGTAGTTATTTAATCTCTAAGTGATGGCATTTTTAAAAATTTGATTACCACACAGTTATTCTTGCTCATGCCTCAGATTTATCAGTGAGCTGCACTTGATTTTACTTTAGCCTTCATAAACTGTTGGTAGTTTCTTGTCTATTCTGTAGACAAATGAAGTCAATCTTCTATAAAGAGAAGGGCAGTATTAATACTGGACATTTTCATAATAAAAAATAAATTTAATGCTACATCAGACAATGAATGTCTTAAAGAAGCTAAAATAACAAGAAGTATATGTGCAACTATTAAATGTACAATAAAGAACATCACTTCAGGAAATGGAAATTTAGACAGATGACCTGGGCTTATGATTCTCTAGGCTTAAACGATTTTCATGTCTTCCCACCTCCTCCCCCCCCCAAAAAAAAGAAGTTTGTTTCTTAAGGTTTCATTTGATAGAACATTGGCTGCCCAGCTTCCTGTACTCTACAATGGAGCCTTGTTATAATATCCATGGGATCTGAGCCAGTGGATCACCTTATTGGTGAAACTACCTTATAATGAAGTGCTTTCAGTAACTAAACTCTTGGACAAGGTCCAAAACAACCCATCTTATACCAAATTCCACTCTGTAATAAACAAGTTTCAATGTATTAAAAAAAAATTAAAAGCTGCATGAAACTTACTATTCCCAGAAATTAACCTTTAAAATCTAATGGTAAATACCGATGAAGAGGAATATATTTTAACAAGGCATAATCAGGTAGTTACTTTAGTGCTTTTTTTTAATAATAAATTTGTATTTTTATCTTGGTTTTCCTTTTTAAAGCAATTTATTTGATTTTTATTTTCTTATGATTTTTCCCAAATTCTGTCATTTTACATAACATTATTTTACATCAATATTTATAAAACTCAATATTAAAATGTTTAATTTGGCTCTTTGATATTGTAAAGTACTAAATTGTACAAGTGGCATATCATTTATCTAAACTGTTAGATGCCACCATCTTGGCCAACAGGCACATGAAAAGATGCTCAACATCGTTCCTCATCAGGGAAATACAAATCTAAACCACACTTAGATATCACCTCATGCCAGTCAGAGTGGCCAAAATGAACAAATCAGGAGACTATAGAAATGGGAACCCTCTTGCACTGTTGGTGGGAATGCAAACTGGTGCAGCCACTCTGGAAAAGTGTGTGGAGGTTCCTCAAAAAATTAAAAATAGACCTACCCTATGACCCAGCAATAGCACTGCTAGGAATTTACCCAAGGGATACAAGAGTACTGATGCATAGGGGCACTTGTACCCCAGTGTTTATAGCAGCACTCTCAACAACAGCCAAATTGTGGAAAGAGCCTAAATGTCCATCAACTGATGAATGGATAAAGAAATTGTGGTTTATATACACAATGGAGTACTACGTGGCAAGGAGAAAGAATGAAATATGGCCCTTTGTAGCAACGTGGGCGGAACTGGAGAGTGTGATGCTAAGTGAAACAAGCCATACAGAGAAAGACAGATACCATATGGTTACACTCTTATGTGGATCCTGAGAAGCGTAACAGAAACCCATGGGGGAGGGGAAGGAAAAAAAAAAAAAAAAGAGGTTAGAGTGGGAGAGAGCCAAAGCGTAAGAGACTCTTAAAAACTGAGAACAAACTGAGGGTTGATGGCGGGTGGGAGGGAGTGGAGGGTAGGTGATGGGTATTGAAGAGGGCATCTTTTGGGATAAGCACTGGGTGTTGTATGGAAACCAATTTGACAATAAATTTCATATATTAAAAAAAAAGATGCCACCATCTTTCATATATGATTCATATGTAGTTGAAAGATTTAAAGATATTAAATACAGATTGTTATTTTGAATCAAGTATAGTTTTGATATATTTTCCCTTTTTTTCAAACTAGTTGTTATGGTATTTATATTTAAATGTTAGCATTCTTTCAAACACTGATGTGTTTCATCTGTTGTAAAGGGACCCAAGTAACCTGTCTTGCCAGTCAGGATGCTATGTATTACATGGGGAACAATTGCCTAAAGCTGGAGGTAGGAAACGTAAAAAAGATTCTGTGCCATCCTTAGTATAGGCCTACCTAAAATCATAATAAAGTAGATTGATATATTAATATTTCCAGATTTCAGCCTTTAAAGTTGATTGCAATACACATGAAATTTGTTACCATTGGACTTGGAAACATGTTCCAATTCCACCTGCTGACTTTTTTGAACAAATCACTTCTCGGAACTTCCATTTTTTTATCTTAAAATGGAGATAATAATCATAAGAAATTGATCAAACATTATGACTGTCATATTCAGTAGAGTGCATAAAAGCTTTCTTTTTTATTAAAAAAAATTTTTTAATGTTTATTTTTAAGTGAGAGAGAGAGAGAGTGCACAAGCAGGGGAGGGGCAGAGAGGGAGACAGAATCCCAAGCAGGCCCCAGGTTTCAAGCTGTCATCACAGAGCCCTACACGGGACTCAGATCCACGAACTGTGAGATCATGACCTACACTGAAGTCAGATGCTTGACCAACTGAGCCACCCAGGCGCCCCTTTTTTATTTTTTGAAGTAGGCTCCACACCCAGCATGGAGCCCAACATGGGGCTTGAACTTACAACCTAAGATCAAGACCTGAGCTGAGATCAAGAGTTGGATGTTCAACCAACTGTGAGCCACCCAGGCACCCAAAAAGTTTTTTTTTTTTTTTTTTTTTTAATCAGACGAAGGGAAAAGTAACAGAATTTGGGGTCAAAGGAATAAGTTTGAGTTTTGGCTCTGCTATTTGCTAAGTGACCATGGTCATACAGAGAAAGACAGATACCATATGTTTCCACTCTTACGTGGATCCTGAGAAATTTAACAGAAGACCATGGGAGAGGGGAAGAAAAAAAAAAGTTAGAGAGGGAGGGAGCCAAACCATAAGAGATGCTTAAAAACTGAGAATAAACTGAGGGTTGATGGGGGGTGGGAGGGAGGGGAAAGTGGGTGATGGACATTGAGGAGGTCACCTGTTGGGATGAGCACTGGGTGTTGTATGGAAACCAATTTGACAATAAATTTCATATTAAAAAAAATGTATGGAGGGGCGCCTGGGTGGCTTGGTCAGTTAAGCGTCCGACTTCGGCTCAGGTCATGATCTCACAGTCCGTGAGTTCGAGCCCCGCGCCGGGCTCTGTGCTGACAGCTCAGAGCCTGGAGCCTGTTTCAGATTCTGTGTCTCCCTCTCTCTCTGCTCCTCCCCTGTTCTGTCTCTCTCTGTCTCAAAAAAATAAATAAACATTAAAAAAATTTAAAAAAATGTATGGAGCATTCTAATAGTATATTTATTTCTCTCAGGACTTTATCATATGATACTTGACTGTCATAAATGCCTATTTCATTTGACCAATTTCTATACTCTAATGACCTTTCTCTTTCCAAATGTTTTATTCTTTATTTCTTTATTTCTTTAATAGCATTAAATCTTTCACATTTTCTCTGTTCCTTCAGTTGTGGGCCAGAGATTTTCTTTTCTGTTTTTATTTTGAGGGGTATACTTTTACCAACTTCACCTATAAGGAATGTTGGATTTTTGCACATTCTATAGAGATGTCCATAAACGGTATTATTTCAACACAATTGGATTCTGAAATATTAATTGAGGGGCGCCTGGGTGGCTTAGTCAGTTGACCGTCCGACTCTTGATTTTGGCTCAGGTCATGATCCCAGGGTCATGATATCAAGCCCGTCCGATCATGGAGCCTGCTTGTGTCTCCCTCTGCCCCTCTCCCCTGCTCACTCTCTTTCTATAAAATAAAAAATAAAATAAAAATAAATGTCAATTGAATTTCATATTAACTAAATTGATTAGCTAAAATGTCAGCTATTTTGTAAGCCTTTCATTACCACCCTGTGATAAAATGAGTTGTTCTCAATGTAATATTTATTGCATGATATTGCAATTAATTATGTGGAAGTCTGTCTGTCTCTGGCACACTGTGACTTCCTAAGATTAAGGACAGCTTCCTATATTACTTAGCATTTGTTCATCCACTCACTCATCTAGCATGTTTTGAGAGCCTGCTTGCATTAAGAGCTATGCTATGCTCTAGGGATACCAAAGATGAGTAAGACAAGGATCATATCCACCAGGAATTCATACCCTAATTAACATACAAGCAAACAGTTACAGTACAGTGCAGTAAGAGCTGTAATAGACGCAAGGCACACAGCATATTGGTATGCATAGTTAATTATTCTAGTTAGAGGATCTGTAAGTTAACAGTAGAATTTAACACAGGAAACATCTTGACAGATTTTCTTTCATTTTTTAATGGAAAAATACTTACAATTTTGAAATATATTCTTGAGGAAATTCAGGATATGCTATTTCTCCTGATAATCCTATCTTCGGATCTCTTAGGCTCTCTACCCAGGATTATTGAGTTGTTAATTGACCTAAAGGAAAGAAAACAAGAACACGGCAAGTAAATCTTCCATAGTACTTTTAGTATATAGTATGTAGTCTATCACAGAGCTTTCATAACCATTAGCTCATTTGGTTCTCAAAATAGCCAGCCAATGTCAGCAACACATTTTATAAACGAGGAAAATTAAACATGAGGCTACAATCAAGGTCATGATACTCTTTCCACTGTTTTGTTGCAGTTTTGTACTTTCATGTTGATTTCAGTCCACCTTTGTTTCTAAAAATCTCTTTATGAAAAGTATATAGCCTTAGAATTCTGAAAGCAAGCTTCATTATCTTACTTTTTTCCAAGGGAGTACTTGCCAGAATCATCTTAACATTTCTTACTAATGTGCTCGCTTCGGCAGCACATATACTAAAATTGGAACATTTCTTACTATTAAATAAAGATACAGTAACATCCATTAAGGAGTTTAATCTCTTTGAGGGCAGAACAGTCCTAGAGTATAGTTTACTGCTTGACCTATAGCAGCAGATGCTTAGTAAATATTTTTTGATGAGAGAAGGAATCTTTTCAAAACTACCCCAAAACCTTAACCTTGCCTTAGGTTACATAGCTAACTAGTGACACTACAGTTCAAAACTTGTACACAGGTGTTATAAGTTCTATATTCTTAACACCTTACCAACTTACCTAATACCAAAGCCTCAGTTTCTTGACTTGTGATTTCATTTCCATTTCATCCACCCACTTCCATTGACTATACCCTGAAACTTCCTTACTCATGTAACCTTAAATGAATATCCTTCTCTCTGATTACATTTCTGATCCTGTCCTCCAGCTTTTACTCCATTCATCCTTGTATACCTACTCTCTCAGTTTTCTCCCAATTTATCAGTTTTCTTCAGTCTAAGCTTCCTTCCTTCCAAGTTTCAACTTCATAGTCACTAGGACTGTTTTCTTCCTAGTGTCCTGAACTCCTGTCTACTTTCATCATTCTACTATCTTAGCTTTGCAAAATCATAAGCCCAGTTTAATGTCACAGTCTGGTTTTGCTATTACTACATCTGGGGAATTGACTACTACTGAAAAACATTGTATAGTAGTGTGGATTGGTGCCACTACAGTATTATGGCTTCTAGTCTTAATGGGATTCTCAATACCACTTTTCCACTTACGTATTTTACCTGATTAGTTTTCCCTCTCCCCTCACCCACTAGCGACTGAACTAAACTTAAATGTTACTTCTTACCCCAGTTCCTTCCCAGTTGATATTCTTCCTCTGAATAATCTTATCCTCTCTTGAACTATATGCCAATAATTCCTAAACCAGGAATGTTGAGATGTGTACTCAACATCTTGGATGCCCCATAACATCTCAAACTCAATTTGCATAAAACAGTTCTTTTTTTTTTTCTTAATGTTTATTTATTTTTGAGAGAGAGAGAGAGACAGAGAGAAGAGGAGACACAGAATCCGAAGCAGGCTCCAGGCTCCGAGCTGTCAGCACAGAGCCTGATGCAGAGCTCAAACTCACAGACCAGGAGATCATGACCTAAGCCAAAGTTGGACGCTTAACCTACTGAGCCACCCAGGCACCCCTGCACAAAACAATTATTTCCTGAAACCTGTTCTGCCTCTTTCAGCTGATGGTACCCATCATTCATCTAGTTCTCTAAATCTTAAATTCAAGTCATCTAAGTGTTAGAGTTGAGCAATATTGCTCAACTTTCTATCTTTACTGTGATTTCATTAAGAACCTCGTAATCTCTTCTAACCTAGTGTAATCAGTCACTTTGCTGCTAGTCTTACCCCTTTCCACTTTGTTGCCATTTAGCTGATCAAAAATGCAAATCTGACCATTTCATTCACTTGTTTAAAATCTTCTATGTACAAGACCAAGTCAAAACTCCACCTGAAAACGTACCAGGCCTTTTGTGATCTGGTCTTTGCTGATGTTTCCAGCCTCATCTCCTGGCACCCTTTGCTGACATTATACTTAAGAATAGTTTTAAAAACAGACCATACTGTTTCAGACCCATTACTTTTGCTAATGCTCCTTCACTTGTGCAGAGTTCTCTCCCTCTCCTTTACCTGACACACTCCTACTAATCCTGAGAAATTCAACTAAGGCATTATTCCTCTGAAAACATTGTGTTCTCCCAAGTGCATTAAGTATACTTCATCAAACTTTCTTGGCCCCCCAGTGCCTAAATTCAACATAGTATTTTCAACACATTAAGTTGTTTATTTTTGCTTGTCTCTGTACCATACTATATACTTGTTTGTCTTTGTAACTCTTGCATCTGGTACATGCTTTAAAACCACCCAATTTATCGCACTCTTCAGTTCTACAAGCTGAACTGTACCAGGCTATTTTAAGATAGGCTACTTTTATTTAGGTGCTGCTTAGATTTGCTTATTATATTGTTTATTACTGCTTTAATATTTTAGAGTAGGCCAGAACTTTAGGAATCATATACTTCCCTTACATTAGACTTGAGGTAACTGAGGCACAGGGAGAAACTAGACCAAGGTCATTGATAGCAACATCACACACTGTTTGTTCTTAATGTAGTTTAGTATAAATTAACTTGATTTAGCCTCTTTTTATGGGCATTCTTAGAGAAAAATACAATGTTAGATAACCAAAATCTAACAAATTAAGATACTAATTAAGAATCCACTCAATCACATTCTTTGTGACTGCATCTAACTATAGAGCTTATTATGAGAAGAAGTATATATATGTTGGTGATAATAGATTTTAATGATAATACATTTACTTGTTTTATTATTACCACTATGTACAATAATTCTCCATTGGGCTGTCATCTGATTGACTAAACATGTACACCACACCTTAACAAATTACTACAGCCAGCAGTGTATTTTTAGGAAATTAACATAATTGTTAGTATGATATGCCTTTCCTAAATCTTTTTCACTTTATTTTATTCTTTTTTAAAAAATGTTTATTTATTTATTTTGAGAGAGAGAGAGTGAGCAGGAAAGGGACAGAGAGAGAGAATCCCAAACAGGTTCCACACTGTCAGCACAGAGCCTGATGCTGGGCTCGATCTCACAAACTGAAATCATGGCCTGAGCCAAAATTGAAAGTCGAATGCTTAACCAACTGAGCCATCCAGGTGCCCCTCACCTTATTTTATTCTTAGGAATTTGTTTTAAAAGCTTTTTTCAAGAATCAAAAAAATCCAAAGACTCTTCCTGATGTAAAATTGCACAAAATTCCTTTGCTGTTGCTTAACTGAGAGTACAGATCAGAAGAAAATTTATTTTATGTCACTGGCAACAGAGCAACCCTTTATTATTTAAATGCCACATTAACCGTTTATCAGACTTCAGTGAAGAATGAAGATAAACTTACTTAATTGCTACATTCCAATTGCTACATTTGAAAAACTTCAAATGTAAATAAGACACCTTTCTCATTTTCATGTAAATTCTGAAATGAAAAGCAAATTTTTTAATGTTTATTTTTGAGAGAGGGAGAGCAAGAGCGCACAAGCCTGCATGCACAAGCGAGGAAGGGGCAGAGAGAAGGAGAGGGAATCCCAAGCAGGCTCCATACTGTCAGCACAGAACCCAGTGGGGGACTTGATCCCACGAACCATGAGATCATGACCTGAGCGGAAATCAAGAATCAAACACTTAACTGACTGAGCCACCCAGGTGCCTTGAAAAGAAATTTTTAAGCTGCTTTTCAAAATATGGCCAACTGACTTAATAATTGCAAAGGAAGAAAAAATAAAACAATCTCAGTTCTGTTCAAAACAAAGAAAGTAAGAAATGTCACACTGGAGCAGATAAGCATTGATCTATTTGTGTCTGATAATGAATTTTAAAACAAACAAACAAGTATTCCCAAGTATTCCCAACACATAATCCAGATCTCATGCCTTGGCAGACTTGACTTGGGAAAAGGATGGGCAATAACTCATGGAAGCAACCTAAAGATAAAAGGGACTGGTTCTACCAGCTGTTCCTAAAAAGCAATGTGATGGGTGCTCGTATACAAACAAGTGACCCATAAGCATTTTTCCTTTGCATAAGTATGTCTCAGTTTGCCTGCTACCCTTTTTCAATTTCCCAGTCACTTTTAAAAAAATGTTTAATTTTTTTTAACGTCTATTTGTTATTGAGAGACAGAGCATGAGCATGGGAGGGGCAGAGAGAGGAGGAGGCACAGAATCTGAAGCAGGCTCCAGGCTCTGAGCTGTTAGCACAGAGCCGGACACAGGGCTCAAACTCAAACCGCAAGATCATGACCTGAGCTGAAGTCAGACGCTTAACTGACTGAGCCACCCAGGCGCCCCTCCCAGCCACTTTTAATGCTGCTCATCATATCCATTTTTATTATTGGATAGAAAAGACTAGGTCACACATGATTTACTTCAGGCAACTAGAAATAATCCTAAACTCCACTTTTCCTAGGAGCAGTGTGGCCAAGGAGAAGCATATTAGTTGTATTCCAAAATGCTTACTTAAATAACCAAGCATTTATTATTTACCCATTTTCAAAATCAGTGGATTCATCCAAACTCTCTTTTCTACCCATTTAAAAATCTGAGGGTAACAAGTTCTATGATAATATCCATTCATTCAATACTTAAGTATAAAAGACACTTAAAACTATAACTTGGGATTTTCTCTGCTGCTACCCCCTCAAAGGTGGACCATTTATGACAAGTCTGAATGTTTACTTTGGTTACAAATGTCTGCAGAAACATATGGTCAGATCATATGGTTCTAATAATGTTCCCTTTAGTACTTTGCAGCTTTGACCAATTTCAATATTTTTTCTGGAATTGGAAATTCTTTCTTGTGGGAATGTACTCATTTATCAAAAAATGAATATGTGGTTGTTAAGAACTTTTTGGCTTAGTGCAATATGAAAGACTGTAAGAAGTTTTTTTGAGAATTACAACTTTGCATAGATTCATAGTCTTATTACACAAATTCTTCTAATTTCAACTGTGTACCCTTGAGCTTGAAGTAAAATACTATGTTGTTATTTTTTTTTCTTTTGAGCTACATCATACAATGTCTACTCATTCTGAGTTTCCACCCCTCTTTACAGTGACTTCCAGACACAAATGTAATACAATCCCAAAAGAGATTGGGGGAATGTAGTAAGGGAGGCTCTCTCTTGGTGTATTGTCTTCTCTTTGCTATAACTGAAACCCTCTGTTATATAGTACCATTAATTCCTACAGAAGGTAGGAGTTTTACTCACTTTATACAAAAGGCAGTCTAACAAAGAAGACTGTCCTCGATTATTTGAGATTTGTTTGGTGGATTGTCCAACTAAAGAATATGGAGAAACTTTTTATTCTGAAGCCAGTAGTGTGGCAGTAACATAGTATTATTATTATTATTATTATTACTATTATTATGAATATACTGTAAAAGGAATGGTAACTCTCACAGGTGTATTACAATGTGGAGGAAGCTTGAATAAAATTACTTTGCTATTTCTAACTGCTGAAGAAATAGTTGCATTTTAATATTTTTCTTTTAAATTAGCCTTCTCTTAGACTATGAATCCTCCATGTAATTTTTGTTATAGCCTCTATTATGGGAAAAATTAAGTTCTTATATATTTATATGATAATCAAATTTCTGTTTTAAAACTAACTGGTTTGAAAAATTTAAAAGGTGCTATTTCACATTTAATTAATATAGAGAGGTTTTTCTTATGGTAGATTATAGAGATTTATTAATATTCTCATTTATACATAATTTAATTGGAAAACAGAAATAGGGGTGCCTGGGTGGCTCAGTCGGTTAAGCGTCCAACTTTGGCTCAGGTCATGATCTCGTGGTCTGTGGGTTCGAACCCTGAGTCGGGCTTTGTGCTGACAGCTCAGATCCTGGAGCCTACTTTGGATTCTGTGTGTGTGTCTCTTTCTGCCCCTCCCCCGCTTGCTTTTTTTTTTCTCTCTCTCTCAAAAATAAATAAACATTTAAAAATTAAAAAAAAAAAAACAAAAGAAATATACTTTTCTCTTGAAAACAGTTTTGATTCTTAGGAAGGCACTAAGCCTAAGGAACTGGAGCATGTGTTTGGGGTTCGGACATTTTCAAACCCAGCCTACTGCTTCCTAACTTTTACTTATATTCTCTGAAACTCAATTTTCTTATACATAAAATGAGGACAATAGTACTTACTTCATAGTGTTGCTATGAGAATAAATCGAATTAATGAATTTGTATAATAGGCAATAGTAAATGTAAGCTAGTACTGTTTTTTTAAACCCATTTTTGTACTCTTCCATGCTAAACTAAAGATTGTGAAAGTTAAGATTTTACTTTTTCCTTTAAAACCATTAAACTAATGGTTTATCCAGTCTTAACATCCATTCTACCTTCTATTAGACCTTTATAAGTGAAATTGAGATGTTGAATCTGGTGGTTCAGGGTTTTTGAAAGCCTTTTTAAAAATTTTTTGTAGGCATGGAGACAGGTTTATCTTTAAATGCCATCTGGAATATGAAAGAATGTTCTTTAACCAACTACTTATAGTATAGGAATCAACCAGTCCCTATTCCCATGCCCTTTAATTGGTGCTGGAAATTAAAAAAGTGATCCTGGAAACATTGCTGAATCAAGGGTAAGTTTTTATACATTTGTTCTTGAAATTTAATATGGAGCTGCTTATGCATAATAATATTTCATATATCTTAATAACATAAATATTGCTGTGATGCAGATAAATATAATTAATAAGGTCCATTCTCTTTTTTAATAAAAACAAATATAAAATATGATATGCTATTAAAGATAAACTATTCCTAGATATAGTACTTTAGTAAATTTGGCATTAAACCATAAGTATCAAAGCCAAAACTAAAAAGCCATTTAGCACGTCAGCATAGAAAAATTAGACACCTTATAGTTCCACATTACAGTGAAATTACACTTTAAAAACTTGCATTGTTAAAGTAATTCTGTCTTATCTCTTCGTGTGTTTTTTAATCTGCTCACTTAAACCTAATCAGGATTAAATATACATTGGAGACAAAGACATGACCCAAAGATTAGCTTTGTAAAATAAGGATCAGATTTCCAACTCAGTAAACTGCTAGTGTACATCCCTAAACTAAGAAGATTCAAAGTTATAATAGTAATGTAAACAATTTGGTTATAAATACAGTTTTATCAAAGGATAGAAGTAGTTTCAGCAAATATGTTCTATGAATTAAGACTAGGTATGTTCTTAAAGACCTATGAATAACATTACTTTAAAAAACATCAATCCCAAATAACTAAAAGTAGTAAGATTTTTAAAAATGTTTTCTTAGTGTAATATAATGTAGCAGGTAAGAATGTGAACTCTGCAGTGAGACCAGTTGAATATCAAATTCTACTTCTCTCACTCTTTATTAGCTCCATGACCTAGAGCAAGTTACTTAACTTTTCTGTTACTTTTGTGCAAAACTAGGGAAATAATAATACCTAAGCGATAGGGTTGTTATAAGGATTAAATAAGTTAATTCCTATAAACCACTTAGAACAGTGCCTAGCATGATGCAAGAGTTCATGCAACAACAATCATAATGATAATAATGCTATATTATTGTTGTTATTATTATTACTATTATTTATTATTTATATTACTTTAAAAGTCTTTAGCTATTAAAAAGTACAAGATCACTCATCATCCCAACATTAAATAACGTAATTAGAGGTTAGAACATTTATCCAGTTTAGTGTTTAAGTTGTCTGATGATGGCTAGGCATATGAACAATTAAACTATAATATTCCTGTTTTAGCATTATGAAATAGTATCATAGTCCCTTAGCAACAAGAAATGTCCTACTGCTGTGGATTTTATAAGGTGAGTTTCAATACACGTTCAGAGGAAATGCCATTTATAAGCATACAGTTAATTGAATGCTCACAGGAAGAGCACAGTTAAGTAGTATTCCTTTGTGGGCTGCTGAATTATGCCTTACAATTAATACTTCTCTGTGGGAAAAAAATAGAGCTTGTCTTTCTTCCAAGGAAGGTAAAATTGGCAGTATGGGAACATTGAAAAGTTCTGGCAGGGTTATAGATTTTACTTTTGAAAATTTACTCTTCCCAATTGGAAATGTAATAAAGATTTTGCAACAAGGTTTTGTTCCATTGTCTTGCCTGATAAGAAATTTAGACAGGGCAGTAAGCATAACCTTATTTGGGTTAGAACCACTGGGAATTAACTTTCAAATATGGCCTTCTCTTTTTTGGTTATGCTCATGTCATATCCATCCATATTACACTCTTGTATTAGTGAGTTAGGAAATTATATCACTTATCACACATCTTAACTAAACATAACTATCACCTGTGTTACTGAGAGACTGTTTTTTATTCTCTTGTTCAGTCTTACCTAATAGTAACACACTTAATATTTTTTTTTACTTATTTTAATACGGTGATTTTCTTTTCTTTTTTTAATGTTTATTTATTTTTGAGGAGGAGGGCAGAGAGAGAGGGAGACACAGAATCCGAAGCAGGCTCCAGGCTCTGTGCTAATAGCGGGGCTCAAACCCACAAGCCATGAGATCGTGACCTGAGCTGAAGTCGGATGTTTAACACACTGAGCCACTCAGGCGCCCCCATATAGTGATTTTCTTAAGTCCATTCATTTATTTTGAGAGAGCACAAGTGTAGAAGGGGCAGGGGCCGGGGGGACAGAGAGAATCCCAAGCAGACTCTGCACCATCAGCTTGAACCCGTGAACCATGAGATCATGACCTGTGCTGAAGTCAGATGCTTAACCAACTGAGGGACCCAGGAGCCCCAGGATAGTGATTCTTTTTAAATACTGAATATATTTGGGGATCTGAAATCTGAAATGATTCTATGTTCAAATGTGCTGTGTACAAATAAAGGATTAGTTCTGCTGTTTGTGGCTTTACTGAAGGTGGTTTTTATAACTATTATTGACAATCTTATTGATGAAAATGAGATTTGCTCTAGAGATGTTCATATTTTTAACTTAGATATATCATATGTAACTTAATAACTTGTGGAAGATATATTTTTTATATTTTTATTACCACCCAGAGTAAGCAAACTACATTTTTCTCTGATTTATTATTTTTAACATCTCCCCTTTTCCTTTTGTCTTCAAAATATCCAATGAATAATGTTAGTTTTTTAATTTTTTGTAGATTTACTTTTTATTGTTTTATTTCTCTCATTTATGCCTATTTATAACCCTTTTCTCTTTTTTCTCTTTTTGCCACTATTTATACTAAATTAGAGTTTGCATACTAGTGTTCCTTAAATGACTGCATCAGTGAAAATCACATTACTCTGTAAAAAATATTTTATTTGTTTTAGGTGGTATAACACTCTTACTTCAGTAGAAAAGGTAGTAGGAATGTTTTCGCATTTTATGCATGTTGGGCATGTCGCTTGATGATGGACCTACATGTATGTATATAGCTTGAAGTCTTTATTTCAGTGAAAACATTATTAGAAGAGCAAATCAATGATAAGGAAGAGAATCTGAATGAAAAGGGGAAGGGGTAATATTATAGCAAGCACTGGCATCCTATTTGGCAACTATTGTATCATTCCAAAACATATAATTTCTCCTTAGCTAAAACAACACTTCTTTCTAAGAATTAGACATACTGTGAGATTATTATGGCACCGCCATAGCAATATCTCTAAAGCAGGATGAAGGATGAAGAATAAACTAAAAATCTCAGGTTACATCCAAAGGTCAATAAGAATAATGGTTCCATAGGGAACTGGTAAAAAACTGCTTTCTTTTGCATCTCCCAGTTTGGTTAGTATGTGTACGTAAATGAAAGAAAAAAAAGTTCTAAATAAATGATTTTAAGGTGTTCTTTTTAATAATCCATTCTCTATTGATAGTTCATTAAAGCTTCAGAAATGTTGTTGTTATCCTTAACATTTATTGTATGGGGTACCTGGATGGTTCAGTTGGTTAAGTGTCTGACTTCTGCTCAGGTCATGATCTCAACGGTTTGTGAGTTCAAACCCTGCGTAGGGCTCTGTGCTGACAGCTTGGAGCCTGGAGCCGGCTTCAGATTCTGTCTCCCTCTCTCTCTGCCCTTTCCCTGCTCTCTCTTTCTCTCTCAAAAATAAATCAACATTAATTTTTTTTTTTAATTTATCTTTGTAAACTTCTAGATTCTTTAGAAGATAGCTTAATACAGCTGAGAAACTATTCGCACACTCATAGTGATCATTTATTATAATTGATCATCTAAGTTTTCAGTAATTTTTTGAAACGATTGCTTAATTCAAATTTACTGGGCATTTTCTCCAGTGAGTGAATTTTCTACCTATTTGTTGTTATGCAAATCTTTAGGTATATTTCTATTTTAATCTTAAACTTGCATCTAACACCATAGTTTCAAAATAAACACTTTATTTTTTTTTTAAGTTTATTCATTTTGAGAGTGAGAAAGACAGAGTATAGGGAAGGAATAGAAAGAGGGAGAGAGAGAATCCCAATCAGGCTACTTGCTGTCAGTATGGAGCCTGACGCAGGAGTCAATCCCATGAACTGTGAGATCATGACCTGAGCTGAAGTTGGACGCTCAACTGACTGAGCCACCCAGGCACCCAAACAACACACTTCTAAATAACACATGGGTCACAGAAAAAAAAAAAAATCTCAAGAGAAATTTGAAAATATTTTGAACTAAATGAAAATGAAAGCACAACTTTTCAAAATATGTGGGATGCGGCGACATCAACGCAAAGAAGAAATTTATAGCATTGAATGCATATATAAGAAAAGAAGAAAGATCTAAAATTAAAAATCTAAGTTTCCACCTTAGGAAACTAGAAAAAGAAGAGCAGGTTAAATCCAAAGTAAGCAGAAGAAAAAGAATAATTTACAACAGAAATCAATGAAATTGCAAATAGGATATAATAAATAATGAAACCAAAAAGCTGTTTCTTTGAAAATATCAAAAATCAATAAACCTCAAGCCAGTGTAACTAAGGAAAAAAAAGGACAAAAATCACCAATATCAGAAATGGAAGAGAAGATATTGCTGCAGATCTTGTGAACTTTAAAGGATAATAAATACTAGAAACAACTTTATACCCAAATATTGATAACCTCTATGAAATAGGCCAATTTCTTGAAAGACGTAATTTACCAAAACTCACACAAAGAAACATACAATCTGCATATTGTCTATATCTATTAAAAAAATTGAATCCATATTTAATAACCTTCCAAAACAGAAAGAACCCAGCCCAAGTGGGTTCACTGATGATTTCTACCAAACATTTAAGGAAGAAATTATGCTAATTTTCTAAAATCTCTTTCAGAGGATAAAAGCAGAGGGAATACTGCCTAACTCATTGTATGAATCCAGAATTACCCTTATTTCAAAACTACACAAAGATAGTACAAGAAAAGAAAACTACAGAACAATCTCTCTCATGAAGATTGATGTAAAAATTCTCAATAAATATTACCAAATCAAATCCAATAATGTATAAAAAAATTATACCCCACAACCAAATGGGGTTTATCCCAACTAAGAAAAGCTGACTCAGCATTCAAAAATCAAATTAATGTGGGGTGTCTGGGTGGCTCAGTTGGTTAAGTGTCCAACTTCGGCTCAGGTCACGATCTCGCAGTTCATGGGTTCAAGCCCCAAGTTGGGCTCTGTGCTGACAGCTCAGAGCCTGGAGCCTGTTTCAGATTTTGTGTCTCTCTCTCTGACCCTCCCCTGCTCACTCTCTCTCTCTCAAAAATAAATAAACATTAAAAAAAAAAGATAACATGAGAAAACCTAGATGACCTTGGCTAAGGTGATAACTTTTTAGAGACAGTAAATAAAGTCTTATTTAAAATTTTTAATGTCTATTTATCTTTGATAGAGAGAGAGAGAGAGAGCCGGGGAGGGGCAGAAAGACGGAGACACAGAATCCAAAGATAGTAGTCCTATCTCCAAATGCAGTTATATCCTGAGTTAGTGGGGAGTTGGGCTCCAATATATGAATTTGGGGGGAGGAGACGATTCAGCCCATACCATTGTGTATATAATTTTCATTTTTTTTCTGAGAAATTTCTTCTAACATTTCTTGCAAAACATGAAAGTTGCCTACTGGCAACAAATTCCCTCATTTTTTGCTTTTCTAAGGAAGGTATTTATTTTTCCTTCAGTTCTGAAGTTTAATTTAGCAGCAGATAGAATTCTAAGTTCGTTATTTTTTTACTTTCAGCACTTTATTTTACTCCACTATATTTGTGCTTGCATGATTCCTGATGAGAGGTAACCTTGTTCCTGTATAGGTAATGTGTTTTTTTCCTCTGGCTTCTTTCAAAATTTTCTCTTTGTCTTTGATTTTCTGAAGCTTGAATATAATATGCCTTCACGCAGATTTTGTGATATTTATCCTCAGTGGCTTATGGGCTTCATGGATCTGTGATCTGGTGTTTCTCATTAATTTTGGGAAATTGTCAGTCATTATTGTTTCAAGTATTCCTTTCGTTCCTTTCCCTTTTTTTCTACTTCTGGTATTATCATTACACACTTTACACCCTTTGTAATTATAATTTTAATTCTCATTTCTTAGATATTCTGTCTCTCATTGTATTTTCTCTTTGCATTTCACTTTTGGAAGTTTCTATTGACATTTCATCAAGCCCACTGATCTTTCCTGAGCATGGGTCAATCTATTGATGAGCCCATCAAAGCATTCTTTATTTCTGTTAATGGTATTCTTGATTTCTAGCATTCCCTTTTGATTCTTTCTTAGAATTTCCATTTCTCTGTTTATAATATCTATACATTCTTACATGCTGTCCACTTTCCCATTAGACTTCTTAGCATATTTATCATATGTTTTAAGTTCCCAGTATGATAATTTCAACATCTCTGTCATGTCTGAGTCTGCTTCTCATGCTTGTCTCTTCAAACTGTTTTTTTTAATCTTTTAGTATAACTAGTAATTTTTTTTATATCTACTTCATAGGTGGTATTGTATTCTTCCATCAAGAAGTATATGTCTATGTAACTCTCTTTTGATGATGTTAACAGCCAGTGATGTTCAACATCTAGGACCATTAATCCATTAAGAGTTGCAAAAGAGTGATGTTTCAATTCTCTCATCCTTTATTCAGTTATTATATCCAGAACTTCTAGGAGAAGAGCTTCTCTTTGTCTGCTATCTGATTACTCAGAGGAACCATATAAATAAGAAAAAAACTACTTGGTATTTTTCTTTACCATAATTATAATGAGTTAGTTCAATAGCATTCAATAGCAATGTTTTTTGGTTGTTTGCTTTTCTGTTTAATTATAGGCTCAGAAACCTAAAAATATTGATATATTTCAATTCATTTCATATATTAAAAATATAATAACTAAAATTTCATTTACATGCTGGTTAATACAACTACTTTTAGGAGATATTATAGTTTGGCTTGGCAGGTAAAATGTAGACCAAAGACTTGAATAGGTACTTCACCAAAAAAGGGTATTTAAATGGCCAATAAATATATGAACAGATGTTCAACCTTATTAGTTTTAATGGAAATGCAAATTTAGACCATAATCACTATATACCTACCAGAATGGCTAAATGAAGACAGAAAATGCTAAAGATTGGTGAGAATGTGGAACAGGCAGAACTCTTGTTATACTGTTAATGGGAATGTGAATTGGTATAACCATTGGGAAAACTGATTCACAGTATCTAATAAAATTGAATATATGTATATTCTAAGCCCCAGCGATACACCTGGATATATGCTCAACAGAAATGCATACATATGTTCACCAAAAGACATGTGTAAGATTGTTTGCGGCAGCAGAATTCACTATAGCTATAAAATGACAATAGTATCATGAATAAATAACCCAAAATAAATAATGGTATATTTGCACACAAAAAATGAATAAGCTATAACTGGTTAAAAATATTGAAGAATCTCAGAAACATTATGTTGAGAGAAAAAGTCAGACACAAGTTCAAAAACAGGCCAAACTAATGTGTGGTTTTTAAAATAGGGTTAGTGAGGGGCGCCTGGGTGGCTCAGTTGGTTAAACGTTCAACTTTTGATTTCGGCGCATGTCATGATCTCACAGTTCTTGGGTTCCAGCCCCATGTTCAGCTCTGTGCTGACCATGCAGAGTCTGCTTGGGATTCTTCTCTCTCCCTCTATCTCTGCCCCTCCCCCTCTCCCTCTCCATCTCTTTCAAAATAAATAAATATGTTTTTAAAAAATAGGGTTAGTGGGCAGGCAGGGAGGCTTCTAGGATGCTGTTTCTTGATGTTTAGTTTTAAAAATCTGGTTATTGGTTAATGTGTGTGCTCACTTTGTGAAAATCCAGTAACCTCTTATTATTTGTGTATTTCTCTGTATGCTCTTCTTCAATAAATCATTTTAAAAACACAATTTGTAATATCCTCATCTAACCTCTTACATACTTTATTAATTTGTGCTTATTTAGATAAGAACAATTAAACCCCATTGGATCCAAGGCATTTTAGGAATATAAATATGACTAAAACAGAGTACCTTCAAGTTGCTCATAAAATGTCATTGGTAGAAAAACTTCAGCAATGGAACAGTTAAATCTCCTATAGCATAATTTTATCATGTTTTCAGTGTTTGGAGATCAAATTGATTTAAAACTTTTCTGAAAAATTAAATACATATAACTCATAAAGATGTTTTGTCTATTACTTTCCTAACTGATAGACAAGTCAGCTTTTAAAAAGGTGACCTTTGTATAATAGGGATTTTGTGTGGATTTTTTAGGGGGGTGCATGTTAACACATTTGATAAACTTTTATCTTAATGCGCCTTTCTGGAATACCAGTCTGACCTCAATCTGAACAAAGCCTTAGTTGATGTTTGCTGGAGGTGGCTTGGTCATTTTCTCAGCCTGTATGTTTATTATCGAATGTTAATCAGATTCATTATTAAAGATTTCATCTGCTACACAAATACGTAATTGGCTATGTCTGAGTGGCCACCTTTTGTCTTGAACAGATTGCTTAAAACTGCATTAAGCATCATTAGACCAAAATGATGGCTGAATTAATTTGTCCTTTAGTTGTTTTCTAGTGCATTGGGTCTTACTATTATGCAAACACACTACAAAGAGCAATCTTAGAAAAAGCTCATATGAATTCCTCTTATTTCATTATAGGTTTCTATATTGAAGGATGCATGAAATAATTACTGATTATGTAAAACTGTTTCCTTTTGTATATATTATAGAGCATCATTTAAAGTCCATGGCTTAAAAGTAGTACAAAAGTGAGAAATTTGTAAGCATTGCTCTCTGCCTTGATATATTTTATCATCCACTTCGATCAAATAATACAGAAGAAAAAGGATTAAATATATTATTTAAATATACATGTTAGTTTTCTCTTAAAATGAGTCAATGAGTAGAATAAGCAGAAAAATAATCATGAAAGTATAATTATTAAACAATATAATTATAAATCCACATTTTCCCTGCAACATATTTTTCTTAAAATCATATTTGCTGACCCACACAATTTTATTTGTAAATTATTCATCTAAGGTTCTGATTCCCCAAATGAATTATGTATAATGCCTTCTTTCTTGTTCAGTTTCTGTTATTGTTGTGATTAAATAAATTCAGTGACTATGAAATGCATGAAATTGACTGTCATCAGAGATCTGGAAATTTCACCATAATTGGTTTAAGCAGAATGTACTTCAAACTGATCTTAGAACATCTTTAGTAATCTGTCTGCTCCTGGAACTGACTTGGCCACAAATGAAATTATTGCAGCCTTAGAAATGAAATCCTCACCCATTAAGGGTTCAGGTGGACTTAGTTTTATAATCTGGTTAAAAGTTTTGAGTAGATGGAATTAGATGGTTGTCCTTTATATTTCCTGACCAGTGAGTCTTAGGGAAGAGTTATTTATTATTTTCTGCTTTATCAAGGAACTGAATCCTCTCAAATTCATACAATGCAAATTATGTTAGGAATGAGTTATGGTCAAGCATTTTATAAATAAAGCAATTATTATATGCTGTAAAAAGATTTCTGTATATCTATTCAAGAGTAAAAATACTCACTTAAAACTTCTCTAGTGCCTTTATTGTTTTCTATCCTCATTTAGATTTACAATGTATCTGGGTTTCCCCCAGTTTTATTAAGGTAAATTATACAGATTTAAGTTGTACCACACAGTATTTTGATATTTGATACATTGTGATATGATTACCACGATAACCTAATTAATATATCCATCACCTCATAAGACCCTTTTTTTTAATGTGGTAAGACAAAAGATCTAATTCTCTTAGCAAATTTTAAGTACACAATACATTATTATTAACTATATAGTCACCATGTTGGACATTAAGTCTAGAACTTATTCATCTTATAACTGAAAGGCTGTACCCTTTGACCAACATCTCTCCATTTCTTCTGCCCCTTGTGAACACCATCCTACCCTTTGGTTCAGTGAGTTAGACTTTTTTAGATTCCACACATAAGTGAGATCATGTAGTATTTTGTCTTTTTTGTCTGGCATATTTCACTCAGCTTAATATCCTATCCTCCAGGTTCATCCATGTTCTTGCAAATGGCAAGATTATCTTGTTCTTTGAGGTTGAATATTATTCCATTATATATATTTATATCATATTTTCTTTATTCATCCATTGACAACACTTAAGTTGTTTTCATATCTTGGCCATTATGAATAATGCATTGAACATGGGGGTGCATATATCTTTTCAAGTTAGTATTTTCATTTTCTTCAGATAAATACCCAGAAGTAGAATTGCTGGATCATATGGTAGTTCTATTTTTTATTTTTTGAGGAACCTCCATATTGTTTTCCATAATGGCTATATCAATTTACATTCCCACTGTAGTTCCCAAGGGTTCCTTTTTCTCCACACTCTCACAAACACTTGTTATCTCTTGAGTTTGTTTTTGGGTTTTGGTGTTTTTAAATTTTATTTAATATAATAGCCATCCTAACAGATGTGAGGTGATATTTCATTGTTGTTTTGCATTTTCTTGATGATTAGTTATGTTGAGCATTTTTCATATTATACCCATTGACCATTTGTACATTTTTGGAAAATGGCTATTCAGGTTCTCTGCTCATTTTTGAATCAGGTTATTTGGGTTTTTGTTATTTGTTGTACAATTTCCTTATATATTTTGGATATTAACCCCTTATCAGATAAATGGTTTCCAAATGTCTCCTATTCTATTGGTTGTCTCTTTGCTCTGATGATGGTTTCCTTTGCTGTGCAGAAGCTTTTTAGTTTATGCAGTCCACTTGTTTACTTTTACTTTTGTTGCCTGTTTTTGGTGTCATGTCCAAAATATTATTGTGAAGACTAATGTCAAGGAGTTTTTCCCCTATGTATTTCTTCTAGGACTTTTACAATTTGAGATCTACATTTAAGTCTTTTTTAAATACATTTTGAGTTTTGTGTATGGTGAAAAATAAAGATTTAATTTCATCCTTTTGCATGTGGATATCCTGTTTCCCACTTCCATTTCTGTAAAAAATGTCATTTGGATTTTCTAGGGATTGCATTGAATCTGTAGATCACTTTGTGTAGTATGGACATTTTAACAATAATAATTCTTCCAATTCACATACACAGATACCTTTTCATTTACTTGTGTCTCCTTCATTTTCTTTCATCAGTGTTTTATAGTTTTCAGTGTAAAGACCCTTCATTTCCTTGGCTAAATTTGTTCTTAGTATTTTATCTTGTTGATGATATTGTAAATGGGATTGTTAATTTCTTTTTTTGGATATTTATTGTTAGTGTACAGCAATAAAACTGATTTTTTTTTAAGTTTGTTTATTTATTTTGAGAGAGAGAGAGAGAGAGAGCTCATAGTAGGGGAGGGGCAGAGAGAGAGAGAGAGAGAGAGAGAGAGAGAGAGAGAGAGGAAGAAAGAGAGAGAATCCCAAGCAGGCTCAGTGCAGCCAGTGCAGAGCCCTCTGCAGGGCTGGATCTCATGAACCATGAGATCATGACCTGAGATGAAATCAAAGAGTCAGATGTTCAACAACTGAGCCACCCAGATACCCCTAGAAATACAACTGATTTATGTATATTGACTTTATGTCCTGCAATTTTACTTAATTTGTTTTTTAGTTCTAACAGTTTTTAGGTGGAGTCCTGAGGGTTTTTTATATAGAAGATCATACCATCCATAAACAGAGATAATTTTATATTCCTTTCAATTTGGATGTCATTTATTTCTTTTTCTTGCCTAATTGTTCTGGCTAGGATTTGCCATCCTCTGCTGAATAGTAGAGGTGAGAGTGGGCATCATTGTCTTGTTCCACCATGGAGTATAATATTAGCTGTGGGCTTGTCATATACAGACCTGTTATGTTGAACTACATTCCTTCTATACCTAATTTGTTGAGAGTTTTTTTATCATAAACAGATGTTGAATTCTGTCAAATACTTTTTCTACATCTATTGAAATGATCTTAAGATTTTTTCCCTTCCTTCCATTAACGTAGTGTATCACATTGATTGATTTGTGTATGTTGAACCATTCTTGCATCCCAGAGATAACTCCCATTTGATCATATTGTATGATCATTTTAATGTACTGGTGAATTCAGTTTGCTAGTGTCTTTTGAAGATTCCTGCAACTATGTTCTTCAGGTATATTGGTGTATAATTTCTTTTGTAATGTCTTTATCTGGCTTTGTTATCAAATGCTGACCTCATAAAATGAGTTTGGAAGTATTCTCTCCTCTTCAACCTTTTGGAAGAGTTTGAGAAGAACTGGTATTCTTTAAATTTTATGTAGCTTGCCCTCATGAAGCCATCTAGACCTAGCCTTTTCTTTGTTTGAAGGTTTTGATTATTGCTTCAATATCCTTACTTATTATTGGTCTGTTAATATTTTCTCTTTCTTTATGATTCACTCTTGGTAGGTTGTATGTTTCTAGGAATTTATCCATTTCTTATAGGTTACCCAATTTTTTCGTATGTAATTGTTTATAGTAGTCCTTTATGATCTTTCATATTTCTTTGGTATCAGTAGTAATGTCCCCACTTTCATTTCTGATTTTATTTATTTGAATCCTTTATCTTTTTTTCTTAGCCTAGTTAAAGATTTGTCAAATTCATTTATCTTTTCAAAAAAATCAACTGTTAGCTTTAATGCTCTTTTGTTTTTGTAGTCTCTATCTCATTTATTTCTGTTCTGATTTTTGTTATTTCCTTCCTTCTGATAACTTTGAGTTTAGTTTGTTCTTTTTCTAGTTCCTTGAAGTGTGAAACTAGGTTGTTTAGTTGAGATTTTTCTTTTTTAATGTAAGTGTTTATTATTATAAATTTCCCTATAATAAATGCTTTTGTTGCATCCCCAGTGTTTAGTTGTGTTTTGTTTCCATTTTCCTTTGTCTCAAGATAGTTTTTTTATTCCCCTTTTGATCTCTTATTTGACTCATTGATTGTTCAGTGATGTGGTCAATTTTCACATATTTATGAATATTCCAGTTTTTCTCCTGTTATTTATTTCTAGTTTCCTACTGTTTGTGTCAAAAAAAAGATACCTGACATGATTTCAGCCTTCTTTCTCTTAAGACTTATTTTGTGGCCTTACATATGATTTATCCTGGAGAATACCCTAGGTACTTGAGAAGAATATGTATACTCGTGCTGTTGGGTGGATTGTTCTATTAGACCCATTTGAAGTGTAGTTTAAGTCCACTGTTTCTTTATCAATTTTCTGTCCAGATGACCTATACCTTGTTGAAAGTAGGGTATTAAAGTCTGCTACTATTATTATATTATTGTCTATTTCTGCAGATCTGTTAATATTTATATATTTAGGTGCTCTGATGTTGGGTGCATATATATTTACAACTGTTATAGCCTATGATAACTCTCCTTGTCTCTTGTGACAGTTTTTGACTTAAAGTTTATTCTTTCTCATTTAAGTATGGCCACCCCCCAAACTCTTTTTGTTTCCATTTGCGTGAAATATCCTTTTCCATTCCTTAACTTTCAGCCTGCATGTGTCTTTAAAGCTGAAGTGAATCTCTTGTAGGCAGCGCATAGTTGGGTCTTGTTTTTTATCCATTCGGCAGTCACTCTGTGTCTTTTGTTTGGAGAACTTAATTCATTTGCATTTAAAGAAATTTTTGATAGATAAGGCCTTAGGATTGCCATTTCATTCATTGTTTTCTGGCAGCTCTTGTAGTTCCTTTTTTCTTCAGTTGCTGTTTTTCTTTATGATTTGATGATTATCATTAGTGGTATTCTTTGATTCTTTTCTTTTTATCTTTTGTGTGTTTACTATATAGGCCTTTGCCTTGTGACTCCCATGACACTTACCTAAAATATATTTTAATTCTAACAGTCTATTTTAAGGTGATAACAACTCAAATTCAATTGCAAAGAAAATCTCTACACTTTTTCTACTCCCTAGTATTTTGTTTTTAATGCTACAATTTATCTATTTTTGTATTGTGTATCCATTAACAAATTATTTTAGCTACAGTTATATTTATTTATTTATTTATTTATCAGTTTGTTTTATGTTTATTTATTTACTATTGAGAGACATAGAGAGGGGAGAGAGAGGAGAGAGAGCATGAAGGGGGAGGGGCAGAGAGAGAGGGAGAGAGAATCCCAAGCAGGTCCCACACTTTCAGCACAGAGCCCAATGAGGAGTTCAATCTCACGAAACATGAGATCATGACCTGAGCCAAAATCAACTGACTGAGCCACCCAGACATCCCAGATATGGGTATTTTAAATACTTTTGTCTTTTAACTTTTATACTGGAGTTAAAAGTGATTAACTCACCACCATTCTCTATTAGAGTATTCTAAATCTGAGTATGTTAAGGCATATTTTGTTTCATTGGACTTTGCAAATATTGCACTTTTTATAAATTGAAGGCTTGTGAGAAACCTGTGTTGAGCAAGTGTGTGAGCACTATCTTTTCCAACAGCATTTTCTCACTTTGTAACCTTTCTGTCACATTTTGGTAATTCTCATAAAATTTCAAAGCTTTTCATTATTATTGTGTTTGTTATTTTGATTTGTGGTCAGTGGTTATAATTCACAGAAAGCTCAGATGATGGTTAGCATTTTCTGGCAAATTTTTTTTTTTTTTAGTTTATTTATTTATTTTGAGAGAGAGAGAGAACAAGTAAACAAGGGAGGGACAGAGAGAGAGGGAGAGAGAGAATCCCAAGCAGCCTCCACACTGTCAGCACAGAGCCTGGTGTGGGACTCAAATTCTCGAACTGTGAGATCATGACCTGAGTTGAAATCAAGATTTGGTTACCTAAACAACTGAGCCACCCAGGTGCCCCAAGTATTTTTAAATTAAGGTAGGTACATTTCTTTTAATGTAACACTATTGCACGCTTAGTATACTATAGTGTAATGTTAACGTAATTTTTATATGTAGTGGGAAACCAAAAAATTCATTTGGCTTATATTTATTTATTTATTTATTTATTTTTTATGAAGTTTATTGTCAAATTGGTTTCCATACAATACCTAGTGCTCATCCCAAAAGGTGCCCTCCTCAATACCCATCACCCACCCTCCTCTTCCTCCCACCCCCCATCAACCCTCAGTTTGTTCTCAGTTTTTAAGAGTCTCTTATGCTTTGGCTCTCTTCCACTCTAACTCCCCCCTTTTTTTTCCTTCCCCTTCCCCATGGGTTTCTGTTAAGTTTCTCAGGATCCACATAAGAGTGAAACCATATGGTATATGTCTTTCTCTGTATGGCTTATTTCATTTAGCATCACACTCTCCAGTTCCATCCACGTTGCTACAAAGGGCCATATTTCATTCTTTCTCATTGCCACGTAGTACTCCATTGTGTATATAAACCACAATTTCTTTCCATTCATCAGTTGATGGACATTTAGGCTCTTTCCATAATTTGGCTATTGTTGAGAGTGCTGCCATAAACATTGGGGTACAAGTGCCTCTATGCATCAGTACTCCTGTATCCCTTGGGTAAATTCCTAGCAGTGCTATTGCTGGGTCATAGGGTAGGTCTATTTTTAATTTTCTGAGGAACCTCCACACTGTTTTCCAGAGTGGCTGCACCAATTTGCATTCCCACCAACAGTGCAAGAGGGTTCCCGTTTCTCCACATCCTCTCCAGCCTCTATAGTCTCCTGATTTGTTCATTTTGGCCACTCTGACTGGCATGAGGTGATATCTGAGTGTGGTTTTGATTTGTATTTCCCTGATGAGGAGCGACATTGAGCCTCTTTTCATGTGCCTGTTGGCCATCTGGATGTCTTCTTTAGAGAAGTGTCTATTCATGTTTTCTGCCCATTTCTTCACTGGGTTATTTGTTTTTCGGGTGTGGACTTTGGTGAGCTCTTTATAGATTTTGGATACTAGCCCTTTGTCTGATATGTCATTTGCAAATATCTTTTCCCTTTCTGTTGGTTGCCTTTTAGTTTTGTTGGTTGTTTCCTTTGCTGTGCAGATTTTATCTTCATAAGGTCCCAGTAGTTCATTTTTGCTTTCAATTCCCTTGCCTTTGGGGATGTGTCAAGTAAGAAATTGCTACAGCTGAGGTCAGAGAGGTCTTTTCCTGCTTTCTCCTCTAGGGTTTTGATGGTTTCCTGTCTCACATTCAAGTCCTTTATCCATTTTGAGTTTACTTTGTGAATGGTGTGAGAAAGTGGTCTAGTTTAAATCTTCTGCATGTTGCTGTCCAGTTCTCCCAGCACCATTTGTTAAAGAGACTGTCTTTTTTCCATTGGATATTCTTTCCTGCTTTGTCAAAGATTAGTTGGCCATACGTTTGTGGGTCTAGTTCTGGGGTTTCTATGTGTCTGTTTTTGTGCCAATACCATGCTATCTTGATGATTACAGCTTTGTAGTAGAGGCTAAAGTCTGGGATTGTGATGCCTCCTGCTTTTGTCTTCTTCTTCAAAATTACTATGGCTATTCGGGGCCTTTTGTGGTTCCATATGAATTTTAGGATTGCTTGTTCTAGTTTCGAGAAGAATGCTGGTGCAATTTTGATTGGGATTGCATTGAATGTGTAGATAGCTTTGGGTAGTATTGACATTTTGACAATATTTATTCTTCCAATCCATGAGCAGGAAATGTCTTTCCATTTCTTTATATCTTCTTCAATTACCTTCATAAGCTTTCTATAGTTTTCAGCATACAGATCTTTTACATCCTTGGTTAGATTTATTCCTAGGTATTTTATGCTTCTTGGTGCAATTGAGAATGGGATCAGTTTCTTTATTTGTCTTTCTGTTGCTTCATTATTAGTGTATAAGAATGCAACTGATTTCTGTATATTGATTTTGTATCCTGCAACTTTGCTAAATTCGTGTATCAGTTCTAGCAGACTTCTAGTGGAGTCTATCGGATTTTCCATGTATAATATCATGTCATCTGCAAAAAGTGAAAACTTGACTTCATCTTTGCCAATTTTTTGATGCCTTTGATTTCCTTTTGTTGTCTGATTGCTGATGCTAGAACTTCCAACACTATGTTAAACAACAGCGGTGAGAGTGGACATCCCTGAGGTGTTCCTGATCTCAGGGAAAAAGCTCTCATTTTTTCCCCATTGAGGATGATGTTAGCTGTGGGCTTATCATAAATGGCGTTTATGATCTTTAAGTATGTTCCTTCTATCCCGACTTTCTCGAGCGTTTTTATTAAGAAATGTTGCTGAATTTTGTCAAAGGCCTTTTCTGCATCGATTGACAGGATCATATGGTTCTTATCTTTTCTTTTATTAATGTGATGTATCACATTGATTCATTTGCGAATGTTGAACCAGCCCTGCATCCCAGGAATGAATCCCACTTGATCATGGTGAATAATTCTTTTTATATGCTGTTGAATTCGATTTGCTAGTATCTTATTGAGAATTTTTGCATCCATCTTCATCAGGGTTTTTGGCCTGTAGTTCTCTTTTTTTACTGGGTCTCTATCTGGTTTAGGAATCAAAATAATACTGGCTTCATAAAATGAGTCTGGAAGTTTTCCTTCCCTTTCTATTTTTTGGAATAGCTTGAGAAGGATAGGTATTATCTCTGCTTTAAACGTCTGGTAGAACTTCCCTGGGAAGCCATCTGGTCCTGGACTCTTATTTGTTGGGAGATTTTTGGTAACCGATTCAATTTCTTCGCTGGTTATGGGTCTGTTCAAGCTTTCTATTTCCTCCTGATTGAGTATTGGAAGTGTGTGGGTGTTTAGGAATTTGTCCATTTCTTCCAGGTTGTCCAGTTTGTTGGCATATAATTTTTCATAGTATTCCCTGATAATTGTTTGTATCTCTGAGGGATTGGTTGTAATAATTACATTTTCATTCATGATTTTATCTATTTGGGTCATCTCTCTTTTCTTTTTGAGAAGCCTGGCTAGAGGTTTATCAATTTTGTTTATTTTTTCAAAAAACCAACTCTTGGTTTCGTTGATCTGCTCTACAGTTTTTTTAGATTCTATATTGTTTATTTCTGCTCTGATCTTTATTATTTGTCTTCTTCTGCTGGATTTAGGCTGTCTTTGCTGTTCTGCTTCTATTTCCTTTAGGTGTGCTGTTAGATTTTGTATTTCGGATTTTTCTTGTTTCTTGAGATAGGCCTGGATTGCAATGTATTTTCCTCTCAGGACTGCCTTCGCTGCATCCCAAAGTGTTTGGATTGTTGTATTTTCATTTTCACTTGTTTCCATATATTTTTTAATTTCTTCTCTAATTGCCTGGTTGACCCACTCATTCTTTAGTAGGGTGTTCTTTAACCTCCATGCTTTTGGAGGTTTTCCAGACTTTTTCCTGTGGTTGATTTCAAGCTTCATAGAATTATGGTCTGAAAGTATGCATGGTATGATATCAATTCTTGTGTACTTATGAAGGGCTGTTTTGTGACCCAGTATGTGATCTATCTTGGAGAATGTTCCATGTGCACTCGAGAACAAAGTATATTCTATTGCTTTGGGATGCAGAGTTCTAAATATATCTGTCAAGTCCATCTGATTCAATGTATCATTCAGGGCCCTTGTTTCTTTATTGACCTTGTGTCCAGATGATCTATCCATTTCTGTAAGTGGGGTGTTAAAGTTCCCTGAAATTACCACGTTCTTATCAATAAGGTTGCTTATATTTGTGAGTAATTGTTTTATATATTTGGAGCTCCTGTATTCGGCACATAGACATTTATAATTGTTAGCTCTTCCTGATGGATAGACCCTGTAATTATTATATAATGTCCTTCTTCATCTCTTGTTACAGCCTTTAATTTAAAGTCTAGTTTGTCTGATATAAGTATGGCTACTCCAGCTTTCTTTTGACTTCCAGTGTCATGACAAATAGTTCTCCATCCCCTCACTCTCAATCTGAAGGTGTCCTCAGGTCTAAAATGAGTCTCTTGTAGACAGCAAATAGATGGGTCTTGTATTTTTATCCATTCTGATACCCTATGTCTTTTGGTTGGTGCATTTAGTCCATTTAGATTCAGTGTTATTATAGAAAGATATGGGTTTAGAGTCATAGTGATGTCCATAGGTTTCATGCTTGTAGCAATGTCTCTGGTACTTTGTCTCACAGGATCCCCCTTAGGATCTCTTGTAGGGCTGGTTTGGTGGTGACGAATTCCTTCAGTTTTTGTTTGTTTGGGAAAACCTTTATCTCTCCTTCTATTCTAAATGACAGACTTGCTGGATAAAGAATTCTCTGCTGCATATTTTTTTTCTGTTCATCACATTGAAGATCTCCTGCCATTCCTTTCTGGCCTGCCAAGTTTCAGTAGAGAGATCGGTCACGAGTCTTATAGGTCTCCCTTTATATGTTAGAGCATGTTTATCTCTAGCTGCTTTCAGAATTTTCTCTTTATCCTTGTATTTTGCCAGTTTCACTATGATATGTCTTGTAGAAGATCGATTCAAGTTACATCTGAAGGGAGTTCTCTGTGCCTCTTGGATTTCAATGCCTTTTTCCTTCCCCAGATCCGGGAAATTCTCAGCTATTATTTCTTCAAGTACACCTTCAGTACCTTTCCCTGTCTCTTCCTCCTCTGGAATACCAATTATGCATATATTATTTCTCTTTAGTGCATCACTTAGTTCTCTAATTTTCCCCTCATACTCCTGGATTTTTTTATCTCTCTTTTTCTCAGTTTCTTCTTTTTCCATAATTTTATCTTCTAGTTCACCTATTCTCTCCTCTGCCTCTTCAATCCAAGCCATAGTTGTCTCCATTTGCAACTCGTTGATAGCATTTTTTAGCTCCTCCTGGCTGTTCCTTAGTCCCTTGATCTCTGTAGCAAGAGATTCTCTGCTGTCCTTTATACTGTTTTCAAGCCCAGCGATTAATTTTATGACTATTATTCTAAATTCACTTTCTGTTATATTGTTTAAATCATTTTTGATCAGTTCGTTAGCTGTTGTTATTTCCTGGACGTTTTTCTGAGGGGAATTCTTCTGTTTCATCATTTTGGATAGTCCCTGGAGTGGTGAGGGACTGCGGGGCACTTCCCCTGTGTTGTCTTGAATAACTTGCGTTGGTGGGCGGGGCCGCAGTCAGACCTGATGTCTGCCCCCAGCCCACCACTGGAGCCACAGTCCGACTGGTGTGTGCCTTCTCTTCCCCTCTCCTAGGGGCGGGATTCACTGTGGGGTGGAGTGGTCCGTCTGGGCTACTTGCACACTGCCAGGCTTGTGGTGCTGGGGATCTGGCGTATTAGCTGGGGTAGATCGGCAAGGTGCACAAGGGCGGGAGGGGCAGGCTCAGCTGGCTTTTCCTTCAGAGATCCGCTTCGGGAGGGGCCCTGCGGCACCAGGAGGGAGTCAGACCCGCCAGAGGGACGGATCTTTAGAAGCACAGCGTTGGGTGTTTGCGCATTGCAAGCAAGTTCCCTGGCAGGAACTGGTTCCCTTTGGGATTTTGGCTGGGGAATGGGCGAGGGAGATGGCGCTGGCAAGTGCCTTTGTTCCCTGCCAAGCTGAGCTCTGTCATCCGGGCCCCAACAACTCTCCCTCCTGTTGTCCTCCAGCCCTCCCGTTCTCCGAGCAGAGCTGTTAGCTTATAACCTTTCAGATGTCAAGTCCCGCTTGCTGTCGGAACACACTCCGTCCAGCCCCTCCGCTTTTGCAAGCCAGACTCGGGGGCTAAGCTTGGCCAGCGGGCCGCCCCTCCGCCCCGGCTCCTCCCGCCAGTTCGTGGAGCACGCACCGCCTCTCCGCCCTTCCTACCCTCTTCCGTGGGCCTCTCCTCTGCGCTTGGCTCCGGAGACTCCGTTCTGCTAGTTTTCTGGCGGTTTTCTGGGTTATTTAGGCAGGTGTAGGTGGAAGCTAAGTGATCAGCAGGACGCGCGGTGAGCCCAGCGTCCTCCTACGCCGCCATCTTCCTAGAGTATCATTTGGCTTATTTAAATGCAATATTCACTTTATGGTGGTGGTCTGGAACTGAACCGTCAATATCTCCAAGGTATGTCTGTACTTCCCTTTACCAGTGAATTCTATACTTTAATATGGTGTTCATATTAGTAATTAGCATCCTTTTGTTTCAACTTGAAGAATTCCCTTTAGCATTTCTTGTGAGGTAGTTCTAATGGTGATGAACTTCTTCAGCTTTTGTTGGTAAAGTTTTATCTTCTTCATTTCTTTTCTTATTTTTTTTTTAATTAAAAAAATGTTTCACAGAGAGAGTGAGAGAAAATGAGGGAGTGGGGGAGGGACAGAAGGAGAAGAAGAGAGAGACTCAAGCAGGCTCCACATTTAGGGTGAAGCCCAATGTAGGGCTTGATCTCATGACTATGAGATCATGACCTGAGCCAAAATCAAGAGTCAAACAGACTGAGCCACCCACACACCCCTATTTCCTTCATTTGTAAGAGGCAGATTTGCCCAGAAAATTATTCTTGGTTGGCAATTTTTTTTTTCTTTCAACACTGAGTATCCCTCTCTTCTGGCCTGCAAGTATCTCTCTTCTGGCCTGCAAGATTTCTGCTGAGAATTCTGCTTTTAGTTTTAAGGGAGTTCCCTGGTATGTGATGAGTCACTTTTGCTGCTTTAATAATGCTCTCTTTGTCTTTGATTTTGGTCAGTTTAATTATTATGTGCCTTGGTGATTTCCTCTTTGGGTTAAACCTGTTTGGGGATCTTTGATTTCTAGGTACCTGGATGTTCATATACCTCCCACGATTTGGGGATTATTTCTTTAAATAAACATCTGCCCGCCTCTCTTCTCTTCTTTTTGGGACTCTCATACCACATATATTAGGGTTTTTTTGATGGTGTCCTATAAATCCCATAGGCTTTCTTAATTCTTTTTATTTTTAAAAAAAATGTTTATTTATTTTGAGAGAGAGAGAGAATAAGTAAGGGAGGGGCAGAGAGAGGAGGGAGAGAGAGAATCCTAAGCAGGTTCTGCACTGTCAGTGCAGAGCCCAACATGGGGCTCAATCTCACAAACCTTAAGATCATAACCTGAGCTGAAATCAAGAGCCTGATGCTAACCTACTGAGCCACCCAGGTGTCCCTCTTTATTCTTTTTCTTTGTTTTTTCTCTCTGACTGTATCATTTCAAATGATTTATCTTTGAGTTCAGAGGTTCTTTTGCTGTTGACACTCTCTATTGCATATTTCATTTCATGTATTTTTTTTTGTATTTTTCACCTCCAGAATTTCTCTCTCATTGGTTTTTATGATTTCTTTCTTTTTGTTAAGCTTCTCAATTTTTTTGTGTATTATTTTCCTATTATTTTGTATTGTTTATGTTATCTTGTTGTTTGCTGATCTTCCTTAAACTAATTATTTTTATGTCTTTTTCATGTACTTTGTAGATCTCCCTTTCCTGGGGTTAGCTACTGGAAAATTGTGTCATGTTCCAGTGACACATGGTCACCACTTTGGTGGTGTTATGTTTCTTTGTTCTGTGTGTGTTTTGTGAAGTCTTGTGTTCTGTATTCACATTTGAAGAAGCAGTGACTTCCTTCAGTCTTTATAACTGACTTTGGGAGAGAGCTACCATCACCAGTCAGCCTGACTAGAGATTCTGGGGCTCTCTTCAACATTTTCTATGGGTGTGCCTATTTGACACCTCTTTCTGGGCAATGAGGATTCTTAAGGTTATCTGCCTTTTCTTGATCCCACAAAGCCAGTCAAATGCTGAGATCCTCCCATTTGTTTTTCCTAGGGTGGTGCCCTGAAATATTTAAGTTTGTATGCCTTCTCCCAAACCCATAAAGTCATGTTGGATGTCTGTGTGTGCTTGCAAGTTGTCTCCAGAGGCCTGCATATATCCACAGGGGTTATGCATGGTGATACAGCCATGAGGGAAGAGATGCACGGAATGTCGGGGAAGTCTATGGGCCAGTTGTGGGGGTTCTTTACATGAAGCATCCCAAGTGGCTCATCACTCAACTCAAAAACACCACGCTCATTGCAGCATTATTTACAATAGCCAAGATATGGAAGAAGGAGAGAATTTCTTTGCAAAGCACTGTTTTCTCTGACCTGCTAAAGGCACTCTGATGGAAGCCAAATTAATATCTCTTCCAGGCACTAAAATTCATAAGAAGCAAAGATCTAGTTAGAGTATAAGAAAAAGGAAAGAGCTTAATTGTCGGTAGCATCTAACAATCTAAGCAACCATCATGCATTTGAATATGAATTATACTAGGCATAAACAAAGTAATCAGAAATTTTATCAGACTGTAGAAATAAAGCAGTTAAGCTAAAAGATGTGCGTTTTGCTCAATGTTAATTTAACTAAGTGTGATTGTCAGTATTTGGCCTTTTTTACCTACAAAAACATTAATTTCATACAGTGTAGCCTGATGGTGTTAAGGTATTGAATTATTCGGCAAGATTCATATCAAAACCCATTTTCTTGATAATCCAGTGAGGCAGAGGAACAGGTTAAATGACTTGCTCAGTAAGACAGCCAAGACTATACTTAAGTTTTGTTTTTTCTTCTAGCTTAAATACTACATATCAACCCATGACATTATTTTCATCACTGGTGTGTTGTTGTTGTTGTTGTTGTTTTTATATTAAGTCATCTCAGAATACAGTAGGCCTTAACTTGCTCTATATTTGTACCACTTAGTTAATTAACACTTTTGTGGCAGGTCAGGAGGAAGACTACTGGATGAAGAATGAAAAAAATCTTGAGTACAGGGGCGCCTGGGTGGCTCAGTCAGTTAAGCATCTGACTCTTGATTTCAGCTCAGGTCTTGATCTCACAATCGTGAGTTCAAACCCTGTGTTGGGCTCCATGCTGGGTGTGAAGCCCACTTAAAAAAAAAAGTCTAAATACTAGTCTTAGCTTTTCCACTGTACTTCCCTTAAAATCTTCATAAGAACAGCATATAAAGGATTAATTCTTTTACCCAAGATTTCTGTGAGCCTGGAGAGGTATTGGCATGTTTTCTTCTTTATCAGAAGTCTAAGCTTCTGCTTGTGCTGAATTTATTCAGTTACAGATTATTTGCTCTTCCTCCACATGCTGCCCTTGTCTCACATCATACTAACTTAGCTATAGAATTGGACCCTGTTCATAAATATCATTTTTTTTAAAAAGGAGGAGGAGAAAGAGTGAGAAAAAAAAGAGAAGGAAGCTAAATAAAAATAACAAAGAAAAAGAGCCACCTGCATCAAGGAATTTGTGTATATATCAGGTTTAATGAAGATTTGGAGACGGGGAGATTTAAACTGAAAGAATGTGTGCATCCGATTGTATACTTCAGGAGTCGTAAGTGTTGCTAACAATCCTTCTCCTTGTCTCTTCTATTTATTCTTTTATACTATCTTTATGCCTCAATTCCTGCTCATCTCTAATGTAGAGCAATTTAACTATCTCTTGTTTTCCTGTCTCCAGCTAATTATGTTCTCAGAATCTCATATTTTTTATTTCCCAGTGGCATATCAAAGTTTTTTTCTAATAAGAAAGAGTTGACTCCTCAATGGAAAATAAATTTTTCTGTTTACAATAAAGATGATTTTTGTCACCCTACTGCAACAGGGTGAATTTGAGTAAAAAGCTTATACTGCCTAAAACCTAATGTTTTCATCAATAAGTTGGAGGTGTTCTACTTGATTTGCCTGTGTCTTAAAGCAATAAACATTAAATGGGTTATACTTAAATGAAAGTGTCATATAGACTTTTATACACATTTAAGAACTTGAAAGAGAGCATGGCAAAAATAAAACTATCAGTTGGAAATGACATGTGTTTACTTTGTGCATTAATTTATTCCTCACAATAATATTTTTTTTTTTAAATTTTTTTTTTCCAACGTTTTTTATTTATTTTTGGGACAGAGAGAGACAGAGCATGAACGGGGGAGGGGCAGAGAGAGAGGGAGACACAGAATCGGAAACAGGCTCCAGGCTCCGAGCCATCAGCCCAGAGCCTGATGCGGGGCTCGAACTCACGGACCGCGAGATCGTGACCTGGCTGAAGTCGGACGCTTAACCGACTGCGCCACCCAGGCGCCCCCTCACAATAATATTGAATAGTCATTACTGCCAATTTTACATATGAATAAACTGATACAAAGAGATGCCAAGTAATTTGCAATGTCAGACAATTTTAAGGTAGGAGAGGTGGGATTTAAGTCCCAGTTTAATTACCTACAAACCCTGTGGATCTGTTTGTTTGTTTTTCATTATATCTCACTTCCAGATCCGAGTTACTAGAGACACTATGTATACACTTAATTTATTAGAATTTCTGAGTTTTTTATTTATAAGTCAGAAATAATACCTGTAATGCCTACCTCACAAGGATTTTCAAGAATCAAATGAAGTATTTTGAAAATTTAAAGATCCATCTAAATTTAGTTAGTATTACTTTATTGAGAAATGAATGCAAACAAAGTGAAAGTACATACACATACTTAAGTAAAGAATATTTAAATTCAAATGAAAATAATTGAGATCATTTTGTTGAGTGCCAAAAAATTTATGAGATAAGTACTTCAACATTTGATTCAATAGAATGACTTTCCAGAATGGCAGTCAGATTTTCCTTGCCATGTGTTATGGCCACTACATGTACTTTCTGCATCCTTCTTTTATTTGAAACAAACAAAAAATCATAATTAAAAATTATCATGTAAGATTTAGTCAAGAATGTCAGTTCCAGCCAATGTTTTAGAGTTAGTATAGATTCAACTCAGTGTCCTAAATCATCTGTATTAATGATTGTGAGTCTTTTATAAATGTAAGAAATGATAAGTATAGTATACTTACTAAATCAGCAAAGTGTGAAATACTACACATATATAAAAAATGTTTAAAACAAATTTTTGAAGTTCTCAAATACCAGCATTTATGTACCCAATAATTCTATTTTTGAGGGCCTACACCAATTCAGTACAATTTTGCTACACTTAGTTTCTTTCTTCTTTCTTTCTTTCTTTCTTTCTTCTTTCTTTCTTTCTTCTTTCTTTCTTTTCTTTCTCCTTTCTCTTTCTTTCTTTCTTTCTTTCTCAGTTTCCTTTTGAAATCATTTGATTTTTCAGCCTTTTAAGAAACTTAGAACTTTTCCAAATATTGAGATGTATTTCTGTTATTATATAGGTACTGGTAACTGAAACTAAAGGATTAAAATAATGATATAACAAATGTTTGCAATTATTAATATTTAAAAATACACATTCCAGACAAAAATAGTATAATGTTGGCCAAAATTCAAAATTATTTTTTTTTAATTTTATTTATTTTGAGAGAGAGAGGGAGAGAGAGAGAGAAGAGAACAGGGGAGGGGCAGGGAGAGAGAGAGAGAGAGAGAGAGAAAGAATCCCAAGCAGACTCTGTGCAAATGGCACATGGGGCCTGAACTCACAAAACGTGAGATCATGACCTGAGCCAAAAGCAAGAGCTTAACCAACTGAGCCACCCAGGCATCCCTAAAATTCAAAATTCTAACAAGGCCCTTTAAATGTTAAAATATTTATGATTAGGGGCAGCTTGCTGGCTCAGTTGGTTAAGCGTCTGACTTTGGCTCAGGTCATGATCTCACCTTTCATGGGTTCGACCCTGCATCTGGTTCTGTTATGACAGCTCAGAGCCTGGAGCTTGCTTCAGATTCTGTGTCTCCCTCTCTCTCTCTCTCTCTCTCTCTCTCACACACACACACACAAATAAATAAACATTAAAAAATTTTTAATAAAATAAAATATTTATGATTATATATAATTTGTTTGAGATGTCTAAATAAGTAGATGAGTATTAAGCAAATCTTATAAACATGATGTATGTGTAATTTGTCTTTGCTCATTATATTATGAATGAAAAACTTTATAAGAGTGTGTGTATGTTTTTTTGTTAGCTAATGTATACATAGTTGTATTTTGGGTTACAATTTAGCTTTGGCCATTATAAATTTAAGAATTTTGCCATGTAACATTACTTTTAAGTTATGGTATGATGCAGTCATTAAGTTAGAAATCTCATTTAATTTTAGAAATTTGTCATGTGAGATTTAAAAGTCACCTGCAGCTTGCAAGAGTGCTTTAAACAAATTGTTTTTGCATACTATTATTTTGCAAGTTAATGTGTCTCTGTCTGCCTTCCTGAATTGATACTTCAAGACCGTGTAGTTCTAAGCAAGGATTCAGTATATATTTAAAGCCTACAGGAGTACCTGCTAAAAGTAAGAATTATAGATTAGATTGTTGCATATTTTAATAAAGATTCATTAAAATGGGATTGGGCTTTATGCTGATTGTTCTGCCATTGACACCTCTCAGGAGTATCGAAATATAAATTGCTTCGTTAGTAGCATATTATTTGACTTTGAAGGATGTGAATGCAAAACATCAAACAACACAAAAAAACAATCAAATTGAGCAAATGCTATTGGAAAAAATGGTACCAATAGACTTAATTAATGCAGGGCTACCACAAATCTTCAATTTGTTAAAAAAAAACCCACACAATATCTGTGAAGAGCAATAAAGCAAAGTAGAAAAAAGTGAGGTGAGCATGTAATGTAATCCCTCATTGAATCAATAGGCTAAAAAGAATAATCACATGATCGTATCAGTAGATGCAGAAAAAGCATTTCACAAAAGCCAATACCTATGTATAATAAAAACTGTCAGTAGAGTAGGAAGAAAGGGAAACTTCTTCAACCTAATTAAGACTAATTTCAAAAACCTTCAGCTAATATCATACTCAATGGTGAGAAATTCAGAGGTTGCCCACTAAGATCAGGTACAAAGCAAGGATGTCCTCTCTCATCACTCCTTTTCAACATTTTACAAGAAATTATAGCTAATGCAATAAGACAAGAAAAGGAAATAAAATTTAGATAGAATAAGAAGGAATAAATAAATCTGTTTTTGTTCAGGGATGACATGATCATCTATGCAAAAAATCCTAAATAAATAAATAAATAAATAAATAAATAAAATAAAACAAAATGAACCCAAATACCCCCTTAGAACTAATAAGTGATTATAGCAAGATTTCAGGCTATGAGATTAATATACAAAACTCTCTTGCTTTCCCATATACCAGCAATGAACAAGTGGGATTTGAAATTAAAAACACAAACCTTCAAAAGATACACTTAGGTATAAAGCTAACAAAATATGAACAAGATCTAGATGAGGAAACTATAAAACTGATGAATGAAATCAGAGAGGAACTAAATAAATGGAGAGATTTTTTGTATTTATGGTTAAGAAGGCTCAGTATAATCAAGATGTTCTTCCCAACTGATCTATAGATTCAGTGCAGTACCAATCAAAATCCCAACAAGTTGTTTTGTGGATGTCAACAAACTGATTTGAAAGTTTATATGAAGAGGGAAAAGACCCAGAATATCCAACACAATATTGAAAGAGAAGAATAATATTGGAGGACTGACACTACCCAACTTCAAGTATTACTATAAACCTGCAATAATCAAGACAGTGTGGTATTGGAACAATCATAGCTATGTAGATTGATAGGACAGAATAAAGAGCCCAGAAATAGACCCCCCCATAAATATAGCCAACTAATATTTGACAAAGGAGCAAAAACAGTAAGATGGAGCCAAGACAGTCTCTTCAACAAAGGGTGCTGGAACATCTGGACATGCACATGCAAAAAAAAAAAAAAAACAAAAAACCCACAAATATCTAGGCACAGACCTTACATGCTTCACAAAATTAACTCAAAATGGGCCACAGACCTAATGTAAAACACAGACATATAAAACTTGTGGAAGAAAACATATGAGAAGAACTAGATGATCTTGGCTAAGGCAATAACTTTTTTACATACAACACCAAGGGCATGATCCATGAAGAAAATAATTGATAAACTAGACTTCATAAAAACTAAAAACTATTCTGTCAAGAGAATGAGAAAACAGACCACAGCCTGGGAGAAAATATTTGCAAAATACATATCTGATAAAGAACTTTTACCCAAAATATACAAAGAACTCTTAAAACTCAACAAGAAGAAAATGAACAACCCAATTTAAAAACGGGCCACAGACCTTAAATGGTACATCACCACAGAAGGTGCGCAGGTGGCAAATAAACATATGAAACGGTGCTCCACTTCCTATACCATCAGGGAAATGTGTATGAAAACAACAATGAGATACCACCACCCACCTACTAGAATGAACAAAATCTGAAACACTGACAACAGCAAATGTTGGGAAAGATGTGGAGCAATAGGAACTCATTCATTGCTGGTGGAATGCAAAGTGGTATTGCCACTTTGGAAGACAGTTTGGATGTTTTTTACAAAACTAAACATACAATCCAGGAATTGCAGTGCTTTTGGTGTTTACTCAAAGGAGTTGAACACTTTTATTCACACAAAATTTAATTCATAATTAAAACTTGGTAGCAACATAGATGTTCTTCAGTAGGTGAATTGGTAAATAAACTCCGGTCATGGTACATGACTACATCCAGTCAATGGAATATTATTCATCACTAAAAAGAAGTGAGCTATCAAGCCATTGAAAAGTTTTAAATGCATATTACTAAGTGAAAGAAGCCAATCTGAAAAGGGGTACATACTGTATTATTCTAATTATATGACATTCTATTAAAGGCAAAACTATGGAGATAGCAAAAAGATCTGTAGTTGCCAAGGGCTGGAGTTGGAAGGGAAAGAATGAATGCGCAGAACACAGAATTTTTATGGCAATGAATATACTCTGTTTGTTACCATAATGATGTATACATGTCGTTATGCATTTGTGCAACACCAAGAGTGAACTATAATGTCAACTCTGGACTTTGGGTTATCTTGATGTGACATTGTAGGTTCATCAAATATAGCAAATGTACCACTCTGGTGGGGGATATTGATAATGAGGGAGGCTGTGTATGTGTGATATGGGAAATCTCTGTACCTTCCTCTTAATTTTGCCATGAATCTAAAACTGCTCTAAAAACAATACTTTTTAGCAACAAAACAACTACAGCCAGCAATATACTTAATTTTGGTGAAAGATTAAATACTTCCCTAAGATCAGAACAGAAGGATATTTGCTCTCACTACTTCTTTTTTTAAAATTTTATTTAAATCCAAGTTAGTTAACGTATAGTGTAATAATGATTTCAGGAATAGAATTTAGTGATTCATCACTTACATATAATCCCCAGTGCTCACCCCAACAAGGGCCCTCTTTAATGCCCATCACCTATTTAGCCCATCCCCCCACCCAACATCCCTCCAGTAACCCTCAGTTTGTTTTCTGCATTTAAAAGTCTCTTATGGGGGTGCCTGGGTGGCTTGGTCGGTTAAGCATCCGACTTCAGCTCTCAGGTCATGATCTTGCGGTTCATGGGTTCGAGCCCCACACCAGGCTGTGTGCTGACAAATCAGACCCTGGAGCCTGCTTCAGATTCTGTGTCCCCCTCTCTCTCTGCCCCACCCCTGCTTGCACTCTTTCTCTCTCTGTCTTTCAAAAATTAATAAACATTAAAGCTTGTTTAAAAATAAAAAAATAAAAAATAAATAAAAGTCTCTTATGGTTTGACTCCCTCTCTCCTCTTTTTTAAAATTTAATTTATTTTTTTAATTTACATCCAAGTTAGTTAGCATATAGTGCAACAATGACTTCAGGAGTAGATTCCTTAATGCCCCTTATGCATTTAGCCCACTCCCTCTTCCACAACCCCTACAGTAACCCTCTGTTCTCCATATTTCAGAATCTCTTATGTTTTTGTCTTCCTCACTGTTTTTTATTATTTTTGCTTCCCTTCCCTTATGTTCATCTGTTTTGTATCTTAGAGTCCTCATATGAGTGAAATCATATTTTTGTCTTTCTCTTACTAATTTCACTTAGCGAAAATAATACCCTCTAGTTCCATCCATGTAGTTGCAAATGGCAAGATTTCATTCTTTTTGATTGCCAAGAAATACTCCATTGTATGTATGTATATATATACCACATCTTTATCCATTGATGGACATTTGGATTTTTTCCATACGTTGGCTATTGTTGGTAGTGCTCCTATAAACACTGGGGGGCGGGGGTTGTGCCCCTTCAAGTCAGCATTTTTGTATCCTTTGGATACATACCTAATAGAGCAATTGCTGAGTCATAAGGTAGTTCTATTTTTAATTTTTTGAGGAACCTTCATACTGTTTCTCATACTGGCTGCACCAGTTTGGATTCCCACCAGCAGTACAAAAGTGTTCCCCTTTCTCTGCATCCTCACCAACATCTGTTGTTTCCTGAATTATTCATTTTAGCCATTCTGACAGGTGTGAGGTGGTGTCTCATCGTGGTTTTGATTTATATTTCCCTGACAATGAGTGATGTTGAGAATCTTTTCATGTGTCTGTTAGCCATCTGGATGTCTTCTTTCAAAAAGTGTCTGTTCATGTCTTTTGCCCATTTCTTCACTGGATTATTTGTATTTTGGGTGTTGAGTTTGATAAGTTCTTTATAGATTTTGGATACTAACCCTTTATCCATTATGTCATTTGTAATTATCTTCTCCCATTCCATCGGTTGCCTTTTAGTTTTGTTGATTGTTTCCTTCACTGTGCAGAAGCTTTTTATTTTGATGAGGTCCCATGCTCTCATTACTTCTATTCAACACTGTGCTAAAGGCCCTAGCCAGAGAAAGGAGGGGAAAAAAATGAAAGGAAAGCATATATATTGGAAAGAAATAAGTAAAACTTTTTATTCATGGACAACATGACCCCCTTTGCAGAAAATCATAAAGAATGTACAAAATGTTACTAAAACTAAGAAGTGTGTTTAAGAAGGTCTCATGATGCAAGATGAAATACAAAAATAAATTCTATTTTTACATAGCAGTGTTTCTTTTAGTGTTTGTCCTCTGGTCACAAAGTCTTTCAATATTTAGTTGTGTGTAAATACTCTTCTTTCACATTCATTTTTGAAGGATATTTTCATTGGGTATAGAATTCTCAGTTGGAGTTATTTTCTTTAACTGCTTTGAAAATAATCTATTCTCTTCTGACTCCCATTGTTTTCATTGAAATATTGTATGTCCTTTCTTTTGTCTACCTCTAAGATTTTCTTTTTGTCTTTGGTTTCAGCACTTTTATTATGATGCTCTTAGTTATACTTTTTTTTTTTTTAATTTATTGCTCCTGGGGTATTAGTACTTCTTGAATGTATGGCTTGGTATCTTTTATGAGTTTTAGAAAATTCTCAAGCAATATCTTTTCAAATATTTTCTGTCCCACTCTCCTCCTCTCCTCTTGGGCTCCAGAAAAAGTCTCAGAACTTTTGTACCCAATTTATTACATGTTCACTGAAAGAAAATGGCTTAAAGTGTCCTCATCTCTCTATTAATATTTTTAGACTATCATGCTGTAATTTTGCTACGTAATAACAAAAGTAATTTTTTATTTTTACTTAGGATGAGCACCAAAGCTTCTGAGTAGCTTTCAAAAGAATAATATTTTTTTGATTTGTAACTTCTTGTGAATTAAATGGATGTTTTGGCTTTAAAAAAAAAAGCATCAATCTCAAATACTGTTTTGATACTTAAACTGTATTTTATAAGCATTAACTTCTATTCACCCACACTTATGGAAAAAGTCTGTATCCTTCCTTTATTACTACCAGCCAAGGATATATGATTGTGGATGCATATTTCTGTTTCAGCTTTTGTTTGAGCAGCTTCCAAAACATCATCCTATAGGTTTTTAGAATCTGTGCCAAGTTCAGTTCAGATTAAGTTTCTTTGTTAGAATTGCTTTTTAAAGCATCTGGATCAGAAATCATATACTTCTGCTGCATAGCAAAGGAACATTTGGAAATCATCAGGGGCATCATAATAGAAGATGATAGTATTGTATGTTTTTTCTCAGAGTAGGTAAAGACTACAACAAAAAATAATTTTATTCAGAATTTAGAAAATGCTGGTTTGATATTGTTAAAACATTTTAAGTAGTTAATGGCTGGCTTCAAAAATATCATTCTACATATTATTGTTGCTAAATTCATCATAGAATATTTGAGGAAAAGTAGAGATTTCTGCTTTTTACCTATTTTCAATGGTATGCATACAGACATACACACACATGTTAAGAAGGCACATATTATTAAAAATTTTTAGTTTAATACCATAATTTTATTTTTGCTTCTTCCCTAAATCTGAAGCAGAGACCGCAGTTATTCTTCATATCATTTTAACAAACAGCATCCATTTAGTTAGGTTTAGTTTGGATTTCATTAGATGACAATAATCAATTTGCTCTCCTAAAGAGAAAGATCCATCTTTTTCATTTGAAAAAGAAAGAAAGAAGAAAGAAAGAAAGAAAGAAAGAAAGAAAGAAAGAAAGACAAAACTCCAAGAGAAGCCTTCAGTTTCTAATATAGTACATTGTGTCATTTTCATAAATGGGCAAGAATTTAAAAAATAGTCTCAGTACTTTTGTACCTATGAAGTAAACTTAAATCTATGGTTTTTAGGCTAATGGTTTCTAAAATGATTGATGGGTTTTGGAGCGATCATTTGATTATTCCATACATAGCCATGAGAAGGTACATTTAGGTTGTGGTCTGGAAATCCAAATGATTTAGTGGATAAGTTCCAGACTGTGGAACCAGAAGAAAAGAGTTCTTTTTCTGGTTGGAGTGTGACCTTTGTCATGCTTCCCTCTGTGCTATTCTTAAATTTAGAAATAACTTTCTCCATTACGTTCACTTCCAAAGATAGTGTGAGCCTATGAAATCATGAAGATACCTCAACAACCTAATTGTACTTTGTCATAGCTACATATGGGATAACCATATGATCTCTCCACATCTCATTAGTCATGAAATTATGATTAGTATGACCATTTTGGTACCAATTAAAATGTCATGGTTCTTATTTTTGTGAATCAGATCACCTTCATAGTGGTAGCACTATTTTTCCAAAATCTAGCCTAATATATGTTTTGTTTTTCCCTCTCATTAGCCAAGGAAGATAGTAGAGGAAATGTGGACACATCCTTTAGAGAGTAAGGAAATATACTTTTGCTTCTTTATGGCCTACCTTATCTGCTCCTTAAAGACATAGCTAAAATGTGATGTCTGAGATATATGTAACAATGAAGTTTTTATTGATTGATATAAATATGGATGACTTTGTTCAGCTGAATACTGCTGGTAGGAGTTACTGGCGTATGTAATACATTATCTTATTACACTCATTTTATGGAAGCTGATCCTGATGGGACAGTGGAAGGAGAGCTTACTCCAGCTTTCTGGAAAAGCAATTAATCCTACTGCTTATATAGCAACCATGTCTTGGATCGCATTGGTGTACTGGCACCCTTTCTCCTTTTATTAAAACAAAAATGCAGCTGCTGACCAGAAGTGCAGCTCTACAAGTGAGGCTTTCATCGTATTGGTAAGAGATTCATATCCAGGGTTGACATCATTTCAGTTATGGCTTTTTCATTATTAAATTTTGGAATTTCACGTTTGTTTATTAAAGATTTAAAGCTATAGGTTAAATCACCAAATTGAAATCCACTTATTTTTCTATACTATGATAAGTGGATAAGGTGTGCTGGAAAATGTATTTTTCAGATTTTACCACCAGATGAATTATTTTAATTATGAAATGCATGGTATCATAAGGAAATGGACAATTTTTTTCTGAATCTTTAGCATTTCTATTTCATGTGTAACTCTCCACATGCCTCAGTTTGTAGTAAGTAAATTTAATAAATGTTTTAGAGCTATTGACTGTTGGTAAAAGTAGTGACCAGGTCTTTTACTTAGCCCTTGTGGCAACTTTACTGTATTTCATCTGTTTCTCATCAGTATTGAAAACTGATAATTCTTTAAAACACGTGGCATTCACTAATGTTAAAGATTTTTAACTTTTAGTATGGTCCTGTATACAAGGGTTCTCTTAACATAATCCAGTCTTTCTCAAGGCCATTCATCTTTTACTGCAAAACCAAAAATTAGCAGAATGCTTTTTATCTAGGGTTTAATGTAAATTTTATTTTAAATAGCAGAAGTAACATTGTATAATTAAAGACACTTTTACAAAGACATTAATGAAACAAAGTTCCAACTGCAATATATTTTATATTTGTAAATTTTTGATGCTTTGGGGTTTTGATATTTTAGGTCTTGCTTTCCCATTAAATCAAAGTCTATTGGGTTTCAATTTTGACCTCTATAAAAACCATTTTAATAAAGACCATTGAATGTATGTAATGTACAATGGCTTCTATTCTCCTGCCCTGTGCATTTTCCATATATATTAGTAGGTTATAGTTGTTTTTTTAATTGTTGTTATTTATTTGTTTTGTTATTTAGGATGAAAATAACATTTAGAACAAGCAACCAGAATAATGACCGACACACCACTCTGACATATTTTCTTTAAAGACTATTTAAATTGGGGCTCCTGGGTGGCTCAGTTGGTAGAGCGTCCGATTTTGGCTCAGATCATGAACTCGCAGTTTGTGAGTTTCAACCCTGTGTCAGGCTCTGTGCTGACAGCTCAGAGCCTGGAGCCTGCTTCGAATTCTGTGTATCCCTCTGTCTCTGTTCCTCCCCTACTCATGTTCTGTCTCTTTCTTTCTCTAAAAAATAAGTAAAGATTTTTTAAAAATTAAAAAAAAAAAGACTATTTAAATTGATTTCATAGTGCAGGGGGGAGGGGTGGGGAAATAAATCCAAAAGTTTACAGTTCTTAAGATAAAAGTTGTGTGTTGCTGTGTTCCAACACCAATTCTCTGACACTGATTGGGTGTCTTACTATTCCATTCAATCCGATACCACTTACCCAGAGTCATGTCAGACTCCACAGGCTTAAGACAAAGTCTTTCATAAGACTGCTCCTACTTCAGCTGCCAATTGCAAGTTTTGGGTGTCACCAAAACACCCACACTTCTGTCTGGCCTACTACAAATTTAGTCAGGGCTTCCCACAACATTTTCAGGTTTGATAATTCACTAGAATGACTCACAGAATTCAGGAAAGTACAATACTTATGACTGACATTTTATTATAAAGGATACAAACGAACAGTCACGTGAAGATACACAAAGAGCAAGGTCTGGAAGGTCCAGAATACAGGAGCTTCTATCTCTGTGGGGTCATGATGTGACACCAGCATATCAATTTGTTCACCAACCTCAAAGCTCCCCTGGGACTAGGTATCCAGATGGTTTCATTATATAGACACAATAAATCAAATCATAGGACACTGTGATTGATCTCTCTAGCCTACCTCCTTTCCCTGAAGGTTGGGCTGGCCCAGAGTTCCAACACTTTAATCATGTGGTTAGTTTTCTGGTTATTAGCCCTCTCATTCTGAAGCTATCTGGAGGCCCTGTCCTAGGTCACCTAATTAGCATAATAAAGACACTCCCATCACTCAGGAAATTCAAAGGGTTTTGGGAGTTGTGTGCCATGAATAAGGTCAGATATAGATTTAATTATATTGCAATTGCCTACTATAATAGTTATAATTACAAATACTTGTCATGGGATAAAGCATAAAGAGATATTTAAAAAGGTAATTCTGATGTAGAGGTCATCAGTAAATTAATGGCAAACACACTGGATATGTTTCTTGTGGGAGTTGCAATTTTTAAAAATTTCTATATCTACATGTAAAATAGATTTAAAGACAGGACCACTTTCTTACACCATACACAAAAATAAACTCAAAATGGATTAAAGACCTAAATGTGGGGCAGGAAACCATAAAACTCCTAGAAGAAAACATAGGCAAAAATCTGTTTGACATTTGTTGTAGCAACATTTTTTTTAGATGTGTCTTCTCAGAAATGGGAAACAAAAATAAATGTATGCACAGCAAAGGAAAAACATCAACAAAACAAAAAGGCAACCTACTGAATGGGAGAAGATATTCGCAAATGATCCATCTGAGAGGAGGGGTTAATATCCACAATATATGAAGAACTTACACAACTCAACACCAAAGAAACAAATAAATAATCCAACTAAAAATGGACAAAGCACTCGAAGAGACTTTTTTCTTTTTGTTTCTTTTTTTAAAAAATGTAAACTTTAAAAAAAATTATTTTTATTTTTTGAGAGAGAGAGGGAAAGAGAGGGTGTGTGCATGCTCACATGGAAGTGGTGAAAAGGCAGAAGGAGAGGGAGAGAGAGCATATTAAGCTGGCTCCACACCCAGTGCAGAGCCTGACGTGGGCTCAGTCTCACCTCTGTGAGATCATGACCTGACCCAAAATCAAGAGTCAGACGCTTAACCAACTGAGCTATCCAGGTGCCCCTGAACAGACATTTCTTCCAAAGAAGGCATACAGATGGACAATAGACACATGAAAAGATGCTCAACATCACTAATCATCAGGGAGATGCAAATCAAAAACACAATGAAATATCACCTTACACCCGTCAGAATGGCTAGACTCAAAAAGACAAGAAATAACCAGTGTTGGCAAGGATATGGAGGAAACAGAACCCTTGCGCACTGTTGATGGGCATGTAAATTGGTGCAGCCACTGTGGAAAACAGTGTGGATGTTCCTCAAATAATTAAAAATAGAAATACTATTTGATCCAGTAATACTGTTTATGCAAAGAATATAAAAACAAGCACACTGACTATGTTTCCATCTATTTGAAAACATACCTGCACCCTTGTGTTTATTTCAGCATTATTTACAATAGCCAAGATATGGAAGAAACCCAAGTGTCTATTCATAGATGAATGGATAAAGATGTGGCATATATACAACGGAATATTACTCATACATAAAAAAGAATGAGATCTTGTTATTTGTGACAATAGGAATGAACCTAGAGAGCATTATGCTAAGTGAAATAAGTCAGAGAAAGATAAATACCATATGATTTCACTTATATGTGGTGGAATGTAAAAAACAAAACAAATGAATAAACAAACAAAAAGCAGAAACAGACCCATAAATACAGAGAATAAACTAATGGTTACCAGAGGGGTGGGGGGTGGAAGATGAGCTAAATAGGTGAAGGGGAGTGAGAGATACAGGCTTCCGGGTATGGAATGAATAAGTCACAGGAATGAAAGATATAGCATAGGGAACATGGTGTATGAATGGTATTGTAACAGCGTTGTGTGGTGACACATGGTAGCTATACTTGTGGGAAGCATAGCATACATATTATATAGAGTTGTCCAATCACTATGTTGTACACCTAAAACTAATGTAACATTGTGTGTCAACTATTATTTATAATAGTTATTTATTTGGTACAGAATCATGAAATAATGTTCTGATTCCAGTTTTATAATTTAAAAAGCCTTAAACTTCACAAAGTAAATGCCAAACACCAGTGTACTTGAAATATGTACTTTCTACCCATTGAAAACTGGTTTTATTTATCATTAGCCAAATTGTATTTATGATATCCATGTCATAGCAATTTGCTAACACAAAGATCAAGTTATTTCTTCAGCCACACATTGTTAGTGCCAGAAACAGATCTGAATACTGACTTTCCATAGCCTGTGCTCAACATGTTTATGCATAATATAATTCAAATTACTAAAAATATAGTTTTTTGTGAAATACTTTGATAATATAATAATTATTGCATTGTATATATCACATCGCCAGGTCTTATTTGTCCTTTTGTTAATATCACTCCCATTTGACACAATAGATTTCCTTATGAAAATGAATAACAATATTCAAATCTTACAAACATAGAAACTGAGAAACCATGCTGTTCTTATTTTTAGGAGGAAAGGAATTGAATTTAGGTTTTCTGCTAAGTTCTTGGCCTGTGTATTCATTACTATACTAAACATACCCCTTTCTTGTAAAAGAATCATAAATCACACAAAAAAATATGAGGATTTATAATCTAGGAATGGCTGAACATGGAAGTTAAGATTGTTAATACCACCTTGAGAACAAATCAAGAATGATTTTTTGGGACATCTGGGTGGCTTAGTCAGTTAAGTGTCCAATTCTTAATTTCAGCTCAGGTCGTGATCTCATAATAGTAAGATCGAGCCCTGCCTTGGGCTCTATGCTGGGCATGGATACTGCTTGGAATTCTTTCTGTCCCTCTCTCTCTGCCCTTCTCCCACTCATGCTCTTTCTCTCAAAATAAACTAAAAAAAATTTTTAAAAAAGAATGATTTTTCAAAAAAGATATTCTTTTATCAGCAACAGCCATCACTTTCTTCCAATGAAATTGGAAAATGCAGCAAAACACACAATTTTCAAGAAATTAATAAAATTAAATATTTTGAGTAGTAAATGTGACATTTAAGTGAAATTATTGCTATATTTTGGGATAATGTGAGCAACCATTAGAAGAGAGGACCATTGATTTCAGTAGGAAAAATCAATTTAAGATAACCCAAAATTATCTTTATTTAGTTTTCTAGATTTCTTTTAAAGCAATAAGATAGGAACAAAGTTTAAAACTCTAATAATCAATTATGTAAAATAATAATATATTTTATAGTATATGATTTTTTGTAGGAAGGTTACATAGTTGGTATTATGTTTGTGTGTATGTGTATGTGTAGTTGGATGTATGTGTGTATATCCTGGCAGTGGGAGGAAAAAGAAAACCAGAAATATTCAGGAGTAACAAATAGAATGAAGGAAAAATGAGACTCAGAATAAGTCATAAGTGGAAAAGGCAGTCAGATTTACCTAATAATATTGGATTTGGTGGGTAAAAAATACATCTAGAGTTTTTAAACTGATAAGTATTGCTAGAATTTCACAATCAAGTATTTATTGAGTACACATTATATGCTTAAACCATGCTAATAAAGGGAATGAGGGGAAAGTTTAACACATGGTCCCTGCTTTCAAAGAATGTAAAATCCAATGGGAGCGACAAAATTAACATACAAAAGACAACTAGAAAAATAAATTACATGGTTTTGGTGTGGAATGAATTAGCTTCTCAAAGGAGGTGGAATTTGCAAATTTTACAAAAAGCATGTATATTCCTTTTTATAGTCTTATATAATCATTCCTGAAATCGGGTCTTTGTTTTCATTGAGAAATTATAGCTTCTTTACTAAAAAGTATGGTTACCACAATTCCTTTTACATAAAAGCAAGTCTATTTTAATGTTTTAGCTATTTTGTTTTTCTAGAATGTAGCTGTTAAAGATTTAAAGCCATGCTTCTGCAACTCTTCCTGTTCTTGCTCCAAGAGCTGGCCATATAAAGTTAAACTAAGATTTTGATTCAAACCCTGATATTAGGCTGGAAGTTCTCCTTCCTCTTTTGCCCCTCCCCATTGTACATTAGATAAAGAAAAAAATATTAACAGAAAGTACCTACATAAACATAAATTATCAATGATGATAAACTTGCAAGAAATAACTTTTTCATGTTATTCCAATATCTCCAATATTATTAAAATTATTTCAGAAAACATCAGTATTTGATATGAGGACTTTTTAAACTAAAATTAATATGCACTTGGTGAATGTCATTATAAGAATTGTATAGATCAAGATTGTTTTACAATAAGAGAAGTCATTTGTGGTCAGTGGGGTATAAAATGTGGCTTTAGATGCCAAAGTGTAATGAAATTAAATTTATGTCACTCTATTTTTGATTTCTTTTCTATGGGCTAATCATGAATCTACTATGTCACTTGAGTTTGCTTAACAGCTTGTGTTGATGAAAAGATACTGTTCTTAATATATAGTAAAGGCGGTTATAATAAACCTAGTACAATATGCTGAAATTTTTTATGAGTCAGTTCATAATGTACATGTGAACTTGTCAAAAAAAAATCAATACCTTTGTGAAGGATAAAGTTGAGAGGAAGTGGCTAAGATCAGAATTTTTAGATTATTCTAACATTTGTTTTAAAATTTTTTGAAAGTACTTATTTTAGAATTATATGTGGATTACATTTGCATATTTTTAGGTAGCTATTTTGCCTCATTAGATTAGTAAACAAATCAATAATACTTTACTAGGAAACTTTTCCCAATCTGAATGTTAAGAAAAATTGGGTATGATGATATTAATTTGCTGTTAACTAATGTTGTACAACATTGTTAAATGACAGTCCATCTGTCAAATTAACATCATGACATCCTACTTGTTATTTTAATATGTTATAACGATGAAATGTGTTTTTTAGATATGTTTTACATTTGCACTAAGTAATGGAAAGTACAATATATTATGTGCCTGTGCCCTGAGGAGAGATTTTAACAAAAATAATTGAAGGTAATAAATCTTAGCTCCTTTCCCTCTGTGTTGCCCCTACCCCAGTATACCTTTTATATTATTGTATCTCCTGTACATAGCAAGCTTTCTAGATAGTGACAAAGGTTGAGCACTATTGTGTGTATTATAGAGTAAAACTCACAATACCTGCCAAAAGTTTACTTTGCCCCAAAACGTTGCTTTAATATACCCTCTCTATGATCACTTTTATGATGGTTTGATCCCCTTACCTCAGATTGAAATGCACTCTTGAATGATGTTGCTCTTGAACATAAGACAAGTTTTTCAAATAATTAGGAACATCTACAAGCTAATAAATCTCTCTACAGTTTTAATTTGATTGTATACCTGGTAGGTGTTTTTGCTTAAGAGTGTGTGTGAGGGTGTGTGATTTATAATGTGTTTGGATTTTTTGTTTAAATTGTCATGGGCGGCAATGATAACATTTGGTGCAAAGAAGTGATACAACTCATATTTGATATATAATATTATTATCTTAATCATGCCTTGGTCTTGCCAATATTCCCTAATGTGATTTTTTTTTAATTTGCAATGGTTAATTTTCAGACACATTATTCTAATAACTGGTATTCCTTATAGTGCTTTGTTTTCATGTGTAACTATATAGCACAGATGATTATATACCATCTTTTCAAAAATGATTACAGAGTCTTGTAACTTTTGTATAATATTATCCAGAGTGTTTTCAGTGTATATTTAAGTGTGACAATATATTGTGAAAAGCGAATTTTAAAATTATTCAGATGGAATACTTTTCAACAAGAAATAATGATGTGAATGAAAACTAATCCAATATATATGAATGTAGCTCAGGCTTGCAATATTGGTTTATCCATTAATTTTCTTAGCCCAGGTGTTTGTTTAGTGGGAAGTCATCTCACAAAGTGATGATAGATGTATTTTACTCAGAGCTAGTAACACAAGTCCAACATCTTGTACTTTTCATGTTCAAAACTGTTTGGTTAGGAAACTTTGCTTATAAATGTTTAAAAATCACAATTCAAGAAAATTGTTCATGATTTTTCAATAGAGGAAACACTTTCTAAAAGCTTTCAATGAACAAAATAGAACATTTAAAAACCTAGGTAGGAATGAATTTGATTCATAATGTTATTAGAAAATTCTTATTGAATAACATTAGAACAGATTTTTTTCCTAAAATGGAAAACTTTTACTGATCTTTCACCCTTAAGCAACAATACATTTTTGTTGTAAAACTCAAGCAATACCAAAAGCTCAAAACTGGAAGATTCTACCCAATCTTCCTTCTCAGAGAAAAACATTGTTAATACTCTGCTTGCAGGATTTTTTTTTTTACAAAATAGTCTTAAAATTTACTTATACTTATGTATATTACTTTGCAAAATGCCTTTTTTCAGTTACTGTATTATGAATAACTTTCCATGTCAATAAATTTAGATCTTGATATTTAAAAAATTTTTTTTAATGTTTATTTATTAAAAACCTTTTTTTAATCTTTATTTTTGAGAGAGAGAGAGAGAGAGAGTGAGCAGGGAGGGGACAGAGAGAGAGGGAGACACAGAATCCAAAGCAGACTCCAGGCTCCAAGCTGTCAGCACAGAGCCTGACGCAGGGCTCAAACTCACAGACCGCAAGATCATGACTTGAGCCGAAGTCAGATGCCCAACTGACTGAGCCACCCAGGCCCCCCAGATTTTGATAATTTTAATGGTGACCTAGTATTCTGTTCATACTTAACTCCCTACAGGCAAATGAGAGTTTATTTAATGAATCTCTCTAGCGATGGTCATTTAGATTGTTTCCAATTCAGGGTTTTTATAAACCACATTACATTTGTTTAATGACTTCCTTGGAAAAAATTCCAAAAATTCCAATTATTGGATTAAGTGTTTAGGTGTTTTAGTTTTATATATCTTGTCTAGTTGCTCTCTGAGAGAGTTATGCAAATTTACAGTGCCATCAACAGTATATGATATCAACACCCTCACCTACTGTGTATAATCCATGTTTCTAATATTTGTTAATTAGATACGACAGAGTAGCACATCTTGTTTACCGGCAAATTTAGATTTTTTCATTTGTGAAGTACAGGAAATACATGTTTTTTTCCCCCATTTTCTATCTTTTCTATTTAATTGGTAAGAGACTTTGAATGAAGATATGAATCATTTGTGTATTATATGTTGAAATTTATTTTTTTTTTAGCTTTTTAAAATTTATTTTTATTGTTTTTAAGTTTATTTATGTAATTTGAGAGAGACAGAGAGTGGGGGAGGGGCAGAAAGAGAGGGAGAGGGAAAATCCCAAGCAGGCCCGCGCTGGCAGCACAAGTGGGGGTGGCGGGGCTCCAACCCATGAAACTGTGAGATCATGACCTGAGCCAAAACCAAGAGTCAGATGCCTAACCAACTGAGCCACTCAGGTGCCCCTGAAATTTTTATTTTAACTTTATGTGATGTGTCAATGTGTGGTCAATTTTATTAGTTTTTTTATTGATAATTTCTAGCTTTAATGCATGCTAAAGAAGGTCTTCCTTACTCAGATTATGATAATATCTTTTATTTTCTTCTAGGGCTTCAATAGTTTTGTTCCATTCATTTCTTTTTTATTCTTATTTATTTTTTATTGATACACAGTTAATAAATCGTACATATTTAAATTCTACAATTTGACAAGTTTTTATATATTTGTAACCCATGAAACCACCAACACAAGATGATGTGCATAATCATCACCTCAAAAAGGTGTTTCCTGCTTCTTTGTAGTTCCTTCCTAACATCTCTTTCTCCCCCACCCCCCAACAACCACTGATTAGCTTTCTGTCACTGTAGATTAGTTTGCATTTTCTAGAATTTTCTATGGATGGAATAGTAAAGTATACATTCTTTTTTTGTCTGGCATCTTTAACTTAGCATAATTATTTTGAGATTCATCTGTTATTGCATATAACAATAGTTAATTGCCTTTTATTACTAAGTAGTATTTCATTATATAGCTATGCCAAAATTTGTTTATCTGTTCACGTGTTAATGGACACTTGGGTTCTTTCAAGTGTGGTGCTATTACAAATAAAGCTACTATGAACATTCGTGTACATGTCTTTGTATGGACATGTGCTTTTCATTTCTCTTAACTGATGAATGTTTAAGTTTTTAAGAAACTGCCAAACTGTTTTCCAAAGTGATGATACCATTTTACTTTCCTACCAACAGGGTGTAAGTGTTTTAGTTCCTCCACATTTTTGCCAACACTTGGTGTGGTCAGTCATTTTAATTTTAGCCATTCTAATAGGTGTACGGTGGTATTTGATTATAACGTTAATTTGCATTTTCCCTATTGCTCAATGTCTATTCATATGTTTTCATGCTATCCATATATGTTATTTGGTGAAATAATCTGTTCAAATCTTGGGCCCATTTTTAAATTTTTTTTTTTTTTTATTTTAACGTTTATTTATTTTTGAGACAGAGAGAGACAGAGCATGAACGGGGGAGGGGCAGAGAGAGAGGGAGACACAGAATCGGAAGCAGGCTCCAGGCTCCGAGCCATCAGCCCAGAGCCCGATGCGGGGCTGGAACTCACGGACCGCGAGATCGTGACCTGAGCCGAAGTCAGACGCTCAACCGACTGCGCCACCCAGGCGCCCCTTTTTTTTTTTTTTTTAATTTTTTTTTTTTAACGTTTATTTATTTTTGAGACAGAGAGAGACAGAGCATGAACGGGGGAGGGGCAGAGAGAGAGGGAGACACAGAATCAGAAGCAGGTTGGGCCCATTTTTAAAAATTGGGCTGTTTGTTTTCTTGCTGAGTTTTGAGAATTCTCTATATATTCTGGATTTAAGTCCTTTATCAGATATAAGCTTTGCTTTGCAAATATTCTTACAGTCTGTGGTTTGTCTTTTTATTTTTATTTTATTTATTTTAAAGTTTATTTATTTATTTTGAGAGAAAGTGAGAGTGAGCAGGGAAGGAACAGAGAGAGAAAGAGAGAGAGAGAGAATACCAAGCAGGCTCCGCACTGTCAGTGCAGAGCCTGACCTGGGGCTCGAACCCACAAACCATGAGATCATGACCTGAGCCGAAACCAAGAGCTGGATGTTTAATCAACTGAGTCACCCAGGTGCTCCTGGTCTTGTCATTTTCTTAGCAGTGTTTTTCAAAGAACAGATCCTTTAAATTTTGATAAAGTCATATTTGTCCATTTTTCTTTTTTTGGATTTTGCCTTTGGTATTATTTTTAAAAAATCTTTGCCTAACACCAGGTTGCAGAGATTTTTCTAGATGTTTGTGGTCTATGATGCATATTAGGGTAATGTTTGTATATGGTGCAAGATACAGGTCCAAGTTTATTTATTTGTATCCAATTATTCCAACAGCTTTTGCTGAAATGAATACTTCTCTCCACTGGATTGTCTTTGCATCTTTGTCAAAAATAAATTGTCCATATATGTGTGGATCTATTTCTGGACTCTCTATTCTATTCCATTTATTATTTGTCTATCTTTACAATACCACACTGTCTTAAAATAATGTTAATCCTCCAACTTTTTTTTTATCAAAGTTAAATTGACCATTCTAGGTCCTTTGCATTTCCATATGAATTTTGGAATCAGCTTGTCAATTTATACAAAAAAAGTTCACATAAACTTTGGCTGGCTGGCTCAGTCAGTGGAGCATGTAGCTCTTGATCTTGGGGTTGTGAGTTTGAGCCCCACGTTGGTAGTGAAATTATTTAAAAATAAAACCTATGGGGCACCTGGGTGGCTTAGTTGATTGAGCATCTGACTCCTGATTTTGGCTCAGGTCATGATCCCAAGGTTGTGGGATCAATTCCCACATTGGGCCCTGTGCTGAGTGTAGAGCCTGCTTGGGATTTTCTCTCTCTCCCTCTGTTTATTTCCCCTGTTCTCACATGCTCTCTCTCTTTCTCAACAAAATAAACAAAACAAAATGAACAAAAACAAAAACAATAAAAAAAAAAAACTAAAAAAGAAAAAGATTGCAGTTGGAAGAATTAACATCTTAAAAATAACAAGTCATCCACATATGAATATTTCTCCATTATTTGGGTCTTGTTTAATTTAACAGTGTTTTATACTTTCCATGTATAGGTCTTGCCCATCTTTTGTCACACTTATTCCTAAATATTTTATATTTTTATGCTACTGTTGGTTTGTATTTCAGTTTCTGAATGTTTGTTGTTAGTATATAAAAATATAATTGATTTTTGTATACTTATCTTGTGTCCTGCAATCTGACTAAATTCATTTATTAGTTCTAGTAGAGTTTTGTATATTCCATCAGATATTCTGCATAAATGAATATGTCATCTATGAATAAGAATTCCTTTTCAACCGAAAGCTTTTAAATGCTTCTTGTTTATTCCACTGAATAAAACCTCCAGTACAATATTGAATAGGCATGGCAAAAGGAGACAAACTTGTCTTGTTATTGATCCTAGAAAAGTTTCACACAAAAAATTTAACTCTTACTACATATGATACAGTCTGATATTTTCTCTTCTATGTCATTTAAAAAAAAATAATACTAGTGGGTGCCTGGGTGGCTCAGTCAGTTAAGCATCCAACTTTGGCTTGGGTCATGATCTTGTGGTTTGTGAATTCAAGCTCCACATCAGGCTCTCTGCTATCAGCTCAGAGCCCACTTCAGATCTTCTGTCTCCTTCTCTCTCTGCCCCTCCCCTCCTCTCTCTCTCTCAAAAATAAATTTAAAAAAATATTTTAAACAATTAATACTAGTTATAACAAACTAAACTGATGAATGACCAAAGTAATGGATTACAACTTGCAGATTGAAAAAGACTATACTAAGATGATAGAAATGTGAGTAAAACAAGGTTCATGTTCTAAAGGAGCTTTCATTGTAATGGCAGAGGAAGACAGCATACACAGATAAAGTTTAATGCAACAGGATAAACTGTGATAGAATACAGGGCATTGTGGTATATTAGAGTTGGTGAAGTGAACAAAAAGGTCAGTTTTCCAGGCCAAGGGAACAACAAGAGGAAAGAATGAAAGCTTAAGATTAGAAGTGGAGAGTAGTTGGGAAATGAAGCTAGAAATAGATAAGAACCAAGCCATTTAGGGCTTTGTATGAGGAATTTGGTCTTTATCCTGCAGGTGATGGAAAGCTATCAAAGGATTGTCAATAGGGACTTGACATTATGTGACTGGTGTTTTAAAGAGATCACTCTGAAAACTAAAAGGCAACCTATGGAATGGGAGAAAATATTTGCAAATGACATATTGGATAAAGGGTTAGTATCCAAAATCTATAAAGAACTTATCAAACTCAACATTCCCAAACCAAATAACCCAGTTAAGAAATGGGCAGAAGACATGAATAGACACTTTTTGAAAGAAAACATCCAGATGGCTAACAGACACATGAAAAGATGCTCAACATCACACATCATCAGGGAGATACAAATCAAAACCAAATGAGATACCACCTCACACCTGTCAGAATGGCTAAAATTAACGACACAAGAAACAACAGGTGTTGGTGAGGATGTGGAGAAAGGGGAAACTTTTGCACTGTTGATGGGAATGAAAACTGGTGCAGCCACTCTGGAGAACAGTATGGAGGTTCCTCAAAAAACTAAAAAAAGAACTACCCTATATTCCAGCAATTGCACTACTAGGTATTTACCCAAGTGATACAAAAACACAGATTCCAAGGGATAAATGCACCCTGATGCTTATAGCAGCATTGTCAACAATAGCCAAACTATTGAGGGAGCCCAAATGCCATCAACTGATGAATAAATAAAGAACATGTGGCATATACATATATAGTGGAATATTACTTAGTCATCAAAAAGAATGAGATCTTGCCATTTGCAACAATGTGGATGAAGCTTGAATATATTATGCTAAGCAAAATAAGTCAATCAGAGAAAGACAAATACCATGATTTCACTCATATGTGGATTTAAGAAACAAAACAGTTGAACATATAGCAAGGGGGAAAAAAGAGGAGAGAGGGAAACAAACAACCAAAGACTCTTAAGGATAGAGAACAAACTGAGAGTTGATGGAGGGAAATGGTGGGGGATGGGCTAGATGGTATTAAAGAGAGCACTTGTTATGATGAGCACTGGGTATTGCATGTAAATGATGAATCACTGAAGTCTACTCCTGAAACCAATTTGCATTGTATGTTAAGTAAAATTTAAATTAAAAAAAAAAAAAAAGAGAGATCACTCTGGCTGTGGTGTGGAAGATAGTTTAGAGAGGGGCAAGAATAGGGACAAGAGGACTAGTTAGGAGATTATTGTAAATGCCCAGGTAAGAAATGATGATGGCCTGAACAAAATCAGTAGCAGTGATAATAGAAGCATATTTTAGAGATTAATTGAAGGATTTAATGATTTTAGAATGCTGAGGGTAGGAGAAGAGAATGTGACCATTGGATTCAAAGGTAATTCATTCTTTCTTTCTTTCTTTCTTTCTTTCTTTCTCTTTCCTTTTCTTTCTTTCTTTCTTTCTTTCTTTCTTTCTTTCTTTCTTTCTTTTTAATATAAAATTTATTGTCAAATTGGTTTCCATACAACACCCAGTGCTCATCCCAACAGGTGCCCTCCTCAATGCCCATCACCCACTTTCCCCTCCCCCCCAACCCCCATGAACCCTCAGTTTATTCTCAGTTCTCAAGAGTCTCTTATGGCTTGGCTTCCTCCTTCTCTTTTTTTTTCTTCCCCTTCCCTATGGTCTTCTGTTAAGTTTCTCAGGATCCACATAAGAGTGAAAATATATGGTATCTGTCTTTCTCTGTACGACTTATTTCACTTACCATAACACTCTCCAGTTCCATCCATGTTGCTACAAAAGGCCATATTTCATTCTTTCTCGTTATCAAGTAGTATTCCATTATGTATATAAACCACAACTTCTTTATCCATTCATCAGTTGATGGACATTTAGGCTCTTTCCATAATTTGGCTATTGTTGAAAGTGCTGCTATAAACATTGGGGTACAAGTGCCCCTATGCATCAGCACTCCTGTATCCCTTGGGTAAATTCCTAGCAGTGCTATTGCTGGGACATAGGGTAGATCTATTTCTAATTTTTTGAGGAACCTCCACACTTTTCCAGAGTGGCTGCATCAGTTTGCATTCCCACCAACAGTGCAAGAGGGTTCCCGTTTCTCCACATCCTCTCCAGCATCTATAGTCTCCTGATTTGTTCGTTTTAGCCACTCTGACTGGCGTGAGATGGTATCTCCGTGTGGTTTTGATTTGTATTTCCCTGATGAGGAGTGACATTATCTTTTCATGTGCTGTTGGCCATCTAGGTGTCTTCTTTAGAAAAGTGTCTATTCATGTCTTCTGCCCACTTTTTCACTGGATTTTTTGTTTTTTGGGTGTGAAGTTTGGTGAATTCTTTATAGATTTTGGATGCTAGTTCTTTGTCTGATATGTCATTTGCAAATATCTTTTCCCATTCCATCAGTTGCCTTTTAGTTTTGTTGATTGTTTCCTTTACAAACAGCAGAAGCTTTTTATCTTGATGAGGTCCCAATAGTTCATTTTTGCTTTTAATTCCCTTGTCTTTGGAGATGTGTCAAGTAAGAAACTGCTGTGGCTGAGGTCAGAGAGGTATTTTCTGCTTTCTCCTCTAGGGTTTTGATGGTTTCCTGTCTCACATTCAGGTCCTTCATCCATTTTGAGTTTATTTTTGTGAGTGGTGTAAGAAAGTGGTCTAGTTTCATTCTTCTGCATGCTGCTGTCTAGTTCTCCACTTGTTAAAGAGACTGTCTTTTTTCCATTAGATATTCTTTCCTGCTTTGTCAAAGATTAGTTGTCCATACTTTTGTGGGTCCAATTCTGGAGTCTCTATTCTATTTCATTGGTCTATGTGTCTGTTTTTGTGCCAATACCATGCTGTCTTGATGATTACAGCTTTGTAGTAGAGGTTAAAGTCTGGGATTGTGATGCCTCCTGCTTTGGTCTTCTTCTTCAATATTACTTTGGCTATTCAAGGTCTTTTGTGGTTCCATACAAATTTTAGGATTGCTTGTTCTAGCTTCGAGAAGAATGCTGGTACAATTTTGATTGAGATTGCATTGAATGTGTAGATTGCTTTGGGTAGTACTGACATTTTAACAATATTTATTCTTCCAATCCAAAGATAATTCTTTAAAAAAAATTTTTTTACATGTATTTTTGAGAGAGACAGAGTGCGAGTGGGGAAAGGGCAGAGAGAGTGAGGGAGACACAGAATCTGAAACAGGCTTCAGGCTCTGAGCTGTCAGCACAGAGCCTGACGCAGGGCTCAAACTCATGAACGTCAAGATCATGATGCGAGCTGAATGAAGTTGGATGCTTCACTGACTGAGCCACCCAGGTGCGCCCCTACCCCCACCCGACAAAGATAATTCTTAAAGATATTCTGTCGTTTGACTGTCCGACTTCAGCTCAGGTCATGATCTCAAGGTTTGTAGGTTTGAGCCCCGCATTGGTCTCTGTGCTGATATCTCAGATCCTGGAACCTGTTTCAGATTCTGTGTCCCCTTCTCTCTCTGCTCCTTCTCCACTCACACTCTGTCCTCTCTCTCTCACACACAAAAATAAATATTAAAAAAATGAAAAAATAAAAAGATATTTTGTATATTAGGCACCCTACTGGATGCTGGAGATCCAGTAGTGAGCAAAACATGTGGTGTCTCACAGTTCGTGAGTTCAAGCCCCACATTGGGCTCTGCACTGACAGTGCGGAGCCTGCTTGGGAATCTCTCTTTCCTTCTCTCTCTGCCCCTCCCTCTCTCTTTCTCTCTCTCCCTCAACATAAATAAATAAACTTAAAAAAATTTTGATACCACTATGAAAAAAAGGAACAAAATGCTTTGAAAGAAGAGAGCATGAACTAATTTAGATTAAGAAATAAGGAAAGACCAACAAGGCACACAGTTGATAAGGGGAGTATTGTAGATGGGGGGAGCATCATGTTTGAAGTCCCCGAGTTAATAAGGAGCTTATTGTGTTCAAGAAGGTAAAAGGAGGCCAGAATTGTTGGAGCTCAGTGAGCAACTGGGGAGCATGCTATAAGACAAGATTAGAGAAGGTATCTGGAACCAGAATATAAAAGGTCTTATAGACCACTTTAAGGATTTTAAATTTTCTCCTTTTCTTCTAAGAACAATGGGAAGCAATTGAAGAATATTAGACTGAGGAATATCATGATCAGATCTGAGTTTTAAAAGATCACTGTGGTTGCAATGTGGAGAATGGATTAGATTTGAGGATGACAAAAGCAGAACCATGAAAGTTCTTATAACGGTCTGGGTAAGAGAAGATGGTAGCCTAGATTAAGGGTGATATCAGAGTAACTGTATAAAAGTGAATCAATTCAAGATCTATTTTGGAAGTAGAATTAACAGGACTGAATAACATGTGTGAGAAAAGGGATATTGAAGTAGTTAGAATTCTTTTTTTTAATATTTATTTAATTTTGAGAGAAAGAGAGAGAGAGAGAACGAGTGGAGGAGGGGCAAGGAGAGAGGGAGACACGGAATCCGAAGCAGGCTCCAGGTTCTACACTGTCAGCACAGAGCCCGACATGGGGCTCAAACTCATGAACCACAAGATCATGACCTGAGCTGAAGTTGGATGTGTAACCATCTGAGCGACCCAGGTGCCCCTAAGTAGTTAGAATTCTTGATTGTAAGATATAAGAACTAACTGTAGCTGACTTACATGAAAAGGGAAATTTAAAAAATAAGGATATTGAACAATTCACCAAAATGATTAAAAGGTGAGAGAATTAGGATTAGAAATGATGGAGCAAGTTCAGCAGAAACCAGCTGACAGTCTCATTAGACTGCCATCACAGGAATGAAAGAAATCCAACTGTTTTTTTATTCTTTTCATGCCTGCTATAGAGAAGTGTCAAGGATGACTCCCTTTCTCAGACAATAGAGCTCTCAGACTTTAAAAACCCCTCGTTAACCATCCTTAAGCATTACAAGGATCTAAAGGGTAGAGACACCAAAAGTCTCATTACCCAAAGGCCTGAGCTCTTTGCAGACTCTTAAAAAAAATTAAATTGTCAGAGGGCACCTTTCTACAAATGGGGAAAAAAGCAAATTTAGAAATGAACTGCCATCCCCAGGGCATATTAATGAGCTAGAGGCCAAGTACTTCCAACCATTTATGCTTATAGTCTTCTTTCACTCTCCTAAAGACTGAAAAACATTTTCTTTAGTTCTCCTATTATTAAAACTATTGACTTCAGCTTCTATTTTCCTGATCTTTTCTGTGTCCCATCAAACTCAACATTAAACTTCTTTCTTTCCTACACAATGTCCTCCCCACTCCCTTCCTATCCTTCCTTCACTGATTTCAAATAAGGGATGCTATGGAATTTGAGGTCCGAACCATTTAGTATTTCTTAGGGGTGCTCCATTGACAGGGGTAACTTGTAGACTTGGGACCTGCTATCTACAACCAAACACCATCTAGAGATTTGTGCACCTGATAATCCACTTAGTAAACATGAGGGGGGAACAGTACTGGTTCTCTAGGCAAAAGCCCAGCTATTAGGAGTTCTAGAGAACAAATTCCATATGGAAATTCCTAAAGTCTTTAGAAAATTGGAATTGGTCTTTGAGTGGTGATTATATCTTTGATACTCTTTGAAGAAATAGCACTACACATGAAGATGATCCTGGTTAAATGGAAACCACTGTAATAAACAGGAATTCTTTAACAAACATCTTGTGGGCGGAACTAATGTAGAAAGATGTATTCTTTGCATTTAAGAGGCTATAATTCCTTTTATTTTTATTTTTTTTAACGCGTTTCTTTTTTTTTAATGTTTATTTTTGAGTAAGAGAGAGAAAGCATGAGCAGGGGAGGGGCAGAGAGAGAGGGGTACAGAGGATCCAAAGTGGGCTCTGTGCTGAGGCAGACAGCCTGATGCTGGGTTGAACTCATTAACCGTGAGATCGTGATCTGAGCTGAAATCAGAGGCTTAACCAACTGAGCCACCCAGGCACCCCTATAGTTCTTTTTAATCTCCTATCCTGCCATCACCCCTTAATGAAACACTTGGAAACCATTTCAGATGCTTTCTTAAGATTACAGTTTCTCTTTCCTACCTATAAATGGGGTCTGAACCGAGCTTCAGTTGCCCTGTTCACTTGCCTAAATCTATCCTTGTCCCTAATAGTGTATCAATGTGTCTGTTTGTTTAGGGAGTTCCATTCTAAATTAATAACATTGTTAATCCCATTGTTTGTGCATTTTGTTATTGCTGTTTTGCAGTTAGCTTTTTCTGGTCCCTGCCATTTGGCCATGTTACTTGCTTAATCTTATTGCAACTCCAGTTTGCATAAAGAAACTAATTTGGGGCTTCCTGGGTGGCTCAGTTAGTTAAGTGTTGGACCCTTGCCTTTGGTTCAGGTCATGATCTCATGGTTTGTGAGACCGAGCCCTGTGTTGGGCTCTGTGCTGACAGTTTGGAGCCTGCTTGGGATTCTCTCTCTCTGCCCCTCTCCCACTCGTGCATGCTCTCTCTCTCTCTCAAAATAAATAAATAAACATTAAAAAAAACCCTAATTTGGTGTTTGTTAGTATTTGTAGGCAGATCTAAGAGAGAATTTTATAGTGTTAACTGATAACTTCCAAATGGCTTTTAAGGTCATCATTACAATTAAATCAATTAACAGGTTTTTGTTTTTTGGGTTTTTTTTTTACATTTATTCATTTATAATGAGAGAAAAAGTGCGACTGGGGGCGAGGCAGAGAGAGGAGAGAGCGAGAATCCCAAGCAGGCTCTGCACCATTAACACTGAGCCTGATGCAGGCTCATGAACCCTGTAAGATCATGACCCGAGCAGAAGTTGGAAGCCTGACTGAGCCACCCAGGCACCCTTCAATTAACAGTTTTTTTAAGGGATGTAGTGCCAGAGAGATGCCAGGGTGGCTCAGTTGGTTAAGTGTCCTACTCTTGATTTCAACTCAGGTCGTGATCTCATGGTCCGATGAGTTCAAGCCCCAAGTATGGCTCCACGTTGTCTCTCCCTCTCTCTCTGCCCCTCTCCAGCTCGTGCTTTCTCTCTCTCTCTCTCTCTCTCTCTCTCTCCCTCTCTCTAAATAAATAAATAAATAAATAAATAAATAAAAGGAATTTAATGCCTGAAAAGTAAAATGCTAGGCACTGGGGAGAAAGATAATACAAAGAAATTTCATGGTTCTTGCCCTCAAATACTGTTTGGTGAAGGAGAGGTACATATAGATAATTAAGTTCAACCTCAGTTTGAATAAGAAAACAAACCCAAGAAACACATTGTTGTACAGGACTGGCCAGATAAGGATAGGGAAGATTTCACAAAGGAGTCGGAATAAAAATATATTTTCATAAGAGCGAATATTTATTTAGTATCATGAACTAGGTACTGTTTAAAGTGCTTTACATATACAGTTTGCCCTTCAACAACATGGATTTAAACTGCATAAGTCCACTAATACATGGATTTTTTTCTACAAACATTATAGTAAATGTATTTTCTCTTCCTTGTGATTTTCTTAATAACATTTCTTGTCTCTAGCTTACTTTACTGTAAGGATATGGTATATAATATATATAACATACAAAATATGTGTTAATTGTCTGTTTATGTTATTGGTAAGGCTTCCGTTCAACAGTAGGCTATTAGTAGTTAAGCTTTTGGGGGAGTCAAAGTTATATGCAAATTTTCAATTGTACAAGGGTCAGCACCCCTAACCTCTTCAACGGTCAACTGTATTAATTCATTTTTAAAAATATAACTAGAGGAGTACCTGGGTGGCTCAGTTGGTTAAATGTCCGACTTTGGCTCAGGTCATGATCTCATTGTTCACCGGTTCATGAGTTGGAGCCCTGAGTAGAGCTCTGTGCTGACAGCTCAGAGCCTGGAGCCTGCTTTGGATTCTGTGTCTCCCTCTCTCTCTCTACCCCTCCCCTGCTTGCACTCTGTGTCTCTGTCTCTCAAAAATACATAAACATTAAAAAAATAAAAATAAAAATACACGTAGGATTTTAATATATGACTATAGAGGGAAGAGCAGAAGTCAAAGCACAAAAGCCTAAGTTCTTTCTTATCTGTAAAAAAGAAAGTTTGGACTAATATCTCTTACCTTTTGGGTTACCTTTCCAAGCCATAAACACAGGAAGTAGCCTTAAACCCTTTGGATGGTGGCAACAAAAGCAGGAGTTAAGTATTTCATCACAGAATGCAAGAATATAATCTCCATTTATACATGTACAGAAGACAAAACATTTCGACAATTTGTGTAATGCTACATAAAGAATTAGCATTGAACAATGGATTAAATCTAATTCAGCTAACATATTTGATAGGATGCAGTTAGAATAACCTTTCAGGTAGCTAAATAAACAGAAGGTGGAATATATAACTCTGTTTCTTTTAGTTAATTCCAAACTGCTGTATCCCGCCTGTTAACCAAGCATGCTGTCATTTTAAGACCAGGGCCTTCCATTTATGGTGCTGTGGATCCCTGAGGTATATAAATTAAAGCTGGTCACTATAGAGCTCTCTTTGGGACCACTTATATGAAATAAATAATGGGGTTAAATTAAAAAAAAACGAAATCCAAAAATCTTTCCCAGAAATTATGTATAAACCTTCATTAGGTACATTTTCCATTTTGAATTCTGGTGGATGGGAGCCAGCAGGTGGGTGAAACCAGCACCACATACTGCAATATGCTCAACACTTAAATTCTTAGTACTTGAATCTTTCATATTTTTGGTTGAGTAGAAAGCAGCAACTCTCAAGCCAAGTGAGAATAATGAAAGAGAGAAAGCTTTCGCAGGTAAAAACACCAATTTTGTTAAGATACAGTAAAACCTTGGTTTGCAAGCCTAATTTGTTCTGGAAACATGCTTGTAATCTAAAGCACTCATATATCAAAGCAAATTCCAAGAACCATTGGCCCAGTTGTGATCATGTGCCATTCGGTGTCTTGTACTACCTGTATCGCAAGACATAGCTCATTTATCAAGTTAAAATGTATTAAAATGTTTCCTCATCTTGCAGAACACTCACAGAAAAAGTTACTCTCAATTCAAGGTTTTACTCTACTGGAATCATATGAGGCTTTAACCCCATCCCCAATTTTTGAATGCATGAGAAGAAAATGTATTTATCTTTGATGGCTTTGGAGAAATATATATATATTTCCTTTATGTTTGTTTACAAATCTTCAGACTTAAGCAGTAAGCAGTTTGGTAAGGAAGGACAATATTGATGTATACTTATAGTAGCTAAAGAGCCAATTAGAAAACCAGTAATATAAATTGGAACGGACAGAAGCCTGATGTGGCATCTTTCCATGTTGCTTTGGTGTTGCTCACTCTGGGAAAGTGATACATTCAAAATATCCTTGGAAGGGTGATGAATTGAGAAAAATTGTCTTTTTGCGGGGGGCGGGGGGGGGGATGCGGAAACCCAGGAATGAACCATCTTCTGGTGAGATTCTGAATTTTAGTGCATTCTCGTGATACGGAAAAGCTTCATATCAGCTATCACTTTACAGACCAAGCAAGTTACCAGGACAGAAACTTTGTCATTTTCTTAGAGACCCAGAAGATAGCAAGCAAGGGATAGAAGGGAAAAAAGTGTAATTTCTTTGGGTGCCAGAGGGCCGCTGTCCAGCCCTTGTTTATATTCTTCCTCACTAGTTACATTAAAAGGAAAAATTTGATACTATTGGAAAACAAAATCCTCAAGACCTTCATAAATTTGAACTTTAAAAACTGAGAAGGAGATTTCAGAGCAATGACAGGAGTTTTAATAAAGGAAAACAGAATACTGAACCAGGAATTTGAAAATTGAGGAAATTCTCAGTGTTGATGAAAGGTATGGATATGGAGATTTAAGGAACTAAAGAAACTGCTTTCCCATGGAGAGTCTTAGAGCCTTTTGGAAGCATTCTTTCCCTGGCATTCATGTTGACTACAATTCTGGGTTTTTTTTCCTGTTCTTGAAATTCTTGGCACAGTGTCTCATGTGGCAATTGGGACTAACTACATTCTCTTGTTCATTGCAATTAGAACACATTGTTTCATTTTGAAACATAAAATTTATATTTATCCAGAATTACTATATTCCTACTATGAACCAATTTGCTGTCATTAGGTTTAAATCAAAATATATCTCTAAGTCATGTAATTTTAGTTCAAATAGAAATTCCACGACTAAAATTTAACTTCTCAAAAGATGATGATGTCAGTCAGTTTTCAGCAACTAGAATTCAAGAAATAGAAAATTCACTAGATCTGGCTACAGTTTACTAGAAAATGCTTGGGGATTTAGATTCAATCTTTTCTATTTTCTATATTCTTTAAACTCCTACTCCCACTGCAATCTGACTTCCTCCTGGTCGTCCCCTGGAGCTCAAGAAAAAACTCTTGTAACTAACCTCTATTTAACCAACATAATAAAAAATAATGGGTACTCTCCATTGCCTCTATAAACAAAACGTATTAACTGATGCACACAGCACACTGAAGCCATTGAGGTAATATGCCACTGCCCAGTATACATGTAGACTTTTGTTCTCACTAGAGAGTGGTAGACTTACCAAGAAACAGTTGTGTTTATTCAACCTGTTTATGCTAGATATACTTGTTATTGAATTACATCACTTAACTGATGTTTGTATAAACCGTCACATAACTGTTATTTGAAATATAAATAAAGAAAATGGTTAGTTCTATGAAAATGAAATTGAGTACTTTGGAAAAATTCACAAAAGGAAAATGGCTTAAAAAATTTCCATTGGACCTGGGTAAAAAGATTGGGGAAAATACTAAGTATCTAGCATTCTGCACTCAGATTGCTTCACGAGCGCTTTTTTTCATTTTTTTAATTATGGTTAATAACATTTTCCATTTAAAAATTTTTAAGTGTATAGGTCAGTGGTATTAAATATACTCATAATGTCGTGCTATCACCACTACCATCTATCTCGAGAACTCTTTTCATCTTATAAAACTGAAACTGTATACCCATTAAATAATAACTCCCCATTTTCTCTTTTGCCCCAGCCCCTGGCAGCCACCATTCTACTTTCTGCCTTTATGCTTTTGACTAAGTATTAACCTAAGTGGAGTCATGCAGTATTTGTTTTTTTAATTTTTAATTTTTCTTGTGAGTGGTCTATTTCACTTAGCATAATGTCCTCAAAGTTCATACTACTTAAAAATATTCCTTTTTAAGTCAGAATAATATCCCATCATATGTCTATACAACTTTACTTATTTATTCATCTGCCAGTGCACATTTGGGTTGCTTCCATGTTTTGGTTATTGTGAATAATGCTGCCATGAATTTGGGCATACATATATCTCTTTGAGACACTGCTTTCAATTCTTTGAGATAAATACCCAGAAGTAGAATTGCTAGATCATATGATAATTCTGTTTTTACTTTTTGAAGAACTATTTTCCTTGGTGGTTGTACCATTTTACATTCCCAAGCATGCACAAAGGGTTCAATTTTCTGTACATTGTTATCAACACTTGTAATTTTCTGTTTTGGGTTTTTTTTTTTTTTTTTTGAAATTAGCTATCCTAATGGATATTAGGTGGTATCTCATTGTAGTTTTGATTTGCATTTCCCTAATGACGAGACATGTTGAGCATCTTTTTTCATGTGCTATATGGCCATTTATATCTTCTTTAGAGAAATTTCTATTCAAGTCCTTTGCCAAATTTTGAATTGGATTGTTTGGCTTTTGTTATTTAGTGTTAGGAATTCTTATATATTCTTGATATTATCAGATATGTGATTTGTAAATATTTTCTCCCATTCTGTGGTTTGCCTTTTTAGTCTGTTGATAGTGTCTTTTTTTTACAGTTTTAAATTTTTTTAAGTTTTTATTTTAATTCCAGTTAATTAACATACTGTTATATTAGTTTCAGGTGTACAATATAGTGATTTAACAATGCCATATATCACCCAGTGCTCATCACAACTGTACTCCTTTAATCTTCATTACCTATTTAATCCATCCCCCCACTCACCTTCCCTCTGGAAACCATCCATTTGTTCTCTGTAATTAAGAGTCTGTTTCTTGGTTTTTCCCTCTCTCCTTTTTTTCCTCTTTGCTCATTTGTTTTGTTTCCTAAATTTCATGAGTGAAATCATATGGTATTTGTCTTTCTCTGACATTTTACTCAACATTATACTCTCTAGCTCCATCCATGTCATTGCAAATGTCAATATTTCATTCTTTTTTATGGCTGAATGATTTTCCAGTGTGTGTGTGTGTGTGTGTGTGTGTGTACATATATACCATGTCTTCTTTATTCATTCATCAATGGACACTTGGACCACTTCCATAATTTGGCTATTGTAAATAATGCTGCTATAAAAACAAGGATGCATGTATACCTTTGAATTGGTGTTTTTATATTCTTTAGGTAAATACCCAGTGGTCTGAATCCTGGCTATTAAGGTAGTTCTATTTTTAAATTTTTGAGGAAGCTCCATACTACTTTCCCACGGGCTGCACCAGTTTGCATTTCCACCAACAGTGCAATATCCTCCCCAATACCTGTTGTTTCTTGTGTTGTTGATTTCAGCCATTCTAACAGGTGTCTCATTGTAGTTTTGATTTGCATTTCCCTGATGACGAATGATGTTAAGGATCTTTCATGTGTCTGTTCGTATGTCTTCTTGGGACAAATGTCTGTTTATGTCTTCTGCCCATTTTTTAATTGGATTGTTTGTTTTTTGGGTGTTGACTTGTATAAATTCTTTATATATTTTGGATACTAACCCTTTATCAGATATGTCACTTTAAATATCTTTTAAATATGTCACTTAAATATCTTGTTGCCTTTTTGTTTTGTTGATTGTTTCCTTTGCTGTGCAGAAGCTTTATATTTTGATGTAGTCCCACAGTTTATTTTTGCTTTTGTTTCCCTTGCCTCAAGAGATGTATCTAGGAAAAAGTTGCTATGGCTAATGTCAGAGAAGTTATTGCTTGTGTGCTCTTCTAGAATTTTTATGGTTTTAAGTCTCACATTGAGGTCTTTAATTCATTTTGAATTTATTTTTGTGTATGATGTAAGCAAGTGTCCAGCTTCATTCTTTTGCATGTTGCTGTCCTGTTTTCCCTACACCATTTGCTGAAGAGACTGTCTTTTTCCCGTTGGATATTCTTTCCTGCTTTGTCAAAGACAAATTGACCATATAATTGTGGCTTTACTTCTGGATTTTCTGTTCTGTTTCATTGATCTATGTGTCTATTTTGGTGCCAGTACCATACTGTTTTGATTACTACAGCTTTGTACTATAACTTGATATCTGGAATTTTTTTTAAATTTTTTTTTAAATGTTTATTTATTTTTGAGACAGAGAGAGACAGCATGAATGGGGGAGGGTCAGAGAGAGAGAGGGAGACACAGAATCCGAAGGAGGCTCCAGGCTCTGAGCTGTCAGCACAGAGCCCGACGTGGGGCTCGAACTCACGGACTGCGAGATCATGACCTGAGCCGAAGTCGGAGGCTTAACCGACTGAGCCACCCAGGCGCCCCTTGATATCTGGAATTTTGATGTCTCTAGCTTTGCTCTTCAGTTTCAAGATTGCTTTGGTTATTTGGGATCTTTTGTGGTCCTATACAAATTTTAGGATTGTTTCTTCTAGTTCTGTGAAAAATGCTATTGGCATTTTGATAGGGATTGCATTAAGTGTGTAGATTGCTTTGGGTAGTATAGACATGTTAATAATATTTGTTCTTCTAATCCATAAGCATGGAATGTCTTTCCATTTCTTTGTGTCATCTTCAATTTCCTTCATCAATGTTTCATCTTTTTCAGAGTACAGGTCTCTCACCTTTTTGGTTAAGTTTATTCCTAGGTATAAATTCCTAGGTATTATTATTTTTCGTGCAATTGTAAATGGGATTGTTTCTTAATTTCTCTTTCTGCTGCTTCATTATTGGTATATAGAAAGGCAACAGATTTCTGTACATTGATTTTGTGTCCTGCAACTTTACTGAATCTGTTTATCAGTTCTAGCAGTTTTCTGGTGGAGTCTTTCAGGTTTTCTATAGATATGCAAATAGTGAAAGCTTTATTTCTTTCTTACCAATTTGGATACCTTTTATTTCTTTTTGTGTCTGATTGCTGTGGTTAGGACTTCCAGTACTATGTTGAATAAAAGTAGTGAGAGTGGGCATCCTTGTCTTGTTCCCAACTTAAGAGAAAAGCTCTCAGGTTTTCCCCAGTGAGGATGATATTAGCTATGGGTTTTTCATATATGGTCTTTATTATGTTGAGGTATCTTCCCTCTAGACCTACTTCGCAGAGAGTTTTTATCATGAATTGATGTTGTACTTTGTCAAATGTTTTTTCTGTGTCTATTGAAATGATCATATGGTTCTTATCCTTTCCCTTATTGTTGTGATGTATCATGTTGATTGATTTGTGAATATTGAACCATCCTTGCAACCTAGAAAGAAATACCACTTTTCCTTGGTGACTAATTTTTTAATGTCTGTTGGATTTGGTTTACTAGTATTTGCTTGAGGATTTTTGCATCTATGTTCATCAGGGATATTGGCCAGTAGTTCTCTTTTTTTGTGGTGTCTTTATCTGATTTTTGTATCAGGGTTATGCTGGCCTCATAGAATGAATTTGGAAGTTTTTCTTCCTTTTCTATTTTTTGGAATAGTTTGAGAAGAATAGGTATTAACTCTTCTTTAAGTGTTTGGTAGAATTTGCCTGTGAAGCTCTCTGGTCCTGGTCTTTTGTTTGTTGGGAGTTTTTTGATAACTGATTCAATTCCTTTGCTGGTTGTCAGTCTGTTCAAATTTTCTGTTTCTTACTATTTCAGTTTTGGTAGTTTTATGTGTTTCTAGGAATTTATTCATTTCTTCTAGGCAATCCAATTTGTTGGCATATAGCTTTTCATAATATTTCTTATAATTGTTTGTATTCCTGTGGTGTGACTTTCTCTTCTCTCATTTGTGATTTTATTTATTTGAGTCCTTTCTTTTTTTTCTCTTAATAAGCCTGGCTAGAGGTTTATCAATTTTATTGATTTTTTCAAGGAATAAACTCCTGGTTTCATTGATCTGTTTTATTGTTTTTTTTAGTTTCTGTATCATTTATTTCTGTCCTAATCTATATTATCCTTCCTTCTGCTGGTTTTAGGTTTTGTTTGTTGTTCTTTTTCTAGCGACTTTAGGTATAAGGTTAGGTGGTTTATTTGAGATTTTTCTTGCTTCTTGAGGTAAGCCTGTATTGCTATAAACTCTCCTCTTAGAACTGCTTGTACTGCATCCCAAAGGTTCGGACTGTTGTGTTTTCATTTTCATTTGTTTCCATGTACTTTTTTATTTCTTCTTTTATTTCCTGGTTGACCCATTGATGGTTTAGTAGCATGTTGTTTAACCTACATGTATTTGTGTTCTTTCCAGGTTTTTTTTCCTGTGGTTGATTTCTAGTTTCAGAGTACTGTGGTCAGAAAAGATGCGTGGTATGACTTTGATCTTCTTGAATTTGTTGAGGCTTGTTTTGTGGCCTTATGTGTGATCTCTTCTGGAAAATGTTCCATATGCACTTGAAAATAATGTGTGTTCTGATGTTTTAGGATGCAGTGTTACAAATATTGACAGCATCTTTTGATGCACAAACTTAAAAATTTTTCATCTAGGGGTGCCTGGGTGACTCAGTCAGTTAAGCATCTGACTTCAGCTCAGGTCATGATCTCATGTGGGTTTGAGTCCCAAGTTGGGCTCTGTGCTGACAGCTCAGAGCCTAGAGCCTGCTTGAGATTCTGTGTCTCCCACTCTCTCTGTGTCCCTCCCTTACTCACTATGTCTCAAAAATGAATAAATATAAAAATTTTTTTTTAAATTCATCCCCTCCTATTTGTCATTTTTTCTTTTGTTGCCTATACCTTTGGTGTCCTATCCAAGAAATCATTGCCAAATCCAATGTAATGAAGATTTTGACCTGTTTTCCTTTAAATAATTTTGTAGTTTTAAATATTATGTTTAGGTCTTTGATTCATTGAGTTAATTTTTATATATAGTATTAGTCAGGGTCTAACTTCATTCTTTTACATGCAGATATCTAGTTTTCCCAGCACCACTTATTGAAAAACCTTCCTTTTCCCCATTGAATTATTGTGGCACCCATGTCAAAAATCATTTGACTATATATGTGAGGGTTATTTCTGGGATTTCTATTCTATTCTATTGGTCTATATGTCTGTCTTATGTTGTTTTGATTATTGTAGCTTTGTAGAAAGTTTTGAAATCAGTAAATGTGAATCCTTTAGTTTTGTATAATCCTTAGGTTTATTTAAATATTCAACAGTGAAGTCATCAGATCCATTGCTTTCCTTTGTTGGGAGATTTTTGATTACTGATTCGGTCTTTTTTGGATTTTCTATTTTTTTCATAATTTAGTCTTAGTAGGTTTTGTGTTTCTAGGAATTTGTTCATTTTATACAGAGTATCCATTTGGTTGGTATACATGGTACTCCTTTATAATCTTTTGTATTTCTGTAGAATCAGTAGTAATGTCCCCACTTTCATTTTTGATTTTAGTAATTCAAATTTCTGTTTTTCTTAGTCCATTTAGCTAAATATTTATCAAATTTTTTGATATTTTCCAAGAACCAACTTTTCATTTCATTAATTTTCTCTATTTTTTAAATTCTTATTTTGTTTACCTCTGCTCTCATCTTTATTATTTCCTTCCTTCTGCTAGATTCAGTTGTTTGGGTTTCATTTGTTCTTCTTTTTTTCTAGTTCCCTCAGTTGTAGAGTTTGGTTGTTGGTTTAAGATCTTTTTTTTTTTCTTTTTTTCTTTTAGCACTATGAATCTATCAGCCCACTTCCTTCTGGCCTCCAAAGTTTCTGATGAGAAATCTGTTGATAATCCCATGAATATTTCTTATATGAGATGAGTCACTTTACTCTGTCTGTTTTCAAGATTCTCTCTTAGTCCTTGTCTTTCAAAAGTCTAATTATAATGTGTCTTTTTGTGGGTCTCTGAGTTCATCTTATGTCAAGTGCCTTGAGCTTCTTGGATGTTTATTTTTATGTTTTTTATCAAATTTGGGAAGTTTTCAGCCATTATCCAAATACTCTACCCACTTTCTTTCTCTCTTTTCTTTCTGGGACTCCTACAATGCATACGTAGTCACATTAGATTGTATCCCACAGGTCACTTTGATGCTGTTCACTTTTTTCAATCTTTTTAGTTTTTGTTCCTCAGATTCAGTAATTTCCATAGCCCTGTCTTCAAGTTTACTCCTTCTTTCTTCTCCTGGCTCAAATTTGCCTTTGACTCCCTCTAGTGAATTTTTCATTTCAGTTATTGTACTTTTCAGCTCCAGGATTTCTTTTTACTTTCTTTCTAAGTTTTCTATATCTCTATTGATGTTTCTATTTCATACATTGTTTTCTTTTTCCACATCTCCCTGTAGTTCTTTGAGTATTTTTAAGGCATTTGTTTTAAGGTCTTTGTCTAGTAGATCCACCAGCAGGTCTCTCTCTCTCTCTTTTTTTTTTTTTTTTGGACAGTTTCCATTAACTTATTTTTTGAATAAGTTGAATGAATCATTCTTTCATGTTTCTTTCTATCCTTCTGTTTGCTGTTGTTGTTGGAAACTAGACATTTGACCCTAATAATGTGGTAACTCTGGAAATCAGATTCTTCTCCTTCCCCAGGATTTCTGAGTTTTGTCTTTATTATTATTGTTGTTATTTTATTGTTATATGTGTCTCTTTGCCAAGGATTGGCCTGAGGTATAAACTTAAGGTCTTTTCAGGTCTTTTCTTAGCCTGCACCTTTCCCTAGGCATGCATGGTGGCTTTCTAATTTCCTTTGTATATGCAGTTGCTTTTGAATGTCCTAGTCTTTAATGTCTGGCTTTCAAAAGGGGAAAGATAAAAATGAAGGAGGAATGATAAAGTGCCAGGCTTTTAAATCCCCTGGAATTTGTTCAGCAAAAGGGGTGGAACTTGTAATAACTGGGGAGGTGCAACAAGAATGGCCTCATATCTCTTTGTACCTCTGAGATTAGAACCAGTAATTAACAATTAGAGCACAAATCCTTGATATTTTGTGGAAAGTCCTTTTTGCTACCCTAGTTCCTGCAAGCTGCATTGCAAGCTGCCCCTGGAGTGCATGCACAGCTACCTGTCACTGGGATGAGATGTAGGGTAGGTAGCTACTACTGTGCTAAAAGCTGAAATTGATCAAAATTTACCATCCAAACCTTCCCCTGGAAGTTGCAAGCCTCAGTTGGCTCCAGAATTCCAAAATAGTTACATGAAACAGATCTGCCAGTGCAATTGTAGTCTAGATAGAAATACAGATTCCTTGTGCTTCTTACCCTACCATCTTCTCAGAATTATCTCCATGAGCACCTTTAAGTTCTTAATTTACTTTAAATAACCAAAACAGGTTATCATAAAAGATGCAGTTATGGATATGGTCTATACAAGAAAACTGAAGCTGATTCCAATAAACATATTCTAATAACAGAACATACTTAAAGAAATCCAATGAACAGATTTTACTCAAAGAAAGTTTTAGGCCCTAAATGAAAAGATTGGCAAATAAATTCACAGTTATATGTTTTAGGTTAAAATAAATGTTAAAGAATGTAAATTTTTCTATGATTCCCCAATTTAATGTCTTTTTCAATGAACTACCCATTGACCAATTCCCAGGTCCTTTTACTAAATAAGTGGCTTTCTGTTGTACTCTGGACTATCTATAATTTATATCCTCTAAATCCAGCCTTATTTCAATTCCAACCTTCTTTGACTTCTTGGCAACATTTAACACTGTTGACATCTGTCTTTTTAAATGCTCTTTTTCTTTGGCCTCCATGCCACCACATTCTCCTGATTTTTTTCTTTCCTCTCTGGCATGCTCCTCAATTTCTTTTGTGGGCATCTCCTCATCTCAGCTCTTAAATATTGATATATCTCAGGGTTTTTCCCAGCTTTGTGCTCTTTTCACTCTATATATTCACCTTAAATTATCTGATTCATTCCTGTTGCTGATGACTCACAAATCTATAATTCCAAATTCAATCTTTGTTCTGTGACACACACGTGTATGTCCAAATGCCTACTTAATATTCTTTCTTGGATCCCCCTCTGACACCTCAAACATAACATACCCAAAAGTGAATTAATCACTTCTCCTTTATTGATTGATTAGAGATGTGTCTCCAGTGTCCCCAGCTCAATGAGTGGCACCATCACATACATCATTTCCAAACCAACAACCTGATAATCACTCTTAACTCTTCCCTGTCCTTATCTGTGACATCCAATAAACCTTCAGTTCATGTTGCTCTTACTGCCTGAGCATTTCTCAAACCCAGGTACTTCTCTCAATTGCTACTACTATCGCTGTCTCCAAATTTTTGTAATAACCTACTAAATGGTCTCCTTACTTCCAGTGTCCATTCTCACCAATCCATTCTTCAACCAGATTTGCATATCCATTCTTCAGTATGTACAACTCTGACCTCTGTAACATGGTTTATTAGGCCTTGTATGTTCTGGCCTCTGTCAGTCTTCTCTTGTTATCCCCCCAAACACACTTAACCATACCGAATTTCTTTCAGTTCCTGCAAAATTGTGCTTCCTTGACACGAAGCTTTTACATGCTACTGTCTCTACCTGCAACATTTCTACTCATCTTTCAGATCTCAGCTTTGAAGTCATTTTCTCATAAGAGTTAATCCTGGTCCCTAGATTAACTTAGATCTCCCTCAAATATGTTCCCATTACACCACTCTTTCTACAATTGCTTATTTAATCTTTGTCTTCCTGACTAGATCAAGAGTAGTGGCCATGTCTGTCCTATTCACTGCTAGATCTACAGCTCAATGCCTATCACAGAGTAGGTATTCAATAAATACTTGTTGGGTGAATGAATGAATAAACAAATTGGCAATAGTTAGAACTCAATAACTATTGAATAAAATGATCTTTTTTTAAAAAATGTTTATTTTTTTTTGAGAGAGCACAAGTGAGGGAAGGGAAGGGAGAGGGAGCCAGAAGATCCCAAGTGGGCTCTGTGCTGACAGCAGTGAGTCCGATGTGGGGCTTGAACTTATGAACTGAATTGCAAGATCATGACCTGAGCCAAAGTTGGATGCTCAACCAACTGAGCCGTCCAGGTGCCCCGCTGAATGAAGTGATCTAAAAAACCCCAAAAACCCAAACACTACATCTTTCTATTCAGGGGAGAGTTATCCTCAGCAAACTTATTGCCATGGAAGATGCCATTCAAGCATCTGGAATTTTGGAATTCTTTTTGGGATTGCCTCCATGCAATATATTCCCCTCTAATACCCTAGATTGTGGCAGATATTTATCCTTTGAGGTTGGATTTTATTTTGGAAGCAGCAAAATCACTCAGAGCCAAGATAGGTAATCAAGCAGAGCAATATTATCAGAGGTAAAAAAAAATATGCATGACTATAAATGAATGAGTCTGATTTTTTTCATATGGCTCATAAACTGGGTCATAAGGCAATTCTAGAAGAGAAGTTTCAAAAATGTTTTGAGCAATGGCAGGATTGTTAAAATGTTTGTATAGCATCCCAAGGGAATTTCTTTGCAGGGAACACTGTTCATTTAGATGTATACAGTCAGGAATGTTTTGTTTTGTTTTGTTTTCTTTAATAATTCTTGTTTCCTTTAGACACAATTTCTACATACATGTAAACTTTACTCAAGGCTTCAGGGAGAGCATGATATAATAGATAGAGCCCAGAAATGTGAAGTAAATGTTACTTATCATCAATATTGTGAACATTTAATAATGTGCAAGGCACTTACAAATTAATCATCATCATAATTTGGCCACATAGCACCATAAAGTTACTTCAACCCGCCTACTTTATATACCTCCCCCAGCAAAAATGTTACGAAATATCGGATAATCCTTTGCCAACTAAGATAGCTCTCAAGGGTACCAACCACTGTGAGATTGGGTTGGCTCAGTTTATTGAAGCTAATGAATGAGTCCAACTGCCACAGATGGTGCCTTCAGACTCTGGTCAGACTACTCAAAAATATGTATTATTGGTCACAAGGGAAATCATGGGCAAGAACAGATCTACAGAAATAAATCTATCTTCCCTATTAACAGTAACACTAATAGATCTTATTTAGATCCCCCATTATGTGCCAGAAATGCTAAGCATTTAATATGCAGGTATTATTTTTTCATTTCAGAACCCAAAGCTAAGAGAGGTTAATTAACTTGCCCATCATTAAAAAGATAGCAATTGGAAGATCTAGACTGAGAGCCAATGCTCTACATAGTTCCGAAGCCAAGTTTTTTCCACTTTACTCAAAATACAAAATGAACCAGGCCATCACCATAGGCAAAGATGGTACATTTGAAGTACCACCTCTATTGACTAGACTTTTTTGTGTGGCTCATCTTGTCATTAGTGTCTTAGTCTTCTGGCAGCTTTGCTTTCTTCGAAATGAGAATCAGGAGTTTTCCATTCTTTTTCTCAATCTTTTACTATAATGAGTGTATTCCAGCTGTGTTCTCAACTGCCCTTATGCCTCACTTCTAACTTCATTGCCCAAGAAGTTGTTACTGAAGCTCAGATCTTGCCTCCAACGACCTGCATTATGGAAACCAACTTTCCTTGACCTTTGCCTCCTATAAAATAGTAAGCACAAACCCTTCTCTATGGAGGAGGAGGGTTCTTGCCATTTGATATTGAGTCTTGTATGGGGAAGGTAACAGAGGGTGGTTGATGGAACATTCACAATTATTAAATCTGATATCCATGCTTTGCCCAAACACAGATTCCAATTTGGATATGGACCGCAAATAGACTGTCAGTCTCCCAGGGAATGCATTGACTGTCGTAACATTTTTGTCATATATACATGTTGATTGTGCCATTATGTTGATGGAACCAAATTTAGCTGCCACTTTTAGCTTTATGCTGTTGATGAGGGTCTTAGAGGAAAGTATGATTTGTTGTGAGTAGGTAGGTTGACACATTATCTTTGTCTTCTAGCTTAATATTAGCCAAAAAACTATGATGCAAGAGCCTTTAATGTGCAATGAAAGGGAAACATCTAAATAAAGGAAATTGGAAAGGAATTAATAAAGCTTTGTGTCATAAAAATCATCATTACTCTCATATGCATATCAAACTATAAATCAATATTTTTCTATCTACTTACGACCTAACACATTTTAATATTTTTTTAATGTTTACTTATTTTCGAGAGAGACAGACTGTGAACAGGGGAGGGGGAGACACAGAATCCAAAGCAGGCTCCAAGCTCTGAGGTGTCAGCACAGAGCCTGAAGGAGGGCTCAAACTCACTGAGCACAAGATCAAGACCTGAGCCGAAGTTGGCCGCTTAAGCAACTGAGCCACCCAGGCGCCCCATACAACCTAACACGTTTTAACCCCACCTCATTGTGTTTCTCCTCTTATCTATATTCCTGACTGATTTCATGGTGTTTATTTTAAGGTCAGTAGAGTCTGTTTTCAGCTCCGCATAATATTTTAACTCTTTATCTGTCCTTCATCCTTCATCATGATTTAATTATTTATTATAAGCATCTCTCAAATCACATCTGTTCATAGAGCTCTTTTCTGTGCCTTAAAATGATATTGAATCTCTAAGTCAAGCTGTATATTCTCAAAAAGGAAAACTCTTGACCTAAAAGAAATATTTTGTAAGGGTATAAAGAACAATCAGGAAGAAAATATGCAATGAAGAGAATTAAAAGAGGTCTAAAAATTGCTATTCTAGCAGGTCTCTCCATCCATGTATTTATCCTACAGTGTTACTCAGAGCAGCCTACAGTATTATTAGTCTGCTAATACTAGTTTTCCAAGGGTCTAGAAAGTAAGTTAGCAGCAGAAATTATTCTCACAAAATATATGAGGAAACTAAGTCACAGTAAGATTGTACAAGGTCTCCTGACAATTATAGAACTAATATTTAGATGTCCTGACTCCTACTAAGTTATTTACTAAAGATAAGTTGATTGCTGGAGTGGCTCAGCTACATGTTCCTTCACTATCTGTTAGCATATATTATTATCGTATGTTAGAATACTATTATATATATGTTAGTGTATGTTATCTGTTAGTATACATAATTCTTCTTCTGCAAAGCTTTCAGCGTGGAAAATAAATTCCAGGATATGATAACTAGTGATAAAAAAATCAAGGGTTACCAAGAAGGAAACCAAAGAAGAGAAACATGCACAAAATATTGAAGAAGACTAGCAATACTTTTCGTAATTGTTTTACTCAGAATCAGTGCTTTTCAAACTTTTAAAACCATAATTCACAGTAATAAATACATTTTTATCATAAGACTCAAAAGTAGTTATCCTCACTCTGCATAATGCAACCTTTGATACTACTTCTTTTTTAAAAATATTTTTAATGTTTTTATTTATTTTTGAGACAGAGACAGAGCGTGAGCAGGGGAGAGGCAGAGAGAGAGGGAGACACAGAATCTGAAGCAGGCTCCAGACTCTGAGCTCTCAGCACAGAGCCCGATGCGGGGCTCGAACTCACAAACCATGAGATCATGACCTGAGCCGAAGTCAGACGCTCAACAAACTGAGCCACCCAGGCAACCCCCTTTGATACTATTTCTATTTCATTTCTTAAAAATCTGGTTAGGACCTAAGAAGTGTGTCAAAGTCCATAGTTTGAAAATCACTGCCTTAAGTTGTCCACAGCTATGAAGAAGGAGAAGGAGGAGGAAAAGGAAGAGTTAGTGATGACATAGGCTAGTCCAACTCAAGTTTAGTAAGAGATACTTAACATGATCCTTCTTTTCCCCCTCGCTGACAAATATGTACATTTTCTTCCAAAGAGACCTGGTGTACTTGAATTCATATTTTACCATAGGACTCATCTGGGAATGTAGAACATTTTGTTTACCAGTTATGAATCATACAAGAAACATCTTTTCTGAATTTTATACCCATTTTTTAAAACAAGGGAAGTGATACAAATGGTATTCTAATTCTATTTTTTAAAGACTTCAAAAGAAGGAAGTTACATGTGCCCAACATTGCATATTTTTAGGATGCCAAAGAGTTTTTACTTAGGTTTCTTTTTCTTATTTCAAAGTAATAGTCAAAAAGCAAAGATGTATATATGTTTTTTTAAAATCAACTAGTGTGAATTTTAAATAGCAGATTTCTGCTTTCATAAATCATTTGTATCAAATTCATCTGTTCTTATTTATATGGTATATCACAAGTGGGTTGCAGCTGGCTGCTTTACAAACTGGGAATTTGGATTCTATTAACAGCTGCACTGAAAGATTCTTCCCCAGTATCTGGGCTTCTTCATTGCTACACACACTGAACATGGCTTTAGCACAATTACTTAAAGCTCCTTCAATTAGAAATTTCAAGATAGCTGTCATCAAACTTATGTAATGTGGATCAGCCAAATATCTGGCAGAATTCGTATGTGCAACAGATTAAATACCTACAATGTTTTCTCTTCTTGAAGCAAATGCATTGCTTTTATAGCTAATGGAAAAGTCAGAAGTGTTTCCATTATCCTGGTTTTTAAAATACACATACAATAAAGCAAATGTCAAAGTAAAATGCATGTTTTTTAAAAATTGCAATTAGGAAGTACATAAAATAGCTTTATTTGCACCAAACTGAAATGATAGCATTACTTTTAAGACATGAAATATAAAAATTACAAGAAATTGAGAGCATTTGAATAAGTAGCAAAGTTGCTAAGCATAATGAATTTTGCTGTCTGGAAAACCCATTTGAAATTCACTCTACTGCTAAGCAGTATTGTGCTGTATAGTAGAAAATGTACTAAAGAGTATATAAGGCCTGGGATTTGGTCTTAGCTCAGCCATTAACTGATAGTATAATGTTGGGTGATCCACTTAACCTTCTAAGACTCATTTTCCACAATATCCTAAATTCCACAACATCTTGGGGATAGTGAGGTTCCAGATAGGTTTTTAGTATATAAATTGTTAACAAACAGGAATTATCTGCTCTTTCCTTTCCACATTTATTAGTGGATACCTCTCATCATGTAGGTAGAAAGTAAATACCTTTGCTTAAATTCAAGAGAGTTTAATAAACCTTTAAAAAAAAAATCTCTGACCCCACTTAGAAACTAATGGAATAGAAGTTGCTAAAAGTCTATTCTGGTTATCCAGGCAAAATGATCACTATACTAAAAGAATAAATCACAAAGGAAAACACATTAGTAAAAACTGAAGAAAGTAATAAAACAATGTGCACATCCACCCATATCACTGAGAAAAGGCAATGTGTTTTTATACAATTCAGATTGAACAAAAATTATACTAACTTATGAATACTAGAGCAATCAGAGAAAGAAAGAGGTGACCATCTGGAGTTAAGAAGTTTCTTCTTCATATAATCACAGTGACGACATCATTCACAAGTGGCAGAACATGATAAAGCATTTATATTTCATTCCACAAGGTGGTGTGTTTATGTATAAACTATTTGAGGAAGTTTTTTTATTCTGAATCTAATGATGTGCTTTTAAAACAGGTTTCTTATTTTTGCCTTGTTAGTACATGACTTAGAATCCTGCCTCTGGGTCTAACAAGTTGCCTGATGCCAATGTAGATGCATGTACTTGTTCCCAAATTGATAACATATGCCAAGCTTTTCTGTATTGCCCTCAATAAACACACTTTTAGGGGCATTCGTGACCCTGATCCCAATGAGAACTCCAAATGTGTTCTTTCAGCAAGAGGATCAGCTTCCCTGTGCTTTTTACCCCACAGTTATGTCTTTAAAATTAAACATATTTTGAAGACATAATATGATCCTTTATAAATATTATTTGTATAGAGTATAGGGCTGAATAAGGTTTGTGGAATAGTACTAGAATATATTTTTAATAGGGGCAACTGGGTGGCTCAGTCGGTTGAGCAACCGACTTCAGTTCAGGTCATGATCTCATGGTTTGTGAGTTCAAGTCCTGTGCCCCATGTTGGGCTCTGTGCTGACAGCTCAGAGCCTGGAGCCTGCTTCAGATTCTGTGTCTCCGTCTCTCTCTGCCCCTCCCCCGCTCATGCTCTGTCTCTCTCTGTCTCAAAAATAAACGTTAGAAGATATTTTTAGGGGCGCCTGGGTGGCTTGGTCGGTTAAGCCTCTGACTTTGGCTCAGGTCATGATCTCACGGTCCGGAGTTCGAGCCCCGCATCGGGCTCTGTGCTGACTGCTCAGAGCCTGGAGCCTGTTTCAGATTCTATGTCTCCCTCTCTCTCTGCTTCTCCCCTGTTCACGCTCTGTCTCTGTCTCAAAAATAAATAAACGTTAAAAAAAGAAGATATTTTTAATAGTTTTTTTAAGTTTATTTATTTAATTTGAAAGAGAGAGAGTGAGCAGGGAAGGGGCAGAGAGAGAGGGAGGGAGAGAATGCCAAACAGCTGAGCTGTCAGCATGGATTCCCACACAGGGCTTGATACCATGAACTGTGAGATCATGACCTTAGCCAAAATCAAGAACCTAACTGACGGAGCCACCCAGGCACCCCAATATTAGAAGATACTTAAAACAAAAGTCGAGGAGTTTTTGGCAATAAAGTTTGCCGACTGTAACCAAAGAATCTACTTAGAGCCTCCCAAATATCTGAGATTCTGCCTTTTCCTCTCTTCCATAATGACTTCTTCAACCAAACCCCTCTCAGATAAGTCCAAGATTCAGATGAGTCCAAGATTAGTTTCAAGCAGTCCAGGTTAAAAGTGCTGATTCTTTTTTTCTTTTTCTTATTTTATTTTAAAATGAAGAGAGAGAGAGAGAGAGGGTGGGGAGAGAGAGAATCTTAAGGAGGCTCCACACTCAGCCAGAGCCGATATGGAGGTCAGTCCCACCACTCTGGCTGGGATCATGACCTGAGCTGAAATCAAGAGTCAGTCACTCAACTGACTGAGCCATCTAGGTGCCCCAGTTCCACTGATTCTTTATGTTCTCCGACATTTTTCTTTCAGATACATCTGTAAACCGAGTATCAGTGGTAAGGTACAGGCTTATGCATAAACTGCAGTGCTAGAGTACGTCGGCCACTTATTCACTCATTCATTCATTCATTCATTCTCTCACTGATGTTTCAAATAGTTGTTAAGTGTCTTCATTGTTCCAGGCATGTGTTAAGCATTGAGGATGCCAAATAAAAGATTAATATTATGATATTAATTATATTTACACGTATATAATTTAATTATATTTACATCTAATATAATTAATATTTATACTGTATATTAATATTATATTAATATTATATTATTAATATGTTATATTAATAGTATAATATACTATTGATATATTAATATTATCATATTAGATTAATATGAGATTAATATAATAACGATAGCATTAAACCTAATATTCAGTAATGTAAATGAAACTTAATAACTTTTCATTTGAAATATCTTTATTTCTAATAATTTTCTCTATGTTTTTGATTATTGATCATTTATCATCTGCTTTTCTGTCTTTGATACAGTTTAAGGTAAGAGTTACTTATGGTTTAAACACTACATCCCATCAAAGAAATTCTCAGTAAATTCATTTAGATATTGTAGGAGATTTTAGTGGCTCCTAGTTGTTATTCCACTCTTATTTTTGCTCTAAAATAATTTTAGATTCTCTTCGTATGCTTGGGTCTTAGAGTGCTAGAAAAATGGAAGGAAACGGTCTCTGCCAGCAGATCTTTGGGAACTGGAACTTGAACGTTACTTATTTAGAGAGGATTATAATAGGTATGAGCTCAGAGATCAGGAGACAGTACACACTACAAAAGTAAATATAATTATTAATAGGACACATAATAGAAGGTTTAACTGTGTATACATCAGAACTGAGTAGTTGCTTTCCACCCTGGGAGGGACTGGTTGTCTTCTTAAAAAGTGTCCCAATTCAAATGTATAGCAAAGCCAGTGATCAAATGCTTTCCTAACTAGAGATTAGCTCCAGTGTTTACTTTTAACAGTCTTTCTACTCAGGGCATAAAAAATGGCATGTTAAGATGAAAAAACATTCCCTATACTGAGAGAAAATGATGCTGCTAAATGGTAAGATAATTCTTATTCAAACTAAAACGTCTTTTTCTTTCACTCAAATTGAGTCATCAGACCATTCAGTAGTACACCTAAGCCAATAAAAGAAAGAAAGAATAAAATATTCAGAAGTAAAACATGTCCATACTTAACACAGTTTCAAGTTAGAAATGGTTGGTTAATTATCTTATTAAGTTGCTATCCACTACAATATTGAATGCTTTCTATTTCTCAAATGCTGCACAAATATTAACAGATTGATTCCATAACACTCTTTAAAGTTTGCGGCTGTTGTCACTGTGATTTCTAAGGCAAAGAGAGAAGAGACCATTTTATTAGTGTACTTTGAGCTGGAGGAGTGACAACATGTTCAAATACCTGTAAGTAAGTTAGTCCTGTTTTGGAAGCAAGATACGCACTTCTGGAACAACTAGAAAATATTCAGCACTGGACGTGATCACGTGCCAAAATAGACCTGAATAGAGAGGTAGAAAACCAGATCTATGGTCAGTGTTAGAGCCAGGGCTATTTTACTCCTTAGGTACAGGAAATATTCCTATGCCATGGTTTTGTCTTTCACCCTAACTACCTCAGTAGTCACTTTGAGACCAGGGAAAGTAAGTGCCCTTTCTCAGCTAATTCGGAACACATATGGAGCACACTATCACTGCACTCAAAGGCAGGTACTTTAACATCTAAAATGGGTGCAACTGTGCTTGTCAAATTTTCCCCAAACAAGAGACAATAAAAGCTTAACCGTTCCCCAGGAACAGATCTTCAAAATTAGAAAAGTGACTGGAAATTTGACGGAAAAAAAAAAAAAAAAGAGTTGGGGCCATTTTCTTCATGAGCTCTCCCCACCAGCCCCTACTGCCTTTTAGAAAATAAATTAACTCATCATGAGACTTCCAAATGCATTCCTTTAACATATGGTAAGAGCGTAAACATACTGAATTTATTTCAGGGGAAGAAGTAACCTGATTGATTCAAACAGTACCTCAGAATTTATTTAGTGATGTCAAAAGTCACAACTTCTTTTTATCACTTTGGATTCACAAAATTGCATCAGAGGAAGATATATGCTTGAGTGTGATTGCTCCCAGACATGCATTTTTCCTCCATCAAGGATCTGAAATAATACCAAAAAGCCAACTTGTATTCGTGTGGGTTTTAGTGGCACTCATCCAGAATGATTTCCCACTGAATGTTATGTCAAACTTGTGAGGCAATAAGGTTCTATCTTGACACTAGTAATTTTGTCTCTGGTATCTAAAATTCAGATCCTTCTGTTGGTAAAACTGTTCTTGAGATTTAACTGGCTCTCTTGTATTGCTTCTGCAAGGTGAGGATAAGAATGCTGAGCAGGCAAGTATGAGAGTGAACATATGAAAAATTAGAAGAATGTGAGAAATTGCTTAATAATAGAAGAGTTCTAATGATGGTATTCTTACACTTTGAAATGAACAATGCAAAAGTCAAAACACAGTTAAATTGAGTGTAGAGGAAGGATACACTGGAATGAAGTCAAGTACTGCCAGGATTAAGACTTCATTCCTTTTCATTAGGAGTCCCTCCCATGCACACATGTCACCACACTAATAGGCAGCAGGAGACACTGTTGCACTGTTTTCTTCCCAACACAAGAGGCCTCAGGATGAAATCAGAGATCATCTGCTTGTGAATATGGGGGAAAGAACCCATTTTCACTGCAAGGATTTAATGTGATGTTGATGGTAAGTGACATGATCACTGAAAACAGATGCCATATGGAGTCTCGCTGATTGATGTGCAAATCTTTGACAGCAGAAACCCAGGTTGTCAGTTTGCCTTCATGGTTGTCTTATTGAGATCTAGTCAGCAAAGGATCCTCTTCATTTAAAATGTTGGGACATGAATCACTCTGACAGAGAAATAAAAGGTTCTTCTGTCTGGCCTTATTATTCCCAAGTGTAAGCAACAGGGGGAGTTTTTCTAAAGGTGAAACTCAGGAATTTCAAAATCCCCTTTAACAAATTCTCTTCTTTAAATGAAGGACATTTTCACTAAATAGTTCACTACACCCTGTTTTCTTGTTTGAAACAATGTTTTATTATCCTTTTAGATGGTTGTTACTTTTAAGGTGTTTGCTACCACCCCTCCCCGCCCCAGCCCCAGACCCATGTGTGACAACTTTGGTTTACTTGGGGTTTTGTGAAATGAGGAGTCATGGCCCTGCAAACTTTTGTATGAGTTTGCATACAAAGAAAAAACATAACTCTCCCATGTGTGTGAAAGAGTGAAAGACGACTGCCTTGAATTAGGAAACCTCTCTGGAAGTAGCCAGAGGAGCCTCTCCACTTGAGTTAAGTTTGGGAGACTTGTGCAATTTGGTTTTAATTGGTGCAGTCTGATCAAGGAAATCAAAAGACGGAAGTGTTTATAAGCCCTAGAGTTAATGATATTCTTTAGAATCTCAAAGAACTATATATTTTGTTAGTTATTAATCATATGTGATTCTGTAAACAAAAGCACTTAGCAACGACATAAGAAATGATGGCATTGGAGAATGTGTGTAGTGGAAAGGCATCTGAACCCAAAGCCTGTAAATACTTTGGTCCAGCGGTAGAGCCTAATTATATTCTGAGTCGGTTTTTGATGGGCTGACTCATTTTATATTTGTTGTAATAACATCTATTAAAGATTTTTCTACTGTAAAAGCAGTACATACTTTTTATTAAAACATCGGATAATATAAGAAAAAACACCCTTTCAGTTGGCTAAGTATTCAACTCTTGATGTCGGCTCAGATCATGATCTCATGGTTTGTGAGTTCGAGCCCCTCATTGGGCTCTGTGCTGACAGCGTGGAGCCTGCTTGGGATTTTCTCTCCCTCTCTCTCTCTGTCTCTCCTCTTTTTTTCTGTGTACAGGTTTTTATTTTTAAAAAATATGCCACATGTAAAATTTTGTACTTTTTTAAAGATTTTATTTTTTTTTCAACGTTTTTTTTTTTTATTTATTTATTTTATTTTTTTATTTTTGGGACAGAGAGAGACAGAGCATGAACGGGGGAGGGGCAGAGAGAGAGGGAGACACAGAATCGGAAACAGGCTCCAGGCTCCGAGCCATCAGCCCAGAGCCTGACGCGGGGCTCGAACTCACGGACCGCGAGATCGTGACCTGGCTGAAGTCGGTAAAGATTTTATTTTTAAGTAATCTCCACATGGGGCTCGAACTCACAATCCTGAGATCAAGAGTTGCATGCTCCACAAACTGAGCCAGTTAGGCATCCCTGTATTCTGCCTTTAAAACTTAACATTCTATCACATAATTTCTGTGTAAAATTCATCTAAATTTTCTTTTCTTTGCTACTATGACAATCGTCAACTGAATATACTATGGTGTTCTTAAGCATTCCCTCACTAATATTTATCATTTCTTATAACGATAAGTAAGGTTGCAATGAGCATTTCTCTGCAAAGTTGTATCTCTGGATCTTAGTTTATATTTATATAATTGGTTCCCAGATATAGAATTATTAGGTTAAACTATACAAACTTTTTAAAGGCAAATTGTGAAATCGTTTTCCCGAATGGTTGTTTTAATTTACACCGTGCCTAGCAGAATGTGATAGCCTGCATTTCATGGCTTATTTGGATGGCTGATTATTAAAAGTCTCTTGGGATTTCATGAGGCCCAATGGAGTTTGGAAAGAGATGTGATTGCTGTTTGACTCTTTCCTTGACCTCCCCCCTCCCCAATCTCTGCATGTTCAATTTTCTTCATCAATGATATTAACTACAAAATATCTCACAAAATTGTTGTGTGAAAAAAACAGTAAAAATAAATGGAAAATAAATCATAATTTAAAAATATTTATTAAGTACCTGCTGCACATGAGATTATTCTACATATAAATATGGTTTTTCAATTGACAACACCTAACAAATTTTTATTTTCCCTAGATGATAGTAGTCTATGGAAGGAAAGAATGAAAACTTTTGATTAGAAAATCAAGAGATCCATTCTCTGTTTTACTCTTAGACTAACTTGCTGCATGACCTTGTGTAAATTACTTAACGTCTTTGGGTCTCTATTTCTTCATCAAGGACAGTGGATTTAATCAGATTATCTGTAAACTGCTTCTGGCTCTAAGATTCTTTAAAGCTATCAAAAGTCATTTTTCCAGAAAAGAATGACCCTTCTAACTCCTCTTCCTTTCAAAATCCAAATGAAGAGTGCCTGCAACATTTATTTCCAAAAACTTCCAGTGAGTTCAAACGTATATGGCTCAAAAGCTACTAGGGGAACTTTTTTGTTTCTATTCAGATTTACTTTAAAGAAATATCATGATGAGAGCATAACCTTTGCTTGATCCTTTGGTGAGTTAAACAAAAACAGATGAAAGTTATGACAAAGAATCCTTTAAAAATATAAGTATACTGCAGAATGTGCCAAATCATGCTCTAAGCTTTGTAGTGTATGGTCACTGGTATCGGTGGACATTTCATACAAGTCTTTAAGATTACAATTTCGTGCCCATAACTACAACACAGAAGATATCCTACTCTAAACAGAGAATATCATCTTATCTGGGCTGCAGTGAAACCTTATTTTGTTTATTTCATTTTGTATACTCTTAAATATAGTGCTAGCAAGGAAAAAATCACATATTTTTTACTAACAGGATTTTGTTACAAGAAATTTTAGCTTTTTTAAATAACACTTTTATTATGATGTAATTCATACTTCTAAAGTGTATAATTCAATGGTGTTTAGTATGCTTACAGAGCTGCAGACCCATAATCACAGGTGTGTTTTAGAAACAAAACTGAAATGGGGCGCCTGGGAGGCTCAGTCACAGGCTCAGTCTGTGCTGACAGCTCAGAGCCTGGAGCCTGCTTCGGATTCTGTGTCTCCCTCTCTCTCTGCCCCTCCCCCGCCCACTCTCTGTCTCTCTGTCTCTGAAAAATGAATAAACCTTAAAAAAATTGTTTTAAAACAAAATGAAAGTGTACAGATCATAAACCATACACCAGTTGCTTGCTTCTGTTTTAGATTTGATACATATATATTCAGTCAGGACCTTGTTTAGTTGTAAGAATTTAAATTATTCAGAGTTAATAAAATAATTGGTTGTGTTATGGGAACATTTTCAGTTCAATTTGAAATCCAACATCTACCTAATCCTACTCAGAAATCTTTTGTTTACAGAATATAGAAAAATTAAAAGTGTGTGTGTTTGCTGGTTTTGCAGTACAATTAAATGAATAAGTGGCTGAGAAGAGTTCATGTGTTTCTGAATTTATTTTAAATATTTAGAGTCTTTTAAAAATTTTGCCTCTCTCTGTTGACTTAGAATTCTTATGGACGATTAAATATCATGCCTTAAGAAAAAACATCCCCCCAAAACTCTGAAGGTGATAGAGGGACAGTAGTTGTCTTTTCTCCTCAAGCCATGGGGAAAAAAACTGCTTGTATTTTTAGAAATCATAGGTATGATTTAAAGTCATACATAATAATAACTGAGACATTTATATTTATCCCTAACATTTCATAAGATTGATTTTGAAAGAGTTAGCTAGATTTTTCTACCTAAGCCTTTGCAATAAGCTTGCAAAGTCTTTTCTTAACCGTTTTATAAAGCTGAATATCTTACTACTACCGGATGAGTTTTTAGTAACTTGACTACTGAAGCTATAAACACATAATACTACCACTGTAAATTTAGATAAAACCTTTTTTTCTTTAACATTCCAATCTAAATCTTTCAATAGAGCATCTCATTTTTCTTCCCTATCCATCTCTTGGGAATTGCATGGGTTGTCATAAATTATTTTCTCAACGGTTCAATTTGAGAAATTGGTGCCCATTTTCAAATAGAAAATGTATTTTGTTTTATTTTTTTATCCAAATATAGTTAACATGCAATGTTATATTAGTTTCAGGTATACAATATAATGGTCAGATGGAAAATTTAAAATAGGCCTCTCACTACAGAGGTAGAAAAGGAAAGGTCTAACATTCTCTCTAGGACCTCAGTGCAGATCTTAATAAGAACCTCTTCTCTAAGTGCTCATGCAAATCACTTGAAATGACCTTGAGTAAGTAATTTAACCCTTAGATGCCTCATTTTTCTTATCTCCCAAATGACAGTAAAGAGTAGTCTAATTGTGTGGTTACCTATGATAACCAAATAGTTTTATATCTTCTGTTCCTCACAAAGACATCGACAAACTAATATTTTTTTAAATGTTTATTTTTGAGAGAAAGAGACAGAGCACGAGCTGGGGAGGAGCAGAGAGAGAGAGACACACACAGCTGTCAGCACAGAGCCAGATGCGGGGCTCAAACCCACGAACCATGAGATCATGACCTGAGCCGGAGTCGAATGCTTAACCAACTGAGCCACGCAGGCGCCCCAACAAACTATTTTTAATATGACCTATAAATTTTCTGTGATATCCTTGTCCACATTTGGGAAACCAATTGAATTCTTAATCTAAAATACCTAGAAACACTATAAGGGTAGAAACTCATTTCATATAATAACTCATTATGATATTTTTGAGAGATTATGAACACTGATTTTTGTTATCTTATCTTTAAGTGAGCACTGAGATATATGAGAAGCAAACCTAGCTTGAAAAAAATAAGTGGATTCATAATGAGACACAAAAATTTCAGAAAAAATGTGGGACAGTTGGTAGAGATCAAATAATTAGCTGAGCAAAAACAAACTTGGAAACAAGTTAGAAACTGGAAATAGCGATCACAATTTTCACTTTTGTAAAATTGGTTATTTTGGGGAACATTCTGTGTTTTATAAATGTGACTTATGTATTAGTTAGATACTACTTATTGATGCAGCATTGTTCTCTTAGGAAAAAAAAAAAAAAGACTGATGCCCTCTGCTGTCATCTTCCTTCTGCTTGCCGTCAAAACAGGACCGAAAGGGCAAAACCCAAGCAAAGTGGTCAGAGAGCAATAATGGGAAATTCTGGTATCCGCACTGCCATGGACTGAATCACCTGCCTATATCTGACTGTTTTATAACTTCACTCTGAAGTGAATTCACACCATCATTAGAGATAAATATAATTCTTTTATTTTTTATTTATTAAAAAAATTTTTTTTAATGTTTATTTTTGAAAGACAGAGAGACAGAGCACGAGCAGGGGTGGAGATGGGGGGCAGAGAGAGAGGGAGACACAGAATCCGAGGCAGGCTCCAGGCTCTGAGCTGCCAACACAGAGCCCGACATGGGGCTCGAACTCACAAGCCATGGGTTCATGACCTGAGCCGAAGTTGGACGCTTAACCGACTGAGCCACCCAGGCGCCCCAGAGACAAGCATAATTCTTTTAAAAAGATGTACTGATAGAAATGTGTGCCTTTGAAATTGAGGAAAACTGATATGAAGTGAAAGTATCATCTGTTTGAGATTGCTCCTGAAATCTGATTATCCGAAGAAATCTCAGCCCAAAATGTTTTTGGAACCAATGAGTACCTCCTTATTCAATGAAGCAACCTAAAAGATTGGACAGGCCTAGAATAGTTATTTTTCACGGAAGCATTTGGAAAATTCTGGCTGTAGATGGCAGCATCACACTAATGCATCCTTTCTAAAGCCTCTCGCAGTGAATTTGTGAGAAAGATGCTGAAAACTCTCCAGTGCCTACAGGACTGAAAACTAGCCACCATTTTTCCTTGTTGAGGGTGAAAACTTTCTTTGACTCTGCTAGCGTCCACCTCTAAATTTACTACATTCAGACTTGCCCTCAAAGCTTTGAGCATATTCCTATAGTTGTGGGGTTTAGAAGACAAAATGAATGTGTATTTTATTAGAGCTTCTGAAAATACCAATTGTAGGGCCTTTGAAAACACAGATTTGTCAGCATTTCACATTAATGGGTCTTTTATTTGTTTGTTTTTCTTCCTGATTTATAGACAGCACCCCATTATAGAGGCAATATATCTTAATTTAAATAACTTTCAAGTTATTTATGACTGGCAATGACTTTGAGGCTAGGGTGTTTTACTTTGTTTTATTTTTGTTAACAGGTTCATTCTGGTGCTAGTGATAACAGTGGAGCCTAAAATAAAAGCAGTTTTACAGAGTTCTCTGGATGATTGGAATAATCTAGTTAATTATATGAAAGACCCAAATTTTTCCTGAAAAGTCTTTTATCATTTCCAGCTATATTCTGACTTAATTTTTAACAACAGAAAACTATAATCAATAAATGATGAAAACTCACTATGTCACAGATACTACGTAGGGTTCTTTTATCTTATTTCCTTTAACTCTTGTTATGAACCCACATCATTCTTATTTTACACATGAAGAAGAAAGGGCAAAACAATCCGATGACTTGTCCAAGATTTCCCAGCTAGTGGTGGTAGAACCAGGCTATAATGCACATTTTTTAATTCTCAGGCCAGTTTTTTCAAAGCCATTACAGCTGCTTCTCCTTGGAGAAAGACAGGCTGGTAAGTAGGACATGAGAGATTTAAGACAAGAAAATGGATATAATCTGTAAACACTTGGAATGGGTGGTGGGTGATTTTTAAATTTGTTTGTTTCTTCATTCAATAAATATTTATTAAATGTCTGGTATGTACCAAGCCCTGGATAGGAACTAAGGAAACACTGACGTAGTCCATAATACACAATTCTTGTCCTTTTATACTCTATGGGGGGGAACCGACACATAAATAGATCATTATAACACAGTGACTCTATCTTTGCATTTAGTACGTTGTAATATATGGTAATACGAGAACATAGAAAAGACAAAACTTACCTGGGGTGGAGGGCAAGAGAGCCTTCCTGAAGTAATTGATATTTCAACTGTGGCTTATAGGCTAGACTAGCCAACTGAAAGGGATACAGGAAGGGCATTCCAAACAGAGGGACAGCATAAATCAAAGACAGCATGGTGTGCACATTAAATAATATAATACAGTTCTAATATTAAAGTGAAATTTCCAGAAAATAGTTTTGTTGAAGTCAAAGGGAAGAGTCAAGGTCACTATTTTCTCATCAACCCTTAACTATAACCTAAAAATATTATAATAATGCTAAATCTTTTAAAAACATTTTTTAGTGTTTATTTATTTTTGAAAGAGAGACAGACAGACAGAATGCGAGCAGGGGAGGGGCAGAGAAAGGGGGAGAAAGAATCCAAAGCAGACTCCAGGCCCTGAGCTGTCAGCACAGAGCCTGATGGGGGGCTTGAACCCACCAGCCACGAGTTCATGACCTGAGCTTAAGTTGGACATTTGACTGACTGAGCCACCCAGGAGCCCCAATAATGCTAAATCTTAAGGACACTTAGATAACAACCTCAGCTATCAAAAATATAGTTAAAAACCTGGAAGAGGAAGGAAAATAAGAACACTGACATTTTTTGAATAGCACTCGTGGCGTCTCAATACTGCACCTTAATTCTGTGATATTAATAGTAATGTGTCTGTTTTACGACAAGGCTTAAAAATATTAAGGAAGTTTCCCATAGCAAGCTCGGGAATGGTAGAGCCAGAGTTGGGGCTCTGATGACTCTAAAGTCTATGCTCTTGTTAAGCTTTTGCAGGGGAGGGAAAGATATCTTTTCCTCCTACCCTTCCAAGATCTTGCCTGGGTCCCTCTAACAAAAGACAGATTAACAAGAGAAAAGCATACAAGGGTATTTAATATAAGTTTCGTGTCACACAGGAGCCTTCATAAGGAAATGAAGACCCAAAGAAGTGATTAAACCAGAGTGATTTTATGCTAGGTGTGACAAAGAGTGGAAAGTCTTGGGGAAAATGTGATAAGGCAAAAAAGAGTATGAGCTCAGAGTAGTGAACTGGGAGAAGCTGAGTAAGGCCTTGTTGACATTCCTCATGGTGTCCTTCTGCACATCAGAGATAAGGATGCTCCCTTCCTCCGGGTACAGACATGAGGGTCTTATGACCTGCTTCAGGGGAAGATCAGAAAGTTCCTCCTGCACATGGGATTTCTCAAATTCCTTCAGCTTCGGATAGTATGCCAAGGTGCCATATTTTGGGGTAGCATGTCCTGAACCCTGTCACTTTCTTTCTTCATAGTAGCCAAAAGTTAAACATCACAGAGTCTGTACACTATGATTTCCTGATGCACTTTATTCATAGGAAAGTTCCTGAAACTCTGACTCATGTGGTTTGCTTTAATAAATCACAAATCCGTTCCCATTGCCCACTCCTCATCATCTCATACAGAGATTAAAAACTCTTTGCCTCAATCTCACCACCAGCACCACACTCCATACCACAAATTTTCTTAAAACAGAACTACTCATAACAGTTATGCAAACAAAAAACTTTACTGCCTTCCAATTGTCTTCATAGTAAAGTTCAAACTCCTTAGCGTAGTTTTCAAGGTTATTCACTCAGCCTCATGTTTTCCCATCTTTATGTCTGTTCCTTTCCTTCTGCTCTTCCTCTCTCTCCACTTCCCTCTCTCTTTCTCTCCCTTCTCTTTCTCACTCTCCCTCTGTCTTCCTCTACCTCTCTCTCATCACCCCCTCCATCCTCTCTCATCCCCTACTTTAAAAAAAATTTATTTAGTTTTGAGAGTGAGCACATGAGTGGGGAGGGGCAGAGAGAGGGGAGACAGAGGATCTGAAGCAGGCTCTGCACTGGCAGCAGAGAGCCTATGCGGTGCTTGAACTCCCAAACTGCGAGATCATGACCTGAGCCGAAACCAAGAGTTGGACACTTAACTGACTGAGCCACCCAGGTGCCCCTTCATCCCCTCCTTTTTTACCATGACTCTAGTCACACTGGAATATTTTATTGTTCCCTGGGCATCATATGTTCTTTTCCCCTCGAATGTACTTCCCACCCTTTTCTAGCTGATAAGATCTGATTCATCTTTCAAGGTATAGTTTGTTTGTTTGTTTATTTATTTATAATGTTTATTTATTTTTGAGAGAGAGAGACAGAGACAGAGAGTGAGCGGGGAAGGGGCAGAGGGAGACAGAGACACAGAATCTGAAGCAGGCTCCAGGTTCTGAGCTGTCAACACAGAGCCCGAGGTGGGGCTCAAACCCACGAACCATGAGATCATGACCTGAGCTGAAGTCAGAGGCTTAACCAACTGAGCCAGGAGTCCCTTTCAAGGTATAGTGTACATGTCACCAACCCCGTGAAATCTTTCCCTATCTCCCAGGACTAAATTAATTCCACCTTCTTCATGCTCCCACAACACTATTCTTAACCTCTATTAGTGCATTGAGCATTTTATTTTACAATTAGCTATATACATATATGCTTGTTAAATTGTGAGTATGTTCATACTCATTTTAGAATGTGAGAGTCATTAACTCTTTCTCAAAAACTAAAAATGTGGACACTCAGAATGTTTATGGAATGCATAAAGCTCAGTTATCTGAATTCACAGAGGCACTGAAAATAATGAATTAGGAAGGGAAAGGTGAGAGTATAAATGTGATAGGAACCCTGATCATAGCAGAAAAATAACAGCCCTGAGCAAGGGGAAGATAGAAAACCACATAAAACTAAAAACACCAGTCTGAGCTTATTTTCTGTGAAGTAAACATCCAGTTTATTTCAATGTACCCTGAGGTGGCACTGTTGTAACACAGTACATTATAGTTGACACTAAGAGTAGTGATCTTGTATTATGAAAACATTTACAATTTGTTCTGTATGGTGTGTGTAAGAAAGCATGCCAGCATAAGAATAGACATATAGATCAATGAAACAGAATTGAGAGTTCAGAAAGAAACCCATGTGTCCATGGTCAACTGATTTTTGGAAAGTTTCTAACATTATTCAATGAGGAAAAAATAGTCTCTTCAACAAATGGTTCTAGGATAACTGGAGAGCCACATGCAAAATAATGAAGTTGATCTCATACAGTATACAAAAATTAACTCAAAATGGATCAAAGACCTCCATGTAGGCACTAAACTACAAAACTTTTAGAAGAAAACTTAGGTGTCAGTCTTTGTGACGTTGGATTTGGCCATGGAGTCTTAGATATGACACCAAAAACACAGGCAACAAAAGAAAGAATAAATTGGACTTCTTCAAAGTTTAAAACTTTGTACATAAAATTACACTATCAAGAAGATGAAACGACAAACAGAAGAATGGGAGAAAATACTTGCAAATCATGTATCTGATAAGGGTCTAGTATCTAGAATATATAAAGAACTCCTACAACTCAACAAAAGGACAAACAACCCAATTTAAAAATGGATAAAGGTTTGGAATAGACAATGGCCAAAAAGCTCATGAAAAGATGCTCAAAATCATTTGCCATTAAGGAAATGCAAAGCTAGACCACAGTGAGATAGTACTTCACACACAATGGGATGACTATATATTTTTTTAAAAAAGGAAAGAACAAGTGTTGATGAGGATATGGAGAAATTGGAACCCTTGTACATTGCTAGTATGAATATAAAATGATATAGCTTCTATGGAAAGCAGTTTGGTGGTTCTTCAGAAAGTTATGGAATTATCATATAACCCACCAATTCCACTCCTTGGTATATACTCAAGAATTGAAGACATGTATTCATACAAACTCTTGTATACAAATGTTCATAGCAGCATTATTCACAATAGCCAAAAGGTAAAAATAACCCCAAATTCCATCCACTGATCAGTGGATTCAAGAAATGTTAACATTTTGCTATATTGGCTTTAGTTTTGCTTCTCAAGAAATAAAAGATTACATGTACAGGTAAAGTGTCTTTTGTATTCCTCCTTGATCTCATTTCACACTCTTCAACCCCCAGAGGCAACCACTATCCTGAACTTGGTGTGTGTGAATCTGTTCCATTTATTTTCAAAAGATTTTTTACATATTGAATCCATAAAAAATTTTTACTATTGTTTCATGTGACTTTTAAATTTTTTAAAAAAGGTATCATACCTATCCAACTGCATTTTGCTCTTTTCACTCAATATTTTAAATATTGTAAATTTTATTATATAATTTTAAGACATTAAAAAACTGTCACAGATGTCTCCTAACTTGGTCTCCCTCTTTAAAGTCCTACTATCTCCAGTGAAGCCCTATTTAACCATTTCATCAGTTAAAAATTCTAATGATTCAAAGACAAATGACATAAAAGAAGACATGAAAGACAGTTCTGTATTCCAGAAGCATAGTCTTACTATATTCTATGTATTTTTCTGTCACTACTGAGATTTCAGAACTTAAGCTATAAGACATAAAACATTCAAGGAAAATCATAGTTAAAAGATACAGTAAGTACCCAAGATTCTTAAATTTGTATGTTTCAATTTCTGGAGAACACTGGCCCTAAGCATAATCCAAGCATTTTATAAAAATTAACACTATTGAGAAACACAATCACATTGAAAATACTCAAATAATTTGGGAATAAAACTATGCACATAACCATATAAGATCAATAGTATGGGCTAGATCATAACTGTATTTGATATTTACACATGGCACTGTATGTTTGTATCTTTAGATCAGGACTTGCAACAGTTATAGTCTCAGACCAATAATTAGCCTTCAACATATTTGCTTTGAGAAACTAATTTTATCAGGAGGTGAACTTTGGTGTTTGATGATTTTATATGTTCTTCAGGTACCTCTACAGACCACCCCCGTCTCCTAACGTACATATATGACAAATACAATCTTTCCTTTGACTCAGGAAAGACGTTATGTTCTGGTATGGAGTGCGATTGCAAGTCTGATTCTCTCCTCCCCTCTCTCACTTTGCCCCCTTCTTTGTGCTCACACCAGCAGCTACAAGAACTCCGGATGAGAGGTTTGGCTCCAATTAGCGTCCTCTGGCACCTGAGCCATTAGGTTGGCAATTCATTTATACATCTCTCTGGCTAAGATCTCACTTAGCCAGATCTAAGTGATCTCACTCAATAGTATTTTCCTGGGTGGTATTTTTTGTTGTTGATCTTTATGCTTAAATATGGGTTCTTATTTTTCTCTGTGAATCATTGTGTCAACAGAGGTGTAGTTGGTTAGGTAAACACAGAGGAGATAAACGAGCTAAATCTGAAACTGTAGAAACATTCTATTTTCAGTGCTTATAGTAACCACTTGCACATTTGTAGTATTTCTTTTTGTCTTCTTTTCATGGTAGGTATTGAGACTGGAAGTAAAAAAAAAAAAATGGAGCTAGGTGGAGATAAACGGGGAATGTTTCCCACTAAGAGTTCAAGACATCTAAAATAAAAATTGCCTTTTTAACAAAAATGCAAATGAAACACTTGAAAGAAAACAGGTACCTAATAGTTCTCAGGTAGAATTAGTCTCTATAATTTTGTAATACCTTCCAAAGTGTGCTTCTTTGAACTTTCAGTTGAAATGAGACCTGTGTTAATTAGCATGCAGCTTCTTGTCTTGGAGATCAACACCTTTAAAAACCAGGTGGATACATCAATTTCAATGTTAATCTAAGGTGTCTGAAACTCCTCTTAGCTTTCAAATGCTTTAAAATATCCAACCCTCCAGCTCGATAGAAAAATCAGGTGTTTGTTAAGGAACTTTTCAGCTTGTTTTTCCTTCATTTGCATTGTTAGTTTTTATAGAAATAATAGTTCCTAGCAACAATTGTTTCCAGTGAAAAGCAGTTCAGGGCAGATTGAAAATATTTTTGAATGAGCTCAAACAATTTGTAATTTATATAGAGTACAGTACTCTCTTACTCATAGGTAATATTGTTTAATCATTGTTAACATGTTAGGTATAAGATCAATGATTTCTGTTTGATAATTCCTTGCACTTGAAAGTGTATTTAGTGTTTACTTACCATCTGGTTTTAATGTGGTAGAGTCATAATACATAAAAGAGAATATTCACCAGGCCCATCTTTTGGGTTACACCCATTAACACAAAAGTTGTAATGTTTTCCAAAATGCCTTCATTTAATTACCAGTTATGCTGAACTTTTCACAAGTTGCATCAATGGTGAGTCACATAAATTAAAATCCACGAATGTGTACAATAGAACAAAAGAGAGGGGCAAAAGAAGTTTCAGCCTCTACACAAAAGTAGAATTTTCAAAAGGTACAAAGAAATAATCTTTTGTCAACTTCCCATCCTATAGAAAAGCTGTAAGAAAAATACTAAAGAGTCTAGTACCATGTAAACATTAATAGAAACTAATATTTCAGCAGGTGTGCGTGTTGTTTTTTAAATTGAACAGAGTAATCCTTTTGATCCTGTCTTTGAAAAGGATTTCTTTCCCAGATATGTTGCTGCAACTTTTCTTAAAGGTATAGTTTCTCTTTCTGGATATTTCTTGATATCATTATTATTTTTTGTTTAAAAACATTCCATAAAATAGTAATTTGGAAAGTAACTATTGGCCATTCCGAAAATACCTGTTGTACTCTTAGAATTTCTACTTAGACAAACTTACTAAATTCTGTTATTAACCATGTCATTAACTGACATTAAGTTTTATTATAATCAGAATATAATTTTCATTACAGTCTAGTTAAAGGAGGGACATTAACATATTTAAATAGTATGTGTAGGATTAAAAATATACATGACACCAAAATAATAGGTAAACTGTCAACATTTGGAAAAGTAATTTAAAAAAAAACTATACAATTGGTGATACAGTAATGTGTTTTGAAGGTGTTTTTAAGTTTTACCTTTCCCAGGTTTTGTCAATGTCCTAAGCTTAAGGACAAACCTCTCCATCTCTGCTACTCATACTCTAATTCAAATCTGCACCATACTTTGCCACCTATCTAGGCTTCCTGCCTCTTTTTAATCTTCTCTTCTCCTAAATCTGTCACCCAGAAAAATCTACCTACAACTTCCTGCTTAAAACTTCAGTATTTCTTTAATATGCATATAAGACTGTTGGCCCCTCATTGCCCAGTCTTATCCATTTCTTCAACTAGAATTTTATGCTCTAGTAATACTGGATATTTTATTGTTACATATGCACATATGTTATTTCATATTTTTGGTGCCTTTTTTCTCATTATGTTCCCTCTACCTCTACTTCCCATGAATCTTTGCTTGGCTAATTCTTACTCATCTTTTAAGACCCCAATTCAGGCATCATTTTCGCCTGAGGTCCTAGGTTGAATTTAAAAGTCCTTTTCTTTGTGATCACATAATGATCTCTGCAAATCTCTATTCAGCATATTATATTGAAATCATTTATGTCTACATAAAAGATCTGCCTTACTTCTTTTTTTATGTCATTAGTGTCCTAACACTAAACTTAAAATGCATACTTTTGCATGTTTTCTGAAGTAAACATAATAGCTTATAACAGTTAGTTAGGTGGAATTTTTTTTTCTTGCTTATAGCTTTACTACTTTTTAGCTAATTGCACTTGAGCCAATCACTTGCCTCTTTAAAACAGTTTTTTCATCTTTAAAATGAAGATAACAATTGCTCATAGTTACTAAACACTAGCTGTTACTTTTCTAAGCATTTCCTAAGGTTTCTAGGAGAAGCAAGTGATATGCCAGCGAGAACACTTTGTAAAGCACGTAGTATTATGCAAGTAGTAGTAACTACCATTTCGGAACCCTCATATGTGTTGCACGTGGTGCAAAGGAACTTGCATATTTGATTAATTGGTATTATAATTGATTGTATCAACTATATTATACTAATTATAGTTAATACTAATTGATTTAATCCTAGGTACTATTGTAATCTCCCCTAGAGAGAGACAATTAAGGCAAAGAAAGTTTGTATGGCAGTAGGCCTGAATCGCACAACAGTCTGAATCTGTAGCCAGCATGCTTAACCATGATACTGTGCTGCCTCTTAAATATTACTATCAATATGGTCGCTGTATGCTCCTTCCACATGAATTTTGCTACATAAATCTTCCCATTTACATTGCATGTATCTGAAACTATATATGCTTTAAACAAAGTGAGTTTATTTCATTTGGAATCAAATAGAGGTGTTACAAAGCAAAATACACCTGTTATGCAAGTGAGGGCTTTCAGGATTGGCACCTATAAATAACCTGCTTGCTTCCTTAATATAGGTACGTCTTTAAAGATAGAATCACACATATACTAAATGTACTTATACATATGTTGTAAGTGGAAAAGGAAATCAATGAAGAATTCAACGTGTCCAGTTCATTATTATCTAATTCATTACTTCCTAAATAACAAATATCAGCATTATATCCTCTTTTGAAGAATTACAGCATATGAGTCAGAGACATTTTTTAAAAAATCCAAAACTGGAATCCACTGCTTAGTAAAATAGGGAAATATGAGCTCAAAACACCCTGACTTTGGTGGGGTTAGGTGAGAAAATAGAGTGATTTCATTTTAGTGCTGGCTTTTAACATTTAATTTCCTTTTATAATAGTAGTTTGGGGGTGCTTGGGTTGAGCGTCCAACTTCGGCTCAGGTCAGGATCTCGAAGTTCGTGAGTTCGAGTACTGCGTTGGGCTCTGTGCTATCAGCTCGGAGCCTGGAGCCTGTTTCAGATTCTGTGTCTCCCTCTCTCTGCCCCTTCCCAGCTCATGCTCTGCCTGTCTCTGTCTCTCAAAAATGAACAAACATTTTAAAAAATTAAAAAATAAAGTAGTTTGACCTTTGTGGAACATGGGAAATATAAAGGGACTGAAGAAAAGCCCAAGGTTTCTTTCCCATCCCTCCAGAACCATCTTCTCCAAAGGATGCCTAGACCAGATGACCTGCTTTAGCATTACTCAGCTGTATTCAGATGGATAGGCTTTTTTTTTTTTTAATGTTTATTGTTCAAAGACTGAGAGAGTATGCACATATGTGCACACACAGGAGAGGGACAGAGAGAAAGGGAGACTGAGAGTTCCCGGCAGGTTCTGCACTGTTAGCCCAAAGTCCAACACGGGGCTCAAACTCACAAACCGTAAGGTCATGACCTGAGCCGAGAGTCAGAAGCTTAACCGTCCCAAGTGGACAGACTTACATCTTCGAACAGCAGCTATGTCCTTGGCATAATATGGCATTTTTACCTAACAGCTTGCTATGTGCCTAATATGCGAAGTTCCTTTTCATGGCTGTTTGTTTCTGTTGGACTATATGTGTTTAAAAAAATAATATAAGGTCAAATTCCATAAGAAAGCATGGTTCTGATTGAATTTCCAGTCCCAAACTCTGGACCTAAGCCAGTAGGATCTGGGAACGTGGCGCGGACAGTATGCCCTACACTGCACACTCAAAAGCGACTACGTAGGTTGATTAACTAGTAGTAAGGATAGGTTTGGAGAGATGTTTCAATCAGACTAATTAGCAAGCAGTTAGATATGACAAAAAAGTGAGAAAAATATCTGCTACCTCTCTGGTAGGGAGCTAAAGGAATCACTGGGAAAAGATGGACGCAAGATGCAAGCTAGAACCACATGGTGAGAAAAGTCAGCTCCCCTGCATGACTCGGGCTGTTTAAAAGTGGAGCTGGGAGCTCTTAAGCATGCGTTAAGTTAGACTAAGAGTTCCACCCCAAGCATATGTATTTAGCTATATAATTTTTTATGCAATTTATTATAGGCAATGTGGCCTTTAATCCCAGGTTAGAATTCAAATTAAGATATGAAACCTGGGTGGTTCAGTCGGTTAAGTGTCTGACTCTTGATTTCTGCTCAGGTCATGATCTCGGGGGCTTGTGGGTTTGAGCCCCACGTCGGGCTCCGTGCTGACAGCTCAGAACCAGCTCAGGATTCTCTGTCTCTGTCTCTTTGTTTCTCTCCTGCTCGTGCAAGAGGTCTCTCTCTCTCTCAAAATAAAGAGGCTTAAAAAAAAAAATGAAATCTTAAAAAAAAAGCCATATGATGTCCCCTCAACTGCATTAGTCTAAATTTAAACTCTGAAAGGATCAATTTTTTTATCTTTTTAATTTCCTTTGCAAAATACCTAGAAAAACATACATATTTGTGTTGACACTTTTTGAAATTAACAATGGAATGAAATGGAATGAACAATCTGCACAAGCATACCACCTTTAAAAAATGAATTGTGATTGTAGATGATGTAGTTCTCTTATTTGGCTCAAACAATTAAAACTTTAATCCTTACTTGGTCACCCTCATACTCAATTTTTGTCTCCTAGATTCTGGCTTTCACTTACGTTTCTACTCTGAAACAACTTTCAGTCATCAGCCTGAAATGCCTTTCTCACCTTGTTTAGCTTAATGAAATCCTATTCATCTTTCAAGGAATATTATTTCCTACAAAAATTCTTCTCCATTTCTTACCCTCCATTCTTCCCAAACAGAATTATTCCCTGTACTCCATGGTTCTGGTACCACTTCTATGACCGTACTTGAAACGTTATATTACAGTTAATATGTATTTGTCATTCATCCAAATTAACTTGTAAGCTGCTTGAGGGCAGGAATTCTTATTTATCCTAGAACACCTACTCTCCGTGATCAAGAAATTAGCATAAAGTCTTGCACCTTGTTGACACTTCATGTTTTTGAAACCAAAGGAGGTTCAAAGCAGAAATTCTTCTACTTTGAAGGTTGGGGGGGGGGGGGTGGAGGAGGCAGCAGGAAGGATCCTTCCAAACATTCTTCTTCTTTGTTCCTGAATGAGGCTCCCTATTTGCCCATGTTCTCCACAATGTAGATATGAATTTCCCTCTTATATCTGCACATCTGTTTGTCAACTGTTCTCATTATGAGGTTGAACATGTTACTTAGGATCTATTTATTTATTCAGAAAGTATGTGTTGACCACCCACTATGGCATTGCTGAAATTTTCATCAATGTTAACTCCTCATTTTTCTCAAATACTGATAAATGATAATGTCCACCACCACCACCATTGTTAGTGTAGCATTTTACAGCTTAAAAAACACTTTCACAGTCTCCGTTTCATTAAGTTTTCCAAAATGTATGAAAGTGGGTAGCATTATCTCAACTTTTAAGGCTTTTCTCAGATTATCAGCTAACTTCATGGAAAAATGCCTTTGTTTAATCACGTCTGATTATAAAATTTAAGATCTCTAAGGGACCTTAATGATTGAGTCCTGCTGTTTCTTCCTACAGATAAGTAAAATGATTATTGGACAGGTAAAGAATATGTCACATATTCTTAATAAGTGGCAGAACCTAAGCTGCATTAGAATCTGTCTTCCCGGAGTCCTAGCTCAGTGTTCTATCTACTGCCTTCATTGCCTCTAGGACAAAAAAATTTGAGTACATCATCCTCATTTTTGAGAAATTCTATTTATTCATTTTTGAGAAGTGTCATTTTTGACACAGTTTTTAAAAATTTTTCTTAATATTCATTTTTGAGAGAGAAAGAGAGACAGAGCACAAGCAGGGGAGGGGTAGAGAGAGAGAGAGGGAGACACAGAATCTGAAGCAGGCTTCAGGCTCTGAGCTGTCAGCACAGAGCCTGGTGCGGGGCTCGAACCCACAAACCGTGAGATCGTGACCTGAGCTGAAGTCAGACGCTTAACGAACTGAGCCACTCAGGCACCCCCCTGACACAGTTTTGTAAATCTCGTTCTTGTTATAGTCTTCTTCCTGGATTTGTATTCTCTTTTCTTCCTTCTACTATTTGAAGTAGAACTTACGCACACCTCCACCATGTACAACTTTTTCTATGCAGCTTTCTCTCTCTAGTAAATTTCATCTGCAGATTTAAAAATCTCAGCTTTTTGGCCTTCAGTTTCCTGTTTTCAGTGTTCAGATAGCTGGGTAGTTTTATAGCCTTTACTCAAGGTCTGCTGAGAGACTTGAGTAATGTGATATCTATGCACCACTGCCTCGTATTCCTCCTTTGCTGAGAACTCAGTGTTTTACACTGGAACAATTCTTAGAGGTGCTTGGTCTAATTCCATTGTTTTCCAGATGAGGAAAATGATTCTGGTGAAAAGAAACTTGCCTAAAGTCAAACCCAGGCTTCTAACTTCTAACTGTGGCCTTTCTACTACTTGTATTGCTTGTTGAGTGGAAATAAGATCTCTGAGCAAGGGCAAGGGCAAGGCTGAGTACAGAGAAAGGAAATCAAGGAGTTCATGCTGATCATTGTAAACTGGTTAAATATGATCATCCAAAGCTGGTTAAAAATGTAAACACTTTGAGGATATTGTTTGTAAAAATTGATCTTAATTTGCAACTAAACCCGAAGATATATTCTGAAGAGCCTAGCAACATTATCTTCCTATTCCAGCTAATCAAATTATTAGAAGTGTAATCATTTTTTAAGAAAATGACCTTCGTGTGACAATTTCCTGGCACTTTATGCCATTTTACCTTTAAACATAAGCTCCATTATCCTTTCCATGGCGCATTACAGGGAAATACTGATAGTGTCACAGCTGAAACTAGCTGAACTTAAACATAGTGTGCAAACGCTTTATAATTTATTAACAAGATTTGAGCATAGAAGCTGATTTTTGTAAGATTTGGTTCTGTGAGACAGAGTCTTTTACATTGATTTAGGATACCTAAATTCAGACTGAAACTTTCCAGACTTGAGAGTGTTCACATTTTTGTAGCTTAATTGTAAATCATCTTTCATTTAGAAGATTTAAAGACAGGCTAAAGACCTAAATCTTTTCAGTCACCTTCCTAACTAGGAAGGCCTCTAGATGAGCCTTACTATGGTTTTTTTTTTCCCCTAATGGATTAGAACAAACAGTTTGATAATGTTCAAATAGAACAAATATCATCACAAGAAAAACAACTTTGTCCTCCAAGAGTTAAATGTAAAATTAGGTGTCATTATAGGGCATTTGGAAGACGTTTGAAAGCAGTCTAGCCCAAGCAGGCCAAACCGCTCAACTGTAATGGGCAGCAAATCAAAACCAGAGTGGTAGGCTTGTTGTTCCCCTATTTGTTTTGCTTCATTCTGCTTGATTATTTTGGCAAGGCTAAGCTGAAACGGCAATGCTCTGAAGTTCTGTAAATTTAAGCTTTTAATTAGGTAAAAGACTCTTTTGCAGCTCTTGTTGAGTGCTCATTTTGTGCTTGGAATGCTTTATTCCATCCTTCGGTATGTTTGGAAAAGAGTTGTGGTGCCCTGCTGACTCCTGTCAGTAGCCATGAAAACCCTCCATGGGCCTTTTCCTAGTTCTGCGTGCTTACATGCTGTTCTGGTGCCTGGTGCACTTGAACATCTCTGGGATCTTCTGTACATGTGTGCTGTTGAGAAGAAAACGGAATTCTGCTTAAAGATTGCCCACTTAAAATTATTTTTAAATTAAAAAAATGTTTAATTAGCAGTGCCTGTAAGTGGTAGATTTTTCTCAGAAGAGAGTCTTTTCTACTTTGCTTTTTCACAATATTTCCTCTAATGTTTAACTGATTTGCACATATTTTTGTATCTGTGGTTTTAACTAAAAAATGGAACATTGGAGAAAAACAGTTGTCAAGTGATGATACAAGACCATGGTCCTGTGGTTTTCTTTTAAGAAAAAAAAGTATGGTCTTTAAATTGATATTTTTCATATGGATTAAAAAAAATCTTTAAATAATAATTCTCATATGTTAGGGTATTAGAGCCTGCCTTATAAAGAATTCATTTAAACAATGTAAGGATCATAGGGAAATCTTGATCAAAATCAGATAGATTAAGTATGTGTTTAGAAACATCAGTCACTTTTAATGTTTTTTGGTGCAAGGAAAATCTCTAAATTGGCTTCCTTCTGAAATAGAAAATATATTGCTTATGAATTAGTAACCATAGTAAGAGGATGGTCTATTTATTTCCAATTAAAATCCGGTCTGTTTTTTACCTAGAATGTAACATTTATCTACATTGTAGAAAAAGTAGCCACCCTTATGAAAATGAATGCTACAGTATGTGTGTTAATGTTCTAATGTTAAGAATGTCTACAGAAGAAAATTGCTACCCACAGATAATCTTATCACACTTACTCTTGTGAAACAGGTGTCTGAACTGCTTTGGGAGCTTGGGTTTTATTTTTGTCGGTGTTTAATTTCCTGCCATGCAGATGCACTTCGTGTTAAGGGATTTATGTGATTAAGTGGCAAAATGACAAACAAGGTTGTCTGGTGCTCATCTTCCCTCTTTAGTCGACTAATCACCTTTGGATTCTGGGCTCTGTCATTGAGTGTGTCCCTTACCAAGTAAGCCGCATTTATCAATCTAAACATTTGATCTGCACATGACCACATCAGCTGGAGGTGAAGTCCAAGAGAAAAGTTATAGTTTGGGGGCGTCTGGGTGGCTCAGTCTGTTGGGCTTCCGACTTCGGCCCAGGTCATGATCTTACCATTCACAAGTTCAAGCCCTGCGCTGGGCTCTGTGCTGACAGCTCAGAGCCTGCAGACTGCTTCAGATTCTGTCTCTCTCTCTCTCTCTCTCTCTCTCTCTCTCTGTCCCTCCCCCACTCACACTCTGTCTCTATCTCTGAAAACTAAATAAACATTTTTAAAAAGTTACAGTTTGGATTTAGGAAGACATTTTATAATCCTGGGTTGGAAATGGTTTTCTCGGTTAGCATTAGTGTACTTATCTTACCTTCTGGTTATGTTGACGGCACAATCCCGCCCTTGTACTTCAGCTTAAGTGGGAATCACAACACTGTTGCCAAGGTTTAAAGCGTCAACAGAGGTCACCTAGTCAAAACTGTATCTTCTCATAGCAGTGAGATTAGAATCATTTTCTTAGCAGCAGATGTTCACAGTGAAGGCTTGAAGCTCGTACAAAATCATTCTGACACCATTTGTACATCTCTCACTTGCCCTTGACTTGACACACAACTTGAGGGATTTGAGGTGATTAATAGCTTGTTCTTTCTCTCTCTCTCTTAGGTGATGATTACCTCCCTGCAGGTACTATCATCCCAGTGTATTAGTGGTGATAATGACTGGGATTTATGTAACACTGTCTTAAGGAAGATTGCAAAGTATTTTATGCTTATTATCTCCTCCCATTGTGTTACCAGCCAGAATTGTTATTTAGAGCACTCTGGTGGGGAAACTGAAGCATTGGATTTGTCCCTGAGGTCCATTAATAGGCAGCGGTATAAACAAGGTTTAGATCCTTGATTTCCTGATTGTTAACCCACTATTCCTTCAACCAGATTGTTACTCCCTCTTCGTTTTTCAAAGTGCAAAGGAAACATTAGCTTTCCTACTTCACTCCCAGCATAGAAAACAACAAAAATCTCCCGGCAATGTGAAAATACATCTATGTGCTAGCTTGAATTTGTATTTCGGCATATAGTTCTCTGCACATGGTTTGATACATCTTTTCACAAAGAAGTTTCCGATAGAGGATGACCTAACTCTGAGTCATCAATGGTGAGGCATGGGAGCTGTTGAATTTTCTTTGCACAGACGGCCCAAATGTACACGTTGCATGTTGTGAGTGTGGCTCGACGGTGGTTAAAGTGGTGTGAGCCTCCTTTATATTCGAGGCTTCAGTTTCTCTTGTTTTGAACTTTGGTAGGATTCTTTCCCTCATCAACTCCTATACCAAACCACATATTCACATGCAGCAATAAGATGAACTAAACTCTTCTAATTCTATCGAATTTCTTATACAAAATGGATTATGCCTTTGGTACTTTATATGTACACCCAACCCCCTTAAAACCCACTTCCTTTGGTCAGCATCAACCCAAATTTGCCTGCTTTTCTTCTGGTAAAAGCACAATCTGATGAGGAGAAGAATTTGGTTTGATTCACAGTTGGCTTGAAAATATGTTGTTGATAAAGGATCCCACCTGGGCATATTTTAAAACACAGATAACTCTTACTTTGAAGTTATTATTTAAAGTGTTCTTTAAAAAGGGAAAGGAAAAGTAGGGAAACATATATTTAGCCTTAATTTGGGGTGAGTCTTTGTCATAGATATTTCTTACTCAAACCTCATAAAACCTGCAAGATAGTTATTTTCTCCCATTTTAATAGAAAAGAAAATTCAGAGTCAGAGGAGTTAAGTGACTTGAACAAATTACTTAACAATAAACTAAAAAATGACAGAACCCAAATTTAAGCTTTAGCGGGTGTGATAGTTATTATCCAAAATACATCTGGAGAAGCCTTTGAGTTAAAGTTTATTTATTGATTTTGAGAGAGCGAGAGCAAGGGCGAGAGCGAGAGCGAGAGCGAGAGAGAGAGAGAGAGAGCGCCCGAGAGAGACAGCGCGTGCGCGAGTGGGGGAGGGACAGATAGAGGGAGAATCTCAAGCAGGCTCCAGTCTATCAGCACAGAGCCCACAGAGCTCAAAATCACGAAACTGAGCTCATAACCTGAGCGGAAATCAAGGGTCTGAACCCCCCAGTTGCCCCTCCCCCCGGTTGGGTTAGTTTAAATGCTATCAATGAATATCATGGAAATAATGGAACTAAGGCTCTCTGAAAGGGAAAGCTTACTGTGTAGAGAGCCATATCCATGCAGATATTAAATATAAACAGAAATCTTTCCCAACCCTATAACTTGTGGCAGTTGAGAAAATCTTCTCACAAAACCCCCAGTTTAAAAAGTAATTACACGGTTTTAAAATCTGAGATAATTTTGAGGAAATCTGAGGGAAAATGTGTGTTGTAGGCTCAATGGTTTGACAGAATCAAACAGCTTTTGGATTCCGACTTTGTAGGGGAGTAAACTGTAGGAGAATCTTTAGTGCTTTTAGTCAACATTTCAGCATCTGGGTAGATTAAAAGAAAAATGATCTGAAAAGAGTAATATTTCTCTTGGCCATTTTGCATTTCTAAGCACTAATCATTTTAGATGGAGGTTTTTCTTTAGAGGCAGGAGATGGATTTAAGAAACACGCTCTCCCCTTTCTAAATTAGGTAATAAATTACTATGAGATAATAGATTACTTCCAACTCTTAGCATCAGTGAGGATTTAAATTGTGTAAACATTAGATTTGTTTGTAATCAGGCCTCAGAAAAACTGTAGTAATCAGACCCAATACAGAATCATAGGCCAGAAAATAGCACTAGGATAGGGGGCACCTGGAGATGAAGTAGTTCCAGGAGGTAAGAGGAGACCTAGATTCAACTTTATAAGCATTTCTGCATAAACTTCAGTGATTATCTGTGTGCCTCTGAAAATAATTTCTGAACTTTGGGCAGGCTGTAGATTGCACATGCCTGATTAATGTTTTTCTGAACATTTAATCCTAACATTGAAGTCATTCACCCTCTCAACAGTAGAGGTCCTCAGTATCATAGTTCTTCAACCAAGATGCTGAAAATCCCACTCTTGAATTATTTGGCTTTATGACTGTGGAACTTAAGTCACTTTATGTGTACAATGGTCTACTTTTATGTCATCGATAAATGAAAAAAAAATTTAGTTCTAATCGTCTCACCTTGGCTTAAATTTCATAGTCTTTTGTAACAGCTGAAATAATGTGTCAGACATGAGTTATTCAGGTGGGTGGGGGGATGGGTGAAATAGGCGATGGTCATTGAAGAGCACACTTAGCAGGATGAGCACTGATTAATGCAGAGAATTGATGAATCACTATATTGTATACCTGACACTAATATAACACTGTTAACTCTACTGGAATTAAAATAAAAAGCTTGAAAAAAAAATGAGTCATTTAACAGTGGGATATTTGAAAAAAAATGTAAACTATTTTCTCGAAATTCTGGAATGAAAAGACTGTGAGAAACTGTTCAGAGAAGATTTTAAAGCTTTTTGAGATGAAGGACAACAATGATTTGGGGAGGAGAGCTAGGGGTTCAGTTCCGGTTTTCTAAAAACTACCAATTTACTTGTTGTTTCTTGTGTTTGGAACTATGGATCTACAAGATTTGGGACAGGTTATTTTTTGGCTTTGTCCCAGGGATTTTTCTTTTCACTTATTTTTGTTAGGAATTCCTGCTATTAACACAGTTCACTAAGAACATTCCTATATACCCTCTCTTTTTCACCAAAATCTGACATTATACTTAACTCCTCCCAATTCATTACTCTCCACAGCTAAGTAATCACTAAACGTTATCAGCTCTACCTCCTATATATTCCTGTGCCATTTCCCGTCTCTTTAGCACTCACAGCCCTAGGTTAGACCCTAACTTAGCTATTGTAACTGTCTTCTAATTAATCTATTTTCAGTCTCATCTGTTTCTAAACGATTGCCTGCATATTTACAAAACCACCTATCTGAAATGCCTTTTTCCTCCTTAATACTTTAAGTGGTTTGCCATCACTACTCAATAAAGCCCAAATTTTCTTAGCATAGCCTGCAAGTTCTTTTATAACTTTGTCCCTAACTACCTCTTCAGCTTTACTGCTTCCTTCTCTCTTCACCACCGCCCTCAAATCTATGTTCCAGTCATACACTGAACTATTTAGAGTTCTTCAAATGCATCAAACTGTTTCAAACTTTCCAAGTTTTCAAACTTTGCATGCTGTCATTCTCTCTAGTATTACTATTCTTTTTTCTTTCACTCCTTGTTTGCATGACAAATATCGAACTCTTCCTTTAAGATCCAGGCCAAGTATATTCTACTTTGTAAAAATTTTGCTGAATCTAAGACAGGGTTAGCCATTACCTTCTTGTGCCAGTACTCTCCTGTATATACTCTTCTGTGACATACTCCCCATATTGTATTCATTATTTCTCCTGCTAGACCAGTGGTTTGGGTGCAGAGGAGTGGGGTGGGGCACTATTTTGCAATGTTTAGAGACATCTTTATTGTCACACAGGGGAGAGGAGTGTTACTGGCATTTAATGAGTAGAAGCCAGAGATGCTGCTAAACATTCATGATGGATGCCCAGGGCAGCCTCCTACAACAAAGAATTATCTAGCCAAAAAAGCCAGTCATACCAAGGTTGAGAAACTCTGTCAGATATAAACTTGTGTCTTTTTTCAACTTTGGATCCTTAGAATGTAAAACAATGCCAGGTAAAAATAGGCCCTAGGTAAAAACTGGTTCAATGAGTGAAAAACTTCATAGGATTCTCTGAAGAGAATTCATCCAAAGATAGAAAAGCAAGATTCTTTGAGAAAATAGCCAGAGCTCAAATTCAATCCCATGCAAAGGTATAATTTGAAATTCATTTTGAACTTCTCTTAGTAACACATTGTAAGATTGGATTAAAATCATGGTCTGTTGTGCCTACTTCCTCTCCCAGCAAGCCACAAAATGTAAGAAAACACGCATTAAAAAGAAGAAACAGTTCATCAGATTAGATATTTTGAAGAATCTCTGAAAGAATACAGAGGATAAAAGGAAGGAAATAATCAAAGAAATAATAGGAGAAAGTTTTCTAGATCTAAAGGAAAACAGAAGCCTTCAGATTAAAAGGACCTACACCAAAATACCACGGATAAAGAGAGGAAAAATAAATAATCTACAAAGGTATAGATACCAGTTCAACATTATATGCTTCATTACTACGGCTGGATGCCAAAAAACAATGAAACAATATCTCAATATAGTAAGGGAAAAGTATTTTAATTTTTTTAATTTAATTTAATTTTTTAATTAAAAAATTTTTGTAATATTTATTTATTATTGAGAGACAGAGAGACACAGAGCATGAGCAGGGGAGGGGTAGAGAGAGGGGGAGACATAGAATCTGAAGTAGGCTCCAGGATCTGAGCTGTCAGCACAGAACCCAGCACAGGGCTTGAACTCACAAGAGATAGTGACCTGAGCTGAAGGTTGTCGCTCAACCAACTGAGCCACCCAGGTGCCCCAAGGGAAAAGTATTTTAAAGCTAAAACCTTATTGCCAGCCAAGTTAATACTTAAATGGGGGTTGGAGGATGGAGGAAATTAAGGCATTTTTAGGCACATTAAGACTTGGAAGCTTATCACCCACCAACCTTCTCTTTAGAGTATTACTAAATTATATAACTCAACCCCTCCTCCCTAAGAGGAATTTTTAGAAACATAAATGATCAACATAGCAACAAAACCTATAGTAATTCTAATAATGTTCATAAATAATGAAAAATTAACAACAACCTGGAGCTAAAATACCAGATAATTTTAGCATGAGCAATAGGAGGGACAAGATGAGAGGACAGAGCAGTAACTGAATGCTTACTAAGACTCTTTTGTTGTTGGGGGCAAGAGCTGTGTTGATAAGTAGACTAATTGATAGGGAAAAATGGTGGAAAAATTTTAAAAATTAATCTAAAAATATGCGTAACCATCAGAAAAATATGTAGTTTCCAGTAAGACAATAAAGGTAAAAAGAACTAAATCAATCCAACAAAAGGCAATACAGAAGGAAAAAGAAACAATAAGAAATCATAGTAAATAGAAAATGTAAAATAAGTTGACAAGTTTGTCTAAATATACTAACAATCACAATTAATGTAAACAGGTTAAATTCTCCAATTAAAGGATAGAAAATCCAATTGAGCTTTTAAAAAATGTTGCCTTAAGCTGTTTACAAGAAACATATAGAATATAAAATGATTAAAGGTTAAAATTAAAAAATGGAAAAATATATCCATTATAATAAATAGATGCTAACAGAAAGTAAATATAGTAATATTAATTTCAGACAAAATATTAGTTTCAGTCTAAAAAAATGAAAAACATAAAGAGGGCAAAGGATTGTTTATATTGATAGAAAGTATCATCCACCAAGAAGAAATAAGAATTTTGAACTTTTATCAACTAAAAACATAGTTTTGAAATATAGAATAGTAAGTAAAAATTGATAGAAATACAAGGAAAAATGGACAGCTCCATAATTAGAGTGGAATATTCTAATAGCTCTCTCTCAGAAATCAGATAATCAAGTACACACACACACAAAGTTAAGAAATAGAGGATTTAAATTGCACAATTAAGCAATCCTGTTCTAAATGATACACATAGAATATTATATCCAGCAAAGACATAGTACACCTGTTTTCAAACAGCCATGAAAGATTCTTAGAATTTAGCCATATATTAAACTACAAGGGAAATTTTAACAAATACCAGTATAGCAAATATTTTCTATTCTACAAATCTCTGGCCACAATGCAATAAAAATAGCGATTAAGAATTAACAGTTAAAGGATATTCTCCCACCCAAATTTCTCTAAATGGAAAAAATTAAGCATTCTTAATACTATTGCACCAAATCACAGACTATTTAGAAATGGAAAACAATAAATACATAACATAACCTAAATCTAGAGGATTCAGACAAAGTGATAATTGGAGGAAATTTTAGATATTGGAGGAGATATTAGAAAATTTAGATAATTGGAGGAAAATTATTGCATTTATTAAAAAATAATAAAGATGAAAGATGAATGAATCAAGCATTCCACTCAGACAACTAGGGGGAAGAAAAACAATAAAATAAGCCTGAATGGAGGAAATAATTAATCAAGATGAAAGCAAAAATTAATAGGAAGGTCAAACTAGTAGATCCAATTAATAAAACCGAATATTGGGTTTTTTTAAAAGACTAATAAAATATACAAAACTTCAGTAAATCTGATCCAGAAAAAAAAAAAAGTACAAATAGACATTGGGACTTTCTAGCAAAGTATAACTTAACCAAATCTATTCCATAAAATAAATAGTTTAATACACCAAAAATAAGAGAAAATTTAAAAGTGGGAAGAAGTCTTCCTCTAAGAAAGCATTAAGCCTAGTTTTTTTACAGACGGATTCTATCAAGCCTTAAGGAATAAATGTTTCCTTTGTTAGATAAAATGCTCCAGAACATAGAGAATGCGCTAAAGCTAACTCCATCTCCAAGGCTGAAACCAAATTCAGACAAGGGCAGCATGCAGATATAGGCAATGTCATCCACGAAAGATTCCAAATTTTAAATATATTCATAAATCAAATCCAGTGATGTATTAGGAGATAAGTGCATTATGTCTAATTAGGATTTATCTCAGGAATGTAAACATAATTTAATATTCTATAAGTTATAAGAGGGAAAAATCAATAATTTCAATAGTCCCCACCTAAAAAAGAACATTTAACATAACTCAGCTCCATTCCTCATTAAACAAATAAAAACCATCAATTTTTAGTAGATTAGTAATAGAAGTAAACTTCCTTAACTTGATAAAGTTTATCTGTCCAAAATCTACAGCAAACATATGAACATTCCCTTCAAAATCTGGAATGAGAGGATGCCCACTATAACTACTTTTTAATGTTATACTGAAAGCCAATGCAATATGAAAAGGAAAAGAAATGAGAATTATGAATATTGGAAAGAATGACAACAGTGTCATTGTTTGCAGACCACATGATAGTCTGCTTAGAAACATCAACAGCTCCAAAAGCTAAAAGAAAAAAACTAAAGAAAATTTAACCAAGTAACTAAAGATCAATATAGAAAAATCAATGGATTTCTTATATGCCAACAATTACATGAAGCAGATAAATTCCTAGGAATAAATCTAACAAGAAATCTGAATGAGCGATATAAACTACTGAACTTCAGTTAAAGTCATAAAAGAAGCATCAGTGGAGATAAATACCCTGTTCTTGGATTGGCAGACCCAACATTGTAAAGATGTCACTTCTCCTCAAATTGCCCATAAGTTTAATGCAATCCAAATCAAAATCCTAGTTAAGTTTTTTTCATGAAACTTGACAAGCTGATTCTCAATTATTTATTGAAGAAAAACTGAATGAGACCATAAGAAAACTGCTTGATACAGAGCAGTGAAGTGGGAATTGCATTACCAGATATGAAAATACACTATAAACTTATGATAATTAAAACATTGTGACACCGGTACAAGAATAAACAATAAAGTTAATGGAATAAATGTAAAGCTCAGAAACAGATATATTCATACAAATAAACTTGGTTTATGAAAACAATGGTATTTCAAATGAATGAGAAAATACTGCTGGGGTGATTCAATGTCAATTTAGAAAAATAAAACAAAATCGTATCACAATCTCACATCAAATACAAAACTCAATTCTAAATAGATTAGAAAGCTAAATATAAAAAGTAAAAAATAAATATCAGAAAAAATATAAAAGAATATCTTAAATTTGGTCTGTGGAAGTCCTTCTGTAAAGAAAAATCTAGAATCCATAAAATAGATTGGCAGTAAATAAAACTTTTGTACACCTGAAAAACACATAAAGGTTTTTTTTTTTAACTTAAAAAAAGTTTTCTTAATGTTTATTTATTTTTGAGAGACAGAGAAAGAGTAGGGGAGGGTCAGAGAGAGGGAGACAGAATTTGAAGCAGGCTCCAGGCTCTGAGCTGTCAGCACAGAGCCTGTCGCAGGGCTCCAACTCACAAACTGAGAGATCGTGATCTGAGCTGAAGTCAGATGCTTAACAGACTGAGCCACTGAGGCGCCCCCACATAAAGTTTTTTTTAATGACATGAGGGTAAGTTTTTATAAAAACTTTTGAACTGTATACTTATCATGTGTAAATTATACCTCAAGTTTTTTTAAAGGATAGAAAAAAATGGGAGGGAGAAAATAATTGCAACATACTTAATAAATAAAGGTAACACTCAAAATATAAAGAGTACTACAAAGCAATTAGAGAAATTATAAACCAAGAGTGAAAATAGCAACTGACAGAAGAAATAAAAATGACCAATTAACATCTGACAAGATGTTCAAATGCACTAGCAATCAGGAAAAGGCCAAGATAAACAAAAAGAGATGCCACTTTTGCTCATCTGCCGGGCCAAAACAAAAAATATAGGTAATATCCACTGTTGATGAGTAAAAGCAATAACCACTCACATGAATCACTGAGCTTGAGAGGTGACTTCACTATTGACAGGTGACATCTATTCTCATCAACATTTCACTTGTTTCTTGGTTTTTATTCTAGATAAACACTTGTGCCTGTATATGTTGAAATATGTATGAGGATGTTTATCGAAGCATTGTTTATAATAGCAAAAAAGAGAGAAATAACATTAATATGAATGGAACTGACTAAATAGACTCTGGTTCTATCAATTCATGGATATGATCCTATTTATAAACAATATAAAAATATACATATGCATAAAGTATAAATATGTAGAAAAATGGTCAAGAAGGATATATGAAACTATCAATAGTAGTTACACCCTAGAAAGGAAATAGAATTGGGGACAGGGTGGGAAGAAAGAATTTTTCAATATTTATACTACTACTTCTGTGTTTTTTAAAATCTCATTATAATGTATTTCTTGTTAAATAATTTAAAATTTACATAAATGTTTGAAATGACATCCTTATTATAAAAGCAATATATGTTTATTATAGAAAACTTAGAAAATTCAGAGAAGAAAAATAGGAAAATAAAAATTAGCCTAACCCCGAAATGACCATCATTAACATATTGATGTATAAACTGTCACATTGTTTTAATTCACAGATATGCGTATTTCCTCAGACTAGATTCCTAAGCTAGAAGTGTTGATGCTGGATCAGATGTAGTATGCATTTTCTAGGTCTTTGAAATGTACTTTCACAAGCCTTTTAGAAAACTGCTATTTAGTACCCACCAGCAGTACATAAGAGTACCAGTTTCCCAGGGCCCTAACCAACACTGGGTATTGTAATTTTAAAAAATATGAATTAGATAAGTCTGGCATTTTGTGTTTGTTCCTTGATTATGAATAAAGTTTAGTATAAAGGATATTACCCTTTGATAGTATGTTGCAAATGTGCATAAACTTTTAGCCTCCAACCCATAAACAGAGATTACATTTGATTGCTTTTAGAGGTCTCAGTAATATTTGTTGTTTAAACATGCTATTAAGTATGTATTACGCAGTGTGTGTGTGTGTGTGTGTGTGTGTGAAATACATCACTCTACATAGAAAAATAACATTACCATCTTGGCTTGTGATTGACTCCCATATTTCCTCATAGAAAATTTTAATTTATTTCAATCAATTAATAATGTTTTAAAAAATAAAATGTTTTCTGGAAAACTACAGTCTTTGGTAAAGCTTTCTTCATGAGAGATTAAGATCTGCCTAGACTTTTACATGGATTTAGCTTTAAATTAGCATAGAAGAATAACAATATGAATCAATTTGATCAAAGAAAAAGTGTCACTAATTATTTAAACAAGACACTTACAACAGGGATTTAAAGGCAAAGAAGCGGATTTCCCTTGCATGTGGATCAAATCAGAAGTATCCCATAATTGACTCTTTACAAGAGCCTGCTTCAGTATAATGGACTAGATATTAAAGCTCTAAGTATTTAAAGCTAGTTTCCGTCTTTCTCTAAATGGAGGCCCGCCACTAAGAGCTATTTTACAAGTCTGACACATTAGCTGCATCACGGAGAAATACACTGGCCCTCTTCTAGGGTCCGGAATTTCAAGTGCTTTCAATAGTTAAATGGTGTGAAATGGGTAACATTGAACCTGTGAGAAGCAATGAGTGCCTAAAAAATAAAATCCAGATGGGAAAGTTGATGAACAGGGATATAGATACTGTAATGGTTCTTTCAATGAATTAATTCCAAAAAGAGCCCATACACTTTTTTTAATATCTTTAGCTAATTTATTTGTGCACATTTGGGAGGGAAACCCTGTATTTCCCCCCCTTCTATTATTTAACATTGTTTGGAAACAAAGGGGCTTTTGTAAACTATTGCTGTCAGATCAAACACAGAAGTAGAACAAGAGGAGTTATGTAAGGAGTATTTTATAACTTTCTTAGAGCAGTAAAGTCAAAAGGGTCAAGTCGAGACCACAGCTCTTCCTTACAGTGTAATTTTAGACTAACTAACTAACCTCTTCATACTTCAGAATTCCCCCCACAGAATGCAGGTTTGGGTCCTACCACTACAGTAGTGAACTGTAGTGGGACCCCTAATGTGTTTCAAAGAACCTAAGTTGTTCTGATCTCACAACATCTTTAGCAGTTCACATACAAAATAACTCTGAAGAAGCATTACAGGGTAATGAAAAGGGTTTTAATATTTGACTAGATGTGGATTCGAATCCCACGTTTGCCACTTAATAAATGTGTGATCTGGATCAGGTTACTTAATCTCTCAGAGCCTCAGTTTCCTCATTTATGAAACAGGGATAGTAGTCTTATCATTAGGTCTGTTAAGGGAATGACACAATTCAGTGTCTGAAAAGCCCTAAGAGGAGTGGCTAACTTGAAAACCCTCAAATTCATAGCTATTATTATTCTTGGTAAAAGCTCATATTTGAATTAATTTTCTTGTAATTTTTCTTCCCAATAATAAAAATAAAGACTAATTAGTACCAAAAAGAGGTCCTGTTTTGACCCTCAAGCACTGGCTATTCTTTCTCTTGTACAGAATACAGAACATTGGAAAATATATATTTGCTTCTACTATCCAATTCGATGAATGGAATAAAGCCAAAGCAATACCCTCAGACCGACTTTTTGAAGCTCTAGCTTTGTATCTTACCAACACAACTGCAGAAAACCGATGGCTCCAAGGCACCAGGGTGTTCCATTAGAGAGTCACATTGGCCAGTGAAGGGGGACCACTCTGCAACTCCCACAGCTCCATTTGGCAGGAATTACTCGTAAGTGAAAGGTGCTGGGGGAGTCAGGATAGGGATCTGGCTCTGACTCTAGTTAAAGTTCTCCATAGTTTCATTACCAACTCCATTTTTATGGTTTAAACCGTGGCTCTAGTAAACTCCAGATTGAATAGATGCCTCAAATATACATCTGAGACCAGCATTTAGCCTTAAACAGTCAAGTTGCCTGCAGATGCATTTTTTGAAATGGGGCATAGAAAGGGTTTAAAAAAATGTCAGGCATCAAGCAGCCTCACAAATCATTTTTACGTGGCTTCCTGGACCTTTGTTTTTAGCAAATCCTTTAACGGGGGATTGACTCATTTGTGTATTTCTTCAAAGGAAGGATTTTGCAGGTAGCTCTTCATGAGGCCTGCTACCTTCTGGGATTCGGGAGAAGGAGAGTTTTAAAAGAGTAGAGATGTTTACTCTTGAGAAGTCATTGTTTGGTACCTGTAGCCATTAGCTCACTAACGAAACCACTAGCAATCTCTGGAGTAAAAGTATGTGTCTGCATTAGTCCTGTAGTCCTCAGACTACAGTTTTAAGATCCCAGGACTGAGCTGGAGACAGAGCTATGATGTTTTGGAATCTCATTAGCATTATTAATAAGTGGACATGGCTCCACGTCAACCTGAAAGCTGATTGTGGCTTACTTTATAAATAAGAATTTTATTGTATGATGTTTGTTTTGAAAGCAAAACCATTTAAATGCGGTGAAATTATTTTTTTGTCCCTTCATGTTGGGTTTTTGAAATAAAAACATATATGTAATTTAGATGGCGTGTGCCTCTAACTAAGTTAAAACATAAGCAAATCTACTTAGCCAAAAAGCCAAATTTATTCTCATTTTATTAGGCAGGTGGCGTACATATTAGATGATTTCCCTCTCGGGTTTTACATTTATTTCATCTGTTTTTCTCCAAAGAACAGGAGTTATTCTGTCAAAAGTGGGGAGGTGAAACCTCGGTTAAGGGGATACTGCAAATTCTACCCTTTCAGCAGAAGTAATTTATAGTTTCATAATATTCCAGAGTTTCTCTTTGTCTTTTACATGACAATTTATGACCGAGATATTTTCATGTTTCCCTTACTCCTTGCTACAAGCCTGAACAAATAAACTGTGTGCATATAGGGTCTGTTTCCCCATGCTAGTTTCCAGGTATCATTATTTTTTTCTTTCCCTGACCTCATGTGACATAAACTGGATTCTGCATTGCATTATTTTAATCCAGAAGGCGTGTAATGTGAAACTTAACTAGTGGGAATAAGCTTTTGTGTTATTTTGTCTAAAACTATTCTTTAAAGCAATCCAATTGTTAAAATCCAATATTCTGAATATAGAAAAAAATGTTTGTGGCTGCCTGGAGTGTATATATACCTATATATATCTTTGGTTTACCTAAAGAATGACTTTTTCAGACATTTGCCCTGGAGTTTTAAAAACATTTATTATGACCTATACAAAACCATGTAAAAAGTAATACAACAAACACCTCTCTACTCACTGCCTAACTTAAGAAATGAAACATTAGCAATAAAACCGAAGCTCTCTGTGTGTCCCCCTCCCAGTTCCATCTTCCTTCCAATTCCCTAGATGAGGAAATCTGGTGTTTATCATTTGCTGGCATTTTTGTATATTTTTACTACACATGTGTGTATTCCTAAAAAATATACAGCACTAATACCCATTTTTAAAACTTTATATAAATAGGGGTGCCTGGGTGGCTCACTCGGTTGAGCGTCCGACTTTGGCTCAGGGCATGATCTCACAGTTTGTGAGTTCGAGCCTTGCGTCGGGCTTTGTGCTGAGTCTGCTTCAGATTCTGTGTCTCCCTCTCTCTCTGTTCCTCCTCCACTCGCACTCTGTCTCTCTCTCTTTCACAAAAATAAATAAAGATTAAAAAAAATTCAAAACTTTATATAAATGTCATACTATATGTATTCTTATGAAACTTGCTTTTTCTCCCACATTTTGTGTGTGAGATTCATTTACATGGCTCTGACTCATTAATTTTTGCTGATGTATGGTATTATATCATATGGTTATACTGCAACCTATTTATACATCGTCTGTTGATAGACATTTAGCTTGTCTGGTATTGTTTGCTATTATCAACATTGTTACTATGAACATTCTCGTGCACATCTTTTTGCACACATGCAAGAATTGTTCTAGAGCATATCCCAAAAGTAAATACATAGTCACCTTTTCTACTTATTGCCAATTTATTCAACGAAGTGGTAAATCAAATTATACTCCTACCAGCAGGTTTTGCTTCACCATCTCACCAACAGTTGGTATTATAAGGCTTTTTAATTTTTGTTAATCTGATGGATGTGAAATATCTCATCTCCTTGATTACTTAGTAAGTTTTTATATCTATTTGTTTACTGGCCATTTGTGTTTCACCTTCTGTGCAACATAAGCTTATGTCTTTTGTCCTTTTGAGGGGCAGGAGTATTATTTGTCTTTTTCATATAGATTTGTAGAAATTCTTTATATATCCTGAGTATTTATGTCTTATTTGTTCTATGTATTACCAGTATCTTTTTCTAGTGTTTATCTTTCCTTTTCATCTATTTTATGGTATCATTTGATAAACTGAAGTTTTGATATTTAAAATGGTCAAATTTATCAGTCTTTATAGTTTGTGCTTTTTGTGTCTTACTATAGTTTTATAATAAGTGGCACAATTTCTCCACCCTGTTCTTCTTCATAATTATGTCCTTGGCTTTTGAAAGTGTGCTTTTTCCTGACTTTTCTGACAGTATGATTTTACTACATATCTATTTCTAGCCATCTGAAGATTTCCACAAATGGGCTGAATACCTTTCCTGACTCTACTCCTCCTCTAACTCCAGCTCCATCCCAATCTTTCTTCTGCCTTCTCTGATTTTTCAGAAAAGTGTAAAAAAAAACTATGAGTATCTCTATGTAGATTGCCAGTTAAGTGATCAGTTGCCCTATAAAGAACCAAGATTCATAAACTTTTAATGCTATTTAAAAAATTTAATTCTAAAAGGAATCAAAGAGATTATTGGTTAAAATCCCATCATAAATGGTGTGAAGATGAGAAAAATTTTAACTAGGTAGAATTTCTCTAGATAATAGAAAACTAACTCATGATCAAGTACAAAGGACATATGCTTTGGATTCAGGTAGCTCTTCCTCTTACTAGATACATTATTCAACCTCTCTAAACTTTGGTGACTTCGTCTATAAAATCATCTCACAAGTTGGGAATGCAAACTGGTGCAGCCACCCTGGAAACCAGTATGGAGATTCCTCAAAAAAATTTAAAATAGAGCTACACTACGATCCAGCAATTGCACTACTAGGTATTTATCCAAGGGATACAGGTGTGCTGTTTCAAAGGAGCACACGCACCCCAATGTTTATAGCAGCACTATCGACAATAGCAAAGTATGGAATGAGCCCAAATGTCCATCAACGGATGAATGGATAAAGAAGATGTGGTACACACACACACACACACACACACACACACACAGTGGAGTATTACTTGGCAATCAAAAAGAATGAAATCCTTCCATTTGCAACTATGTGGATATAATAGAGGGTATTATGCTAAACGAAATTAGTCAGAGAAAGACAAATATCATATGACTTCACTCGTATGAGGAATTTAAGATACAAAAGAGAGGAATAATTGAAGGGAAGCAAAAATAATGTAAAAAAGAGAGGGGGACAAAACATAAGAGACTTTTAAATACAGAGAACAAACAAAGGGTTGCTGGAGGGATTATGGGGGGGGGATGGGCTAAATGGGTAAAGGGCATTAAGGAATCTACTCCTGAAATCATTGTTACTACTATATGCTAACTAACTTGGATGTAAGTTTAAAAATAAATAAGTTAATTAATTTAAAAAATTGTCTCACAAGATTTTTGTAAGCATTAAATGTTAAGTATCCTGCATGAGGCCTGAAAGATGGGAGGTACTTAATAATGTTATTCTCTCCATACCCTCATCCTAAATCTTCCCCATGATGTTAGCATAATGCTATGGGAGGAGATAGTGCTTCAGCCAAAACCTGAAGAATATGTAGTAGGGGTAGGGAAGGACCAAGGAACATTCTAGGTCCAAGGAACAGCATGTGTTTGGCAGTAGTTTACAGTCTGGTTTCCTCCATGCAGGACACAGCTATCTTTTGGTAATTCATAAAGAAAAAGACTTGCAGAAGCTTCCCTGCAGGTTTTGTACTGTAGTGATAAGTTGGAACAAAGGGGTCAACGCTCTTAATGGATTTTGGACTCCAGTTTCTTGTTAAGCATTTCAGTTGGTTGTGGGTGTGTTAGTGCCAAGGTGGTAAATAGAACAGTGGATCTCAATTTTACAGATTCCTGGGAATTCCCAATACCTTTTCAGGGAATCCACAAGGGTAAAACTATTTTCTTAACAGCACTGAGACATTAATTTCCTTTTACACTCTGTGGATGTTTGCATTGATGGTTCAAAAACAATGGTAGGTAGGGGTGCCTGGGTGGCTCAGTTGGTTAAGCATCCGATTTCGGCTCAGGTCATGATCTCACAATTTGTGAGTTTGAGCCCTGCATCGGGCTCTGTGCTGACAGCTCAGAGCCTGGAGCCTGCTTTGGATTCTGTGTCTCCCTCCCTCTCCGCCCCTCCTCCACCCGCGCTCTGTGCCCCTATCTCTCAAAAATAAATTAACATTAAAAAATTTAAAAAAAAATAAAGCAATGGTAGGTAAAACTACTGTAAAAACTGCATAGTAGTCACTGTATTCTTCACCACAACACCCTCACAGTAAAAAGCAAAAGCAAAACAACAACAAATAAAAAGAGTAAATTTCCCTTGAGAATACCTTTGATGAAACAGTAAAAATTATTAATTTTATTAAATCTCAACTCTCCACTACAGGAATTTTTAGTCGGTGTAACAACAACAACAAAAAGCATTCCTGCTGCATACCAAACTATGATGGCTGGCTCAAAGACAGTTATTGTGCACCTGTTTGCGTTGTAAGTTAAACTAACTCCTTTTTTTCACAAAATCTTATTGTTACTTGGAAAAATTACTGACAGACAAGGTGTGGTTGCTCAGATTTGGCAGATATTTTCTTAATGATGAAAAAAGGGAGCCAGTCACTTCAACAATGAGTTGGTATTTGTTGCCAATGATAAAAGTCCAGCTTCCAAGCAAAAATAGAATTTTGGAAAACTTTAAGACATTTATTTATCACATCTATATTGATATTGGCAAGCATGATTTTTTTATATTGTATAATGAAATGCATCAACATTTGGAAGATCTATATAACTCAGTGAACCAATATTTTCCAAATTACTAATGAATGATATTACAAAATCATCAAGAGTAGATGACTTGTTCTCAGTGCATGAGAAACCAATGATTTTAATGAAATATAGTACAAAAATTCATTGATAGGGTTTCAGATTCTACCTTACAACTAACATTTAAGAAACCACCACTTGTCAATTTTTGGTGTAGCATCGAAGAAAAATAGCCACAATTATCTCCAAATGCTACTTAAAACACTTCTCCTTTTTTCAACTACATGTCTGTATGAGGCTGTTTTTTCTTTATATACTTTAAGCAAAACATTTCACAACAGATCAAATGCAGAAGCTGATATCAGAATCCCCTGTCTTCTATTAAACCAGACATTAAAGAGACTTGTGAAAATATAAAGCATTACCACTCTTGTTGTTTTTTTTATTTTGGAAAATATGAGTTTTTTTATTTTTAAATTTGAGTATAGTTAACACACAATGCTATATTAGTTTCAGGTGTACAACATAGCAATTCGACACCTCTATATGTTATGCTACGCTCACCACAAGTGTAACTAGCATCTGTTAACCACACAACACTATTATAATATCATTGACTATATTCCCTATGCTGTACATTTTATTCCCATGACTTATTCATTCCATAACTGGAGGCCTGCATCTGACACTCCCTTTCACCCATTTTGCCCACCGCCTCTCCCCCGTCTCTCTGGCAACCATCAGTTTGTTCTCTGTACTTAGAGATCTGATTCTGCTTTTTGTTTGTTCATTTGTTCTGTTTTTTAGATTCCACATATGAGTGACATTACATGGTATTTGTCTTTCTTAGTCTGACTTGTTTCACATGAAAAGTACAGTTTTTAAAAATAAATGTATTTATACTAACATTTAATAGGTTTATTATTAAATGAATTAATAAATATAATTTTCTCAATTTTAATTTGGAATACAGTAAATACTGATAGACTCACATAAGAACTCTTTGGGGTCTTCAATAATTTTTTTAATGTTTTGTTTATTTTTTTGAGAGAGAGAGAGAGAGAGAGAAAGCAAGCAGGGGAGGGGCAGAGAGAGAGGGGGACAGAGGATCTGAAGTGGGTTCTGCACTCACTGGCTGACAGCAGCTAGCCTGATGTGGGTCTTGAATTCACAAACTCATGAACTCATGAACTCATGAACTGCGAGATCATGACCTGAGCCAAAGTCAGTCGCTCAAGGGACTGAGCCGTCCAGGTGGCCCAAGTCTTCAATAATTTTTAAGAATAAAGGATCCTGAGGGGCGCCTGGGTGGCGCAGTCGGTTAAGCGTCCGACTTCAGCTCAGGTCAAGATCTCGCGGTCCGTGAGTTTGAGCCCCGCGTCGGGCTCTGGGCTGATGGCTCAGAGCCTGGAGCCTGCTTCCGATTCTGTGTCTCCCTCTCTCTCTGCCCCTCCCCCGTTCATGCTCTGTCTCTCTCTGTCTCAAAAATAAATAAAAAAAAAAAACCTTAAAAAAAAAAAGAATAAAGGATCCTGAAACCAAAAAAGTTTGGTAACTACTAGTATAAAGGGAAAAGAAACTTTGGGCTCCAAAGAGAAAAGTAGCAGAATTCAGAATAATAGAATTATAATTAAAGGTGAGGATGAAGATGGTAGAATTAGTATGGTTAATGGATTGTGTTGAATTAGAGCCAGACTATGATGTATGAAAAGGTAGAACAATATATATTTTTTTAAATCACTGGAGTCAAAACTAATTGCTCCTAATTCTACCATTAAACAACGGTTCAAGTAACTAAAAGACATTTCCCTTTAACGTTGCCATATTTAGCAAATAGAAATACAGGTTGCCCTATTAAATTTGTATTTTAGAAAAACAACAAATTATTAGTTAGTATAAGTATATCCCAAATATTGCATGGGATTTAAATTTAATTAGGTGCCCTGTATTTTATCTGGCAATCCTACTTCCTTTTCTAAGTCTTAATTTTCTTGTAAGTAAAATGAAGATTCAGGTTAAATTCCTATAGTTCTACTCTGGTAATGCTGCTGGTCTCTGATGGTAAAATGAGAAAAATAAGCAGTATATAGAGTGTGTGCATGTTTTGTGTTGAGAAGGTCTACCATTCGTTTTGAGGTTATTCTTCCATCATCTGAATTCATAGTTTGGGTGTCTACCATCTTCAACCCTACTTCTGATTCCATTATTCCAAATTCTGTTACTTTCTTCTTTATCTCCCTCTAATATCAGCAGTTATAAACTTTTTGGTTTCGGGGTGTTATAATGTCTCCTTTTTCACAAAATTACCGGTGTTGTTTTTCTAGTGTCCTTTTTGGAGAAAATTTATGATTAATCCTTTAAAATAGCTTCAAAGTTTTACTTGTATATAAAATCCAAAGTATCAGGAATTACTGTACTAGATGATAGGTCTAGGTTTTCTCCCAGCTTTAGCATTCCATGGGCTTTGCCGTAGATATGATAGGCACATACACTTCCACCTGACACCCTAGGTGACTCTAACATAAATTCTTTTCTAAGCCACATTTTCCTTAATATATAATATATACAGAAAAGTTCTCACTCTACCCTCCTGCACTGTTAGTTACTGGAGAGCAAATGAAGTCATGTCTGGAAAGTGCTCTGAGCTCTTCAGAAAAGTACCTAGAAGGGGTGGGAGGTGACATTACTCTGTATTGGGAGCGATAGTTGAGTTTTTAGGATGAACTGAAAAGCTGAAAATATGTTTAAAGTATTGTTTTTGATTTGCACATCTTCAGTATGATCCTTAACAACATGTGTGCTATGATTCCAGGAATTTTGTGATCTTAGTTCAGTACTGACATTTTACATCCTTCCCAGGACTTTAAGTACTCTTTAAGGAATGCATGGTTAATGTAGTAGAAAGAAAAATCCAAAATCACACCATATATCAGAGCCAAAAAGGCCAGCCTTTTTATTGGCTTCCAATACTGACCTTAAACAAACATGACTTGTTTTTCTAGAAACACCTGTCAACTTAAAACAAGCAAAAAGGACAAAGCCAGAATTCTTAAAGTTCACTGAATAGCTAAGTCAGACATCATTTCTATTCTTCCAAAGATTGTGATTGTTTGTTTTTCCATACAATTTCTTAGACTAGGCTTTCACCAAAAATGAAAGCTAAATATGATGCATCATGGGCAGAGAATTCTTGATCCAAAGCCCCAGAGATTACCTGACTTGATTATTCCACATACTCTGTATTCTCAACCAAAATAGACTTCTTTTTAAAGAGAATCCAATTTCCAATGGGTTTAACCTAGAAAAACAGCAAAAAGCTAATAAAAGCTCGGAGGCTGGTCCAAGGAAAGCATTGTGGCTGCTACACATTTGGAGGCCTGGTCCAGTGGAGCGGTTTGGAGTAGCCGCCAGTTTCTCTAGTGAATTTGCTGTTCTCTGAGATGTGGGATGGGGCACCTGGTAGACTCCTGGTAAATTCTTATCCAGGAATAAATTTTGCTTGACTGCTTTCCTATATTGCCAAAACTTGGAATAATTGAGATACTAGGGTTGTTAACAGAATCTTTGGAAAGAAAGAAAGATTCTTCTCCAAGTTCTTCCTACTCACTCTTTATCACCCAAATTAAGATTATGGCAAATTCATATTTTGTGGTGCACCTGAGAACCAGATTTCTTTAGGAAAGCATATTTTCAATGCCTGGAATAATGCCTACCACTCCCCTATCCATTCTCTACCATAGTATCCCACACTACCCAAGAGGCAGGGCTTAAAATCATTATTCAAAGTTAAATTGATTTTTCTGTTATCAGTAGCTGGATAATCTCAACAAGCGTCAGATGGGTAATGACCTTTCCTTTTCTCCCCATACTTATGTCTGAATGCAGGGCTTTAAGTCTTATTGTCAGGTTTAGAACCTTGCATCTACATGTATTGTATGGTATTATATAGTAGATTTATATCCACATTTAGCATAGGGTCTGATTAGGAATTTCTTCTTTCTTTCCTGCTGGGCTTCAAAATCAACCTTACTTTCCTTGTTCTTAGCTAGATTGACTAAAGACAAGGAGCTAATACAAATTAGCTACTAACAAGCTATTAACTTGAGGTGTTTTTGTTTTGTTTTGTTTTGTTTTTTGAGGTGTCAAAGCTATTAACATGAGGTGTTTTTTTTTTTTTTTCTAGACTAAGGATCTAGTATGTTCCAATACTTCTTTCAGGTGTCTTTGGCTGCTTCTCCCTATCTTAGAAAAACTAATTACCCTCTCTAGATGAGAAGTTCTACCTCATAAGTAAGTGTAAAGCAAACAATTATGAAGTGTCATGACTTCCAAGGAAGAAAGTAGACATCAAATACAAAATAGTAAATATCACTATGTAAAGAAATCTCATTGAGGATTGGGTTGATGCTACCACGGGATGTCTTGTTTCTAGTGTATTATACTCGTGGGATTCTAGCATCAGTGGCTTAGGAGGTCAAAGGCCAAACAGAGAAGTTTTTGTTTTAGATGAGCTAAGCCTGTTGGGTTACAGTGGGCCTGAACAACTGAGAAAGACAAAGGATTCCAAAACAGCTCCTAAGACAGCTTTGTAGAACTTGCTTCTCTGCTGCCAGGATGAACCTACTAACTCTCTCCCCTAGACCGTAGAAAAATTGACAACTATCATTGTTAAAAAAAAATGCATAACAAAATTCATTTATTGAGCGTCTACCATGTACCAGTAATTACACACGTTAGCTTGTTCTTTTTTTTTAAATATAATTTATTGTCAAATTGGTTTCCATACAACCCCCAGTGCTCATCCCAACAAGTGCCCTCATCAATGCCCATCACCCACTTTCCCCTCTCCCTCACCCCCCCATCATTAGCTTGTTCTTGAGACAGCTCTGCAAATTAAGATTTATTGTCCCCATTTTAGAAATAAGGAAACTTGCGTCAGAGAGATTAAAGGATTTATTCAAGCTAGTAAGAGAACCGAGTTTAAGTGGTCCTCTTTATACAAATAGGGACACTAAATTCCAGAGAAAGAAAGTGGACTTCCAAGTCCATATATTGTTGATAAGCAGAAAAAGCTAGAGTTAAAACCTAGTTGGATAGTGATTTTTCTATCATATTCCAATTCTTCTTGATCTGAGGACTCTTCAGCTACAGCTTAAGAGGACCAGGATAGACCATATGGTGGAATATAAAATAAAAACTTCAATAGATTTAAAAAGAAAGAAATAATACAATGTTCTCTTACCATGATGAAATGAAGTTACAAATCAATAACACAGGGGTGCCTGCGTGACTCAGTTAGTTAAGTGTCTGACTCTTGATTTCGGCTTAGGTCATCTCACAGTTCATGAGATTTAGCCCTGCACACAAATTACCAAAACTGACTCAAGAAGAAATAGACAATCTGAATAGGTCTATAACAAGTAAAGAGATTGAATTAGTAATTTAAAAAACTACCCACAAAAAAAATCCAGAACCAAATGTTTTCTTTGGTGAATTCTACCAGACATATAATTTAGAATTAATACCATTTCTTCACCAACTCTTCAAAATATAAAAGAGGAAGGAACACTTTCCAAATCATTGTAGAAGGCTAATATTAGCCTGATACTACAACCAGATGAAGATGAAGAAAACTATATACCAATACCTATTAGAAAAATGACCGTAAAAATTCTCAATACTTGCAAACTGAATCCAGCACTTATAAAAAGAATTATATACCATGACCAGTGAGATTTATTCCAGGAATACAAAATTGGTTTAACGTTTGAAAATCAACTAATGTAATACATCATATTGACAGAGTAAAAAAACAAAACCTCATGACCATCTCAATAGACACAGACAAGCATTTGTCAAACTTCAACACAACTTCATGATAAAAAACACTCAACAAAAACTACGAATAGAAAGCAACTACTTTAATCTAATAAAAAGCATCTATAAAAATCCACAGCTAACATCCATAATGGTGAATGACAGAAAGCTTTCCCTCAGGAACAAGGCAAGAATGTCAACTCTTGCCAGTTCTATTCAACTTTGTACTGGTGGTTCTAGCCAGAACAATTAGATAAGAAAAATAAATAAAAGGCATCCAGGTTAGAAAGGAAGAAGTAGGGGCGCCTGGGTGGCGCAGTCGGTTAAGCGTCCGACTTCAGCCAGGTCATGATCTCGCGGTCCGTGAGTTCGAGCCCCGCGTCAGGCTCTGGGCTGATGGCTCGGAGCCTGGAGCCTGTTTCCGATTCTGTGTCTCCCTCTCTCTCTGCCCCTCCCCCGTTCATGCTCTGTCTCTCTCTGTCCCAAAAATAAATTAAAAAAAAAAAAAAGGAAGAAGTAAATCTATTTGCTAATAACATAATCTATTATGAAATCCTGAGGATTCCACTAAAAAACTATTAGAACTAATAAAAAAGTTCAGCAAATTTTCAAGACACATAATCCAATACATAAAAATAAATTATATCTATAATCATATATATAATTTGCATATAATATACAAAAATCAATTAACTGTGTTTCTATATACTTGCAATGAATAATTCAAAAATAAAAAAATTTTAAATTACATTTACAATAGCACCAAAAAGAATAAAATACTTAGGAATTAACCTAACAAAAGAAGTACAAAACTGGGGTGCCTGGGTGGCTCAGTCAGTTAGGCATCCGACTTCAGCACAGGTTATGATCTCCTGGTTCGTGGGTTCGAGCCCCGTATCAGGGCCTGTGCTGATGGCTCAGAGCCTGGAGCCTGCTTCAGACTCTGTGTCTCCCTCTCTCTGCCCCTCCCCCACTTGCACTCTGCCTTTCTATCTGTCTCAAAAATAAATAAACATTAAAAAATTTTTAAAAAAGAAGTACAAAACTTATACTTTGGAAACTATAAAAAGTTGTTGAAAGAAACTAAAGGAGACCTAAATACGTGGAAAAATATCTCATATCCATGCACAAGAAGACATATAAATAAGATGGCAATGTTTCCCAAGTTGATCTATAGATTCAATTCAGTCTCTGTCAGAATCTCAGCTGGCTTCTTGGTGGAAATAGATAAACTAATTCTAAAATTCGAATTCAATCAAATTGAATTCAAATTCAATTAAAATTGAAATAGCTAAAACAGTGTTGAAAAAGTAGAACAAAGTTGAAGGACTCACACTTCCTAGTTCCAAAACTTACTACAAAACAACAATAATCAAGACAGTGTGATACTGGCATAAGGATAATCATATAAATCAATGGAATAGAACTGAAACTCCAAAAATAAACCCATGTGTCTATGAACAAGAGTGTCCATATCATTCAGTGGAAAGAATTGTCTTTTCAACAATTTGTTCTGGGACAATTGGATGATAGCCACATGCAAAAGAATGAGGTTGGACCTTTACCTCATATCATACCCAAAAATTAACTAAAATGTGATAGTTAGAAGTATAAAACTCTTGGGGCCTCTGGGTGGCTCTGTCGGTTAAGCAGCCGACTTCGGCTCGGGTCATGATCTCACAGCTCCAAGGCCCCCAGTTCAAGCCCCATGTGCTGACAGCTCAGAGCCTGGAGCCTGCTTCCAATTCTGTGTTTCCCTCTCTCTCTGCCCCTCCTCTGCTAACATGCTCTCTCTCTCTCTTTCTCTCAAAAATAAATAAACATTAAAAAAAAATTTTTTTAAAGAAGTATAAAACTCTTAAGAGAAAGCATAGAGGCAAATCTTCATGACCTTGAATTTGGCAATAGATTCTTAGATATGACATTAAAAGAACAAGCTACCAAAGAAAAAAAAAAGATAAATTGGACTTTATCAAAATTAAAAAGAAATCGTTGTGCTTCAAAAGATGCTATCAAGAAAATGAAAAGCTAACCCACAGAATGGGAGAATATACTTGCAATCATATTTCTGATGAGGGAATTGTATTTAGAATATATAAAGAGCTCTTACAATTCAATAATAAAAAGATAAATAGCCCAATTTTTTAAATGGGCCAAGGATCTGAATAGACATTTCTACAAAGAAGATAAACGAATGGCCAGCCAATAAGCACATGAAAAGATGTTCAACATAATTAGTTATCAGCAAAATGCAAATCAAAACCATAATGAGATGCTAGGTCACATCAACTAGGATGACTATAATCAAAAAAGTCAGATGATAGCAGGGTTGCTTTGGTGAGGTGTGGAGAAATCAGAACTTGCACACACTGCTGGTGAGATGTAAAATGGTGCAGCCGTTTTGGCAAATTGTCTGGAAGTTCCACAAACCATATGTTACCGATGACCCAGCAGTTCTACTCCTAGATATATACCCAAGAGAAATGAAAACATATGTTTTCAAAGGAGCTAGTCACAAAAGACCATATATTACATGATTGCTTTTATATGAAATGTCCAGAAGAGGCAAATCCATAGAGATAGAAAGTGATTAGAGGTTGCTTTGGGTTAGGGCGTGTGGGAAAGATGAAGAGATACAGGGTTTATTTTGGAGGTGATGATAACATTTTAAATTGATTATGGTAATGGTTGACACCTCTGTGAATATACTAAAAATCATTTAATTATACACTTTAAATAGGTGAATTATGTGACATGTGAATGATATCTTAATAAAGCTTTCAAAAATGTATCAGGGACAGAGAATATTATAATTAAAGTATTTACCCAAATAAAAATTCTCCAGATATTTAAAAAAGAATAAAGAAAAATTGAAAAAAGAAGAAGTTTAAATCGAAGAAGAAGAAGAAGAAGAAGAAGAAGAAGAAGAAGGCGGCAAAATTAAATAAGGTACAAATCAGAAAGCTCACAGAATCAAGGCTGGCTAGAATCAAATCACCTAATAGGTTTTCATCTCGTGTATCCAAATCTTTATATATACCACAAGGGTTTCCACTGTCAGTTTCAAATCCTGTGTATCTTCACACTTCTTTTAAAATTTTTGACTAAGAGGTAAAAGATTTAGCTAACAATAATAATGAGAAAAGAAGGAGAATGCCTTGTCAGTTGGAGGAGGGTAGGTATGAAGAGGGATTCAAATCCACAAAGATTTGAGAGCCTAGTGTATGTTTTGTACTAGGCTTTATAGGGAAACAAAGATGAATATATTCACATGGAGGCTATAGACTCTAGGAGAAATTTGACTAAATGACCAAGCTATTTGGGCTGGAGAGACAAGAGGGAGGAGAGGATATGTACCCTGAAGCTTCCTGGCAAGTTTGCGTGTTTCACAAGTTAAAAAAATTGAAAACTACTAATCTTGACTGGATATGTTCCCTACACTGTGATAGGTGACTCTTTTTCATTTCTCTGGTCAGGTTGATCTAAACTTTTAGAGATTAGACCCTCCAATAAATGCAAAAATCTGGCTGCATTATGTGGTTTCTCCTTTCCTCCCCTTTTTTTTTAAGTTCATCTTGTGTTCATGTCTCCACATCTAAATGCGGGGGCGGGGGGGTGTCAGAGCAGAGTTCTTCCTGACCTTAATGATATCCAGCCCTATCTCCTAGGACCATCATAGTTTACCAGTTGGAGCCCTAAACTGGCCACTTGTTACACACAAGGTTTCTGTTCCTTTTTCTTTTCTTTCTTCTTCTCTCCCCTTTTCTTTTTCTTTTTCTTTCTTTCTTTCTTTCTTTCTTTCTTTCTTTCTTTCTTTCCCTCTCTCTGTCTCTCTCCTCTCTCTTATTTAATAGAGGCAGTAATGTTCTGGATGACTCTGCAGCTAACTCTGGTCTGACCCTGCACCTTAGTGGTTTTATTAGCTGTGTGTTTGGCTGTGGGATCCTCTCTCTAGCTATTGTCATTATTGAGACTATTTGTGTCTCCACTGAATCTCTCCTAAATCCCCGGCTGTTATCTGGCTTGGGTATGTGTGTCTAAGAAGTGAGTGCATTCTTGTCTGAAGTATGTCCTGACTGTCTCTGATAGCAGCCATTTCTGACCTAACTTTACTGGGTACTCAGATTGATATGATTAAGATTAATGAGGCTTACTCTCAGTCATGAATCTATTTGAGGATAAACTTGTAAATCCAATGAGTTCTGAAGATGACTAGTAACTACTTACCTTTCAGCCTTTAGGGGATTTGAGGGATGATTTATAACTACTCCTTTTCCATCCAACAATATCATTAGAAAGATGTCATGAAAGATACTACTTTGCAGCCCACAGATTATCACTCACAAAAATGTGCTTTTATTAACAATAATTCATAAATTATATTTATGTGTTTGTACAAACTCTACCAAATGGTGGTTCAATAAAATCATTGCCACAAAGGCAGGCCAACACATGCCCCAGCTGAAAAGTGTACAGTTCTCATGATTACTATGACAAAATCCTTCCTGAATTGGATTTTCTTCAAATTGTCCACTGAGATGACCATAAAAGATCATCTATAAGACATACAGACATGAAAATTATAATATTGCACTAATGTTAATATCAGGTTGGGAAAACTGTAAGGATCTTGATTATATAGTGCTCCTCTGTTGTTGTATCTCTAGTCATCCTGGAAAGCTAAGTTTTCCAGAGAACTAGGTGTTTGTACACTTCATTAGTTTAACCAATACAGTTTCCCTGGATTTTTAAACAGTTATAAATTAACCTTCTTTCAGTGACTCAGAGCCATGCCTATAAACGTGGAGGCAACATGACAATGGAAAAAGCACAGGCTGTGAAATCAGCAGACCTGAGTTTGAATACTGGCTCCTGTTCTTCATAGCTATATGACTTTGGGCAAATTTCTCAAAGTTTTTGAGCTCATCTATAAAATGGGAATGGTGGAATCAAACTGAACAGTGATTGTTTGATAATTAAGTGATATAATGCAGTGACTTTTCAGTATTTTTCACCCCAAAATTCTTTTTCCAAATGAAATCTTATACAGAGCTGTGTCATGAATAAAAAAAAGTGGAAATGTTCTGGGTCTTTAAAACCATTGTGTCTAGCACAGAGCCTGACACTTAGTAGATACTATTTAATAATATTTATTTATTTATTTTTGAGAGAGAGAGAGAGAGAGAGAGAGAGAGAGAGAGTTTGAGAGAGCTAGCAGGGAAGAGGCAGAGACAGAGGAAGAGAGAATCCCAAGCAGGCTCCACGCTGTCACTGCAGAGTCCAACATGGGGCTTGATCCCACGACCATGAGATCATGACTTGAGCTGAAATCAAGAGGCAGACACTTAACAGATTGAGCCACCCAGGTGCCCCAGTAAGTACTATTGAAATGATAGCAGTGTAGGATTAGCATCACTTACCTTGAAGCTTTTATTCATATTTATGATTTTATTCTATATCTGCTTTTTTAAATGTGGTTTTCTGTCTTACCATCAAGCTATCATTTGTCTCTTCTCACAGTAATCACTGTACTTGTTCACAAAAACCCTTCTCCCATCTTCTTTTTTTTTATTAAAAATTTTTTTTTAACATTTATCTATTGTTGAGAGACAGAGAGAGACAGAGCATGAGCATGGGAGGGGCAGAGATAGAGGCAGACACAGAATCCAAAGCAGGCTCCAGGCTGTGAGCTGTCAACACAGAGCCTGACTTGGGGCTCAAACCCACAAATCACGAAGTCATGGCCTGAGCTGAAGTTGGACGCTTAAGCAACTGAGCCACCCAGGGGCCCCAGCATTTTTTTTTAATTAATTAATTTATTTTTAAGAGAGAGAGAATGTGAGAGAGAGTGTGTGTGTGTGAATGGGGCAGGGGCAGAGACAGAGGGGGACAGAGGATCTGAAGCAGGCTCTGTGCTGACAGCAGAGAGCCCAATGTGGGGCCCAAACTCGTGAACATGAGATCATGACCTGAGCCAAAGGCAGGCGCTCAACTTACTGAGCCACCCAGGTGCCCCAATTTGCTACTTCTTTCTAATCAGCTCTGGACTTCAAAACCAGACAACCATAATTTAGAATAAGGGCAACCAAATTCTACATGGGGGCTTTAGACTACTTATGTGAATAAGACACTTTGGTTTTATCCTTTGTAACACAGGTCTTGGTTATTCAGAGACCTTTTCAGAAAATAGTGTGGTACAGTGGAAAGAATATGAGTTTGGAAGTTAAACAGACCTAAGTCTGAATCCTAAGTCCTCTATTTGTTAGCTGTGTGACCTTGGGCAAGTTACTTGATCAATCTGAACCTCAGATTTATTGACTTTAAAATACAAAGAATAAAACCTGTATCATAGAATTACAATGATTAAATGAAGGAAATGCATAATGGAGTCCTTCATTCTCTTTCCTTGCCTCGCCCTTCATTTTCCTTTCTTCCTGAATTTTCACTGTGTTTCTGAATAGATTAGGTTGCCAACTGGCTCAGGTGAGCTATGTGGTTCAATGGCATACATTTTAGAATATGTTAGAAAAGGGGTGGTGGTGAGACTGTAGAAGACTGTGACCACGAGAAGCTGAGACATGGAGTATGGCTATAATTTCCCACCCATAAAAGAAAAAAGGAAGAAAAATGCCAAGATGATAAGGCAATTTTGTGAAGGTCGTAGCATACAAAATCAATAAAGCAAGCATTAGCACAATACACGCAGTTACAAGTGTAGTGCATCCTTATTCAGGCACTAGTCTGAGCTGTCAATCTTGCCCGCTAATTTTTCACATAAAATCTGGACTATAGTCATGAGCTGGAACCCAGTTCGTTCGAGCGTCATCAATAGTTAAAGGGTTTTGTCTGTTTGAACTCAAGACTTCATAAAGACTTTTCAGAGTTTCTTCAGAGAATGACTAAAAACATATCATAGAATGAACCATATTTTGTGAAATAGTTAATTTGAACATAAATCTATAAATACAACTATGGTAATAAATAACTCAGTTCTGATGTTAAGCACTGGGGGGACAGCTCTCTCCTGGGCCTGTGAAGTTCCTCTTCTTTCTTTGTCTGCCCTCGCTACAGTGCACTGCTTGCCCATCTACTGTGTCCCACTGTCTTACAGTCACCACTGTTTTACCTTCTCCAAATGCTTTTCAATAATCACACAGAATTTTCAGCTTTTCTGTCTGCAATTGCTCAAAGTTTACTCTTTAATTACAGTCCTTTTGAACTGCATTTCCACAGCACTAGCAAAACTGTTCCACATCTGCTCCTGAACAGAACCATTTAAAGCTATAACATATGAAGGTTCATTTTCTTTTACTGTGCACCCTGCAAAATGCCTGCCACAGCCATCCACTCTCTGTCTTCTACAGCTTTGACTTCTCTTGTTCTCACTTGCTTGTGTTCTCTCCCTTTCTCTTTCTCTAGTTCTTTTTTTTTTTTAATGTTTATTTATTTTTGAGAGACAGAGAGAGATAGAGTGTGAGCAGGGGAGGGGCTGAGAGAGAGGGAGACACAGAATCCGAAGCAGGCTCCAGGCTCTGAGCTGTCAGCACAGAGCCTGACGCAGGACTCGAACTCAGGAGCCGTGAGATCATGACCTGAGCTGAAGTTGGACACTTAACCGACTGAGCCACCCAGGCTCCCCTCTCTGTTTCTTTTTTAAAGAAAGAGAATGGTTTCCAGGTTGGTACAATCTGAAAAGTCTTCTCCACTGTGCAGAAGAAATGATAGTTCTTCTTATATCATACCATACTTTCCTTTCTTGTTGTAACAAACTAGGGTTTTGTTGTTTAATTATTTGTGTATATATACACAAATATATATACAAATGTATATAGGCATATATTTATAGGCGTTAAAACTCTAAGCACATTTTACTAAATTATGAAAAATTTCCCAGCAGTTTCCTTTGATTTTATGTTGTTTTACTCTATTGTTTTCTAATTAAATTCTGATCATGGAGTGAAAGATTTTATAAGACAGTTTCTGAGAGAAAGAAAATTACTAAAACCAAAATTGGAGAAAGTATGAAAGAAAGAAGAATTAAGTTAGACAGTTCAATATAGTCCATTTAAAAACATGCTCATTTGATCCTTGATTGTACCAATTCCAAGGTACTTTCTGGGGTTCTCAGTGATAAAGAAATGAGATATGCTTTCTTTAGATAGTGAGTGTTTTAAAGGTATAATGTCCACCTTTTAGATTAAGAACCCATAAGGTGATGAGGACTCCACCATCACCATCAGCCAGTCCTTCTAAGTCCATGAAACCCATGGAATAGTGAAAAAAGCACCAAACTTAGTATCAGGATGTGGTTCAAGCCGCCCCCCCCTTTTTTTTTGAGAGAGAGAGAGAGAAAGAGAGAGAAAGAGAGGATGCAAGTGAGCGAGGGGCATAGAGTGGGGAGGGAGAGAGAGAAGAGGGGCCCACCCTTTGCGGGGCTCAAACTCACAAACCGTGAGATCATGACCTGAGCCAGAGTCAGATGCTTAACTGACTGAGCCCCCCAGGCTCCCAGGCGCCCAGGCCCTGGCTTTTCACTTGCTAGCTATGTGGACTTGGCCATGTCACATAAGCTCTCTGAGCCTTAGTCTGTACAATGGAGACAACCTCCCTAAGGATGCTCTGATTAAATTATGAGACCATACACTGTAACACATCAGGCAAATAAAATTTTATTTTGAAGTCATCAATTCCATCTTATCTCCCTTGGGTTCACTCACGTGCAGTGTTCCCAGAGCCAGTCCTCTTAGCTCCTGACCCTGCCTCTTGATTCAGGGTAAAAGAGCACACCGCTCTCACCCAGGCCTTCCCGAGTGAGTGTCAAGCACTCCGAGTATATGACCTCACCGAATCTTCAGAACAATCCTGTGAGATAGGTACTGTGTGGATTCGAATCCAGGCAGTCTGACAAAGTCTGCATACTTGAATCATACTGATTTGAGGTAGCTTTCGGGCAGCCATCAATACATGTCATTCTTGCTGCCATGAAGGAAAGCATTTCTGACAGAGGTTTTCTTTCAGGATGATGGGAACTCAGCCAAAAGGCCCTGGCAAATCCAGGGGGAGTCCTGTAAACCTCAGGAATGGTGGCCTTCTGCATCATGGGAAGTATTCCCAGGAAGGTGTTGGCTTGCCACAGCGTGGTAGCTCAGTGTAGTACCTCTCAGGGCCACTTGGGAGATTTTAGGCTAGGAGGGCTCACAGATAGCGCCATCGCAACACCACAAAGCTCTGAAACCAGTAAGGGCTCCACAGGCTGCACTCTACAGTCCGTCCAGGCATCACACTGAGTATCTCCAGATGGGCCTGTATCTAAGCTTCCTTTCCTATCTGGGCAAGGGGAAGGCTTGGGGAGATCTAAGAGAACAAGAGGCCCCACAGTAAAGAAAGCTGGACAGGAAGTCTCCTAGCACAGAGGAGGCCAGCAGCAGCAAGAGGATAGCACCACCCCCACCAGCACTCAACGTTCTACGAAGTGCAAAGATTGTGTCAGCATTTCCATTTTAAACCCTTAATTTCATAGGCTTACAGCTCAAGTCATAAAAATTCACTCTGGGTTGAAGTTTGGCATCTACTCTCTTAGCTGTTCTTAAGCTGTGTGCCCAAAAATAGAGACATTTCTAGTTTTAGACATTTGGGGGATATCTATAAACACCCCCCCCAAACTTCATTAGGTAAAAAATAGGCTTCTAAGCTGTTGGTCCACAATGCCTCAAAAGCTTGCCTCTATAAATATGCAGGAAAACATGTTTTGAAAAAGCAGTGTTTTTCCACCAGAAATATGGATTCTCTATACACGGAACTAGGGCAGTGGAGTGATGGAATCTAATGTTATTGCATATTCAGAGTAACAGGCCATGTGACCTTCACTGTCCCTCACCACACTGGCTGGAGCTGTCCTTGCCTTAAGAGGTTTGGAGTCAGTGACTGATTCAGATTTTTACAGGTTATTGGATTTTGACCAATATGTATTTAAATCTGGGTTATACTTTCCTTATAAGTTTGGTACCAACAGAAAAGATAATACATGCCAATACGGCCTGACATATAATAGACTGACCTTTATTGGTAGCAAATAATTGGTCTTTTAGATCTGTGAAGTTTATCTACAGTAGTTATCAGTGAAAAGTCCTTTAACTTCTTCATTTTATTTTTTTATTTTTTATTTTGAGAGAGAGAGAGAGAGCAAGTGAGGGAGGGGCAGAGAGAGAGGGAGACAGAAACCCAAGCAGGCTCTGCACCGTCAGTGCAGAGCGGGATGTGGGGCTCGAATTCACGAACCATGAAATAATGACCTGAGCAGAAATCAAGAGTCTGATGCGTAACTGCCTAAGCTGCACAGGTGCACCTAACCTCTTCATTGAAAAAAATTTCACCCATTCTGTTCTTCTTCTAATAACTTTCACTGGCCCCTGAAGCTATATAGACACTCAAAGTATCAGACAAAGTGAAAAATAGATTCCCAAAAGAAAGCTCCCAAAGTTTTAGGAGTCAGGCAAGTGACAAGGAGCTAATAATGCTACCTGTATGGCAGGGGTGCCTAAGAGCTGTGAGAAATCAGTCAGATGACTTAGCTCTGGTAAGTAATACTCTGACAACTCAGCTCATTAGAACAGCCCGATGTGAGGGAAGTTTGAAGAGTCTGGTCTCCTGAAGTGTTAGAACTTTGGCAGCTAACAAAGAGGAGCTGAAGGAAAAGCAGAGCGGGAGCAGGGAAGCCACCATATGGGACCTCCCATCCCTGAGCAGGAGGTTGCCCTCTGGTCTCCAGTCTGAGAGACTTGGAGAGTCAAGGCTTATCTCAGGGGAGAAAGGGAATGTCTGGCTGTGGCGCCTGGTTTGGGAGCCAGGAGGGGAATCAGTGGCTCTGAGCCCTAATCCCAAACTACCCATATGATATCTATCTCTTGAAACAAAGTGTCTATCAACAGAGGGATTTTCAAAAACATCTTCTTCATTAATGGAGGAACTACTGAAATGTCCATGGAGCATTTAGGGGTCATTCACACCTGAAGTTTACCTTGTACTTTTTAAATGTCAAAAGCAAACTGCAGATCTACCAACAGTTAGCAATTTTACCTACCGCTGTCTAATCCTTTTATCCACTGCAAATTCCATTCCAAAGAGAATCATTAAGGCAAAGTAAAAGTGATGAATACTAACTGATTAGGGAGGGGAAATTAGTGAGGTCCTATTAAAACTAATGCATTTCTAAGCCCTTAATGCTATTTCTTTCTTCATTTTTTTAAAGTTATGCATTCAAAGGAATGCATATAAAATATATATCAGGCAGAAGAATAATAAGATAAGCACTCTTGTACCCAAAACACAGGCTAAGAAAAAGGACACCATTCATACCACTGAAGACATCTGTGTGCTTCTGCCCCATCTCAAATCCTGCTCCCTCTTCCCTGGAGGTTACCCTATCCTGAATGTCATGTTTATGACTCTTTGACTCTTCTTTATTATGTAGCTCACCTATGGAAGTAAATATTCCTAAACTGTGATGCTCAGTTTTTTTGTTTTGAGCTTCATAAAAATGTTGTCATACTGTGTGTATTCTTCTGCAATTTACTTCTTTCATTAAACATGCTTGCAATATTCACTCATGTTGATATACATGGCAAAGCTTTGTGTTCACTGCAGTATAATACTCCACTGTTTGACTATACTGAAATTTATTTAACCATTGTCCTCTTGAGAGATATTTGGGCTGATTACAATGTTTAGCTATTGCAAACAATTCTGCTTTGAACATTACTGTACCTGCCCTCTGGGGAACATGGCACAAATTTCTCTAGGGATTTATTTCTGCTGAGTCATAGAGTTTTCACATCTTTAACATCCCAAATAATGCCAAACTGTTTTCCAAATTGTTGTACACAACCACCAGCAGTGTATATTTGCTCCAGTTGCTTTATATCCTTTCTATTTCTTGGTTTTATTTGACATTTCAAGTTTTGGCTGTCTAATGAATGTGAAATGTTTTCCCTTTCTGATGCTACTTTGCATTTTCTTGATTTCCAGTGAGGCTAAGCATCTGTTCATATGTTTATCAGTTGATCATATTTATTCTTTATGAAGTGTGTGTTCAAGTCTTTCTGTCAGTTTTCTATGGAATTGTTTGTCTTTTTCTTATTAATTTGTAGAATTTCTTTATATACACTAAATCTTTGTCACTTGATATGTTAAAAATATATTTCTGACTTGTTCTTTTCACTTATTTATGCTGACCTTTGATAAGCAGAATTTTAAATACAGTTTGTTATTGCTATCTTTGTTCTTCTTTTTACCTAATTGTTTCTCACAAGAGGAAAAATAAGCTGGAATTTGGTTCATCCTTAGTGAATGGCTTCCCTAGTCCCACTTGGATAGTATTGGTTGGGATGAATCTGGAGTTGATTCAGTTTATTTTACACATATTTTTTTTTCCCAAAAGCAGGAGTCTGTCCCAAGAGGCCCTCAAAAAGTATGGGCTTTTGTTGATAACTTTCACCTGTTTCTGGGGGATTTCTGCTTAGTGTCAAACAGCCATCAGAGTCTCACAGAGATTTTTTGTTCCTGAGAGTCAGTAAGAAGTTGTAAAAAAGAATCTTCATCCTTACTTAGGGTTCATGGTGGTGTGGCCATATGGAGCCGACAAACCTGGTATCTCAACCAAGTTCCAATCTTTACCCACTGTGTAAGCTCTCAGACCCTTCTTGTTTGTTAAAGGAAGGTCATTGCACTTGCTTTACTCCCTTGTGAAAATCAATAAGAGGATACGTCCACGTGCCCACATGACACATAGCTCTCAACAAATGTCTGTGCCCTTCGCCTTAGGAAGGGGGACCCCTTAGCAGTTAGTCTGTTCAGTCCATCTCTAATCTTTGGTCAAAAACCTTTCTTCCACCACTCTCCCCAAATTTGTGTCTGCACCTTTGGCATGTACGGAGACCACAGTGGACAAATAATTGTTGGCCAGGGCTTCTGATTGTTTCTTTTCTTCAAATACTCAGAAATATCAGAACCATGTGCTTAACCATTCCAAGCAACTCAGTTACCATGTTCCTTCTATTTGTCAAATGAAAATCCAGTATTATTTTTACAATCACAAAATCTAGGGAGGAATACTCACGGCAAATACAATTGGACAATCTGATTTTCATTTTGTCAATCACAATGTTTCACTCACAGATTACACATAGACTATGAAAGTCTATATGAATGAATATGAATGAATCATATTCTCTCTCTCTCTCTCTCTCTCTCTCACACACACACACACACACACGCATGCACGTGCACATGCACGCACACACAAACACGCTCTTTCCTGCTTCTTATACTAGTATTTCTTAGTTGCCATAAGGTACTCAGAGTAGCCAGTTATGATCAGAATGAATCAGGAGCAGTTGCAGCGAGGTTTTGCCTCCAATTCCATCTTTACTGCTCCTTATAACAGAATTTAAGAAGCTTTCTAAACCCTTTGTCCTTGATCAGTCTTCATCAATTGACCTCATCCTGGCTAGCACCAGGGTTTGTGATCTTGGTAAAGTAAGGAGATATCCTAGCATCTATGCTGTTCATTCTCAAATTTATTTTTTAGCCAATGTATCAACTCAAGATCTCAGACACTCTTTGTAAGCCATCCATTCCTTTATTTTATGATTTTTCCTGCTTGATTAGTTGCACTGATTCATTTATCACTCTCCCATTCTGAATTACTTTACCAAATTCTTCACTCATCATTTATTTAATCAACAAATATATTGTTTCACTTTTAAAAATGTGCTCTTATATTTACTATTGCAGAAATCACTGTTAGAGTTTTTAGTGACTCATAGCACATTTATCTGTGTGTTGTTGGTATGCACATTGCTTTTATTATATATGCATTCAGATACTTTTATCTCATTCTACTTTCATTAATATCAAAGCCTCACCTTGATGTGGTGATTTTCAGTGTTTCTGTTTTCCTGTTCTGTACTCCAACAGTTTTTTGTATATACCACTCTATGGCATGTATTTTACATTGCTTTGTATTATGATTTTACTTGTGTTAATCTCCTTTCTAGATTGTAGGTGTCACATAAGTGCCTACCTGCCCCCTTTCAAAGATAACTTTCTCCTGGGACACCTGGTTGGCTCAGTTGGTTAAGCATCCAACTCTTGATTTTGGCTCAGGTCACGACCTCACAGTTTGTGAGTTCAAGCCCCACATCAGGCTCTCTGCTGTCAGTGCAGAGCCGGCTTGGGAATCTCTGCCCCCCCACCCCCACTCTCTATCCACCCCCATCCTCTCTCTTTCTGTCTCTGTCTCTCTCAAAAATAACTAAACATTTAAAAAAAATCAATAAAAAAGATCACTTTCTTCTAATATCCTTGATGAAAGGGGTTTTGTTTCAAGGGAATAGCCTTGAACTGTCCTTCTGCCACACACTGCTGCTACCAGCCACATTAGCCTCGAGGAGAGGTGATATAGTGAAAGCTTCACTTCTTTTTACTGCACCTCATTCTAGTTTCCTTCAGCACCATTTATGCAAGGCTGTTATGGATAGTATCTTTTTATGGGAGTCATAGAAGGGCTAACAACATAGCACAGCAAACAACTCGGAAGTGAACATCACGGTCCTATAGTCCCCAGGCCACCCTCATTACAGAGAATCTCTCAGAAAGAAAGGAACTTTCCTTTGGTTCTAGCTTACTGGCCCTCTTGTCTCCTAGTCCCTCTTCACATCTCTGGACATCTCCATCTGGTGGTCCCACCCACTCTCTTTCACAATGATTCTCTGTAGAAACTCAAGTCTTCTCCCTTTTTTCCACATAAACGTTCAGCTCTCTCTTTGTCTAGTACATCTAAGCTGTGCCCTTCTCAGCTAAAAAGTTCCATCAAAGTGTCTTCTCAAACAATCGTGTTATGTACCCTGAAAATCAATGTTGCAACTTCCCTATTAGTTGGGGCTGTGACGTGTGTGTGTTTTTTTTAATAGAATTTTTTCCTGCCACCACAAATGTGAGGATCTTATTTCACACCATTCATAATACCTTACACATGAGATTATTTCATTTTGCTGTTCCCATTCTTTTTTTTTTTAAGTTTATTTATTTATTTTGAGAGAGAGAAAGCAAGAGCAGGGGAGGGGCAGAAAGAGTGAGAATCCCAAGCAGGCTCAGCACTGTCAGCGTGGAGTCCAACACGGGGCTGGATGCCATGAACCGTGAGGTCATGCCCTGAGCTGAAGTCAGATGCTTAACTGACTGAGCCACCCAGGTGCCCCTAATCCAACTCTTTTGGCCTTATTTAATAAAAACATTTGTGTTTCAATTGTATGTGAGAAGGAGAGGGCAGGAAGAGGAAGGGGACAAAACTAAGTTTTCTTCCTTAGATGAATGACCAGGTGATTCGTAAATCATCAGCTTCTGCTTAGGACACACGGGAGAAGGAACTTTTTTTTATGGGGAAAGGATTTCAATTTTGAGTATGTCAAGCTTGCAGTATCCATAGGACATCAGATAACAATACCCAAAACTAGGAATACAGATGTTGGTATTCAAGACAGAAGTGATTTGTTTCTTGATTTGGAAATCAGTAGCATATAAGGTACTGGTTAAGCTATAAAAGAAATCACTCAGAATACCAAGGAAAAGAGAAAAGGAACAATGAGACAGCATGATAGATACAGAAGTCAGTGGATAAATGATGCTCTTAGAAAGAATAGAACAAATAGAACAAATGCAATAATCAAATATATAATATAAGAAAACATAAGGATAAAGTACTAGAAGGATTTCAAGAGAAGTCAGAGTCAAGACAAGAAGGTCCATTGTGTTTTTTTAAATTTTTTAAAAATTGTTAACATTTATTCATTTTTGAGAGTGAGAGAGACAGAACGTGAGCAGGGTAGGGGTAGACAGAGAGGGAGACACAGAATCCAAAGCAGGCTCCAGACTCTGAGCTGTCAGCACAGAGCCCATCACAGGGCTCAAACTCACAAACTGTGAGATATGACCTGAGCTGAAGTCAGATGCTCAACCAACTGAGACACCCAGGCACCCCCAAGAAGATCCATTATCGCTACATTTATTTTACTTTGTTGTTAAAGTAAATTTTGCCCAGTAAAAAGATAGAAGGGAAGAGAGGGAGGGAGGGGTTTTATTATTTGCAATATTATCAATGTTTGCAAAAGATAAGATTGTGTAACTAGAAAATCCAAGAGAATCAAAGCTACTAGAACCAAGAGAGAGTAATAGTACCCATTTACAAAATAAAAACTGTTTTCCCACCATATCTCAGAAACCTCCATTTAGAAAATGTAATGGAAAGATATTGAAATAAATATCATGCACCACAAAAACAAAATAAGGGGGTCACCTGGGTGGCTCAGTCAGTTGAGTGTCCAACTGGGCTCAGGTCATGAGATCTTGCGGTTCGTGAGTTGGCGCCCCACATTGGGGTCTCTGCTGTCAGCACAGAGCTTGCTTCAGATCCTCTGTTCCCCTCTCTCTCTGCTCCTGCCCTGCGTGTACTCTCTCAAAAATAAATTAAGCATTATAATAAAAATGTAAAAAACAAAAACAAAATGAGGAAACAGCTATGTTTGGAAATGCAGAGGAAAGAAATGAAAGGTACTTCTTTCTTATGTCCCACGTTATAGGTGGTAATTATACTCCACATTTTTGCTGTGGCCGCACGTGTGCTAGTTCTGAGTCTCCAGTCAAATAACAAGCTCCTAGACTGTAGGACCATGTCTTCCCTTCTGTTTCTTCCCTGAAACCGACTGGAAAGCTAAGCACAGAAGAAGAGGGCTACAACCATCTGATTCATCTTGTTTTTGTGCATTTTTTTCCCAATTTAAATTAAACTTTAAGTAGAGACTTAACAGGAGAAAATAACCAGTTTGTGAACTAACGGAAACATATCACTATATCAAAATTATTCTTCTAACTACCTCCCCTGACTCTGAGAACTAATGGTTCCACAACACAAGATTTAGTGTGCACATTCCTGTTAAATTTTTCTCGCTTCAACTAAGCACATTTTATAAAAAGGCCTTTTAAAAATGAATCTGCTGGAATACCCATAAGAACCAGCATTCTCAAACAGACTAGGGTCAAGGGAAAGAGAAAGCACACTCTTTCAAACCAGAGTTTCCGCTCTCCTGTCACTTCTGTCTCCTCACCTTCTTGCTGGCTGGGGGATTACTTGGTGCAACAAGGAAAGTAATTAGTACATCTAACACCTGAGAATGTAAGGCACAACAGGGAAGATAATTAGTATGTCTAAGTCAGGCAGAGAAAGACAAATATTGTATGATCACGCTTACATATGGAATCTAAAACAAACAAACAAGCAAACAAAATTTACAGAAAAAGGGACTTGTAACAAGAGACTTGTTACCAGAGGTGGAGGGTAGGGGGGAGAAGGAATTAGAGGAAAGTGGTCAAAAGGTACAAACTTCCAGTCATGATGTACAACATGATGAATGGCTAGTACTATTGTGGAAAGTTAAGAGAGTAAATAAATCCTAAGAATTCTCATCACAAGGAGAACTTTTTTCCTTTTTTCATTTTTTTTATTGTATCGTTTTGAGAAGTTGGATGTTAGCTAAACCTATTGTGGCAAGGTAATCATTTCACAATATATTTATATGTAAATCAAGCCATGTTGTATGCCTTACACTTATACAGTACTGGATGTCAATTATTTCTCAATAAATCTGGAAAAACAATCCAGGTGAGTCCAGAGTGATACATGAAGAACTGTTTGTTAAGACTAAATCACTGGGGGGGGGGCCTGGGTGGCTTGGTCGGTTAAGCGTCCGACTTCGGCTCAGGTCATGATCTCACGGTCCGTGGGTTCGAGCCCCGCATCGGGCTCTGTGCTGACAGCTCAGAGCCTGGAGCCTGTTTCAGATTCTGTGTCTCCCTCTCTCTGTGACCCTCCCCCGTTCACGCTCTGTCTCTCTCTGTCTCAAAAATAAACGTTAAAAAAAAAAAAATTAAAAAAAAAAAAAAAGACTAAATCACTGGGGTCTTTTGCCTCATGGTTGACTGAGTTTAGATCCCTGCCATAATTAGAAGAGAGTCACTTGAGAAGTAAAAATGCTTAAGGAAATTTCAAGCAAGAGGGGGTGTAATAGTGTTGTATTATGGTTATAATTCACATTTTCTGGATGACTATCGAAGTCAAGCACCTTTTCATAAAAGACTTCTGGTTTTGGCAATATTATAACCTATAATATTTGGCAATATTATAATCGGAAAAATGCTCCAGCTCAAAAACCTTTTCAAAGATGGATAATATAATATAGTAACTTTCTGCTAAGAGAGTAGATCTTAAAAGTTCTTATCACAGGGCACCTGGATGGTTCAGTCGGTTAAGTGGCTGACTTCGGCTTAGGTCGTGATCTCACAGTTTTTGAGTTTGAGCCCCATGTTGGACTCTGTGCTGACAGCTCAGAGCCTGGAGCCTCTTTCAGATTCTGTGTCTCCCTCTCTCTGCCTCTTCCCTTACTCACTCTGTCTCTCTCTCTCTTTCAAAAATAAATAAACTAAACAAAATTTTTTTTAAAGTTCTTAACACAAGGAAAACATTTTAACTATGTGTGGTGATGAATGTTAATTAAACTTATTGTGGAAATCATTTGCAAGACAGTTGACCCTTGAACAACGTGGGTTTGGACCGTGTGGTCACTTATATGAAGATTTTTTTATAGTACAGTAATGTATTTTCTCTTCCTTATGATTTTCTCAATAACATTTTCTTTTCTCTAGCTTACTTTATTTTTTTTATTTTAAGTTCAGTATAGTTAACATATAGTGTTATATTAGTTTCAGGTATACAATATAGTGATTCAACAATTCTGTACTTTACTCTCATGTACAATGAGAGTACATTGTACTCTCTGTACAATGCTCATCATAAGTGTACTCTTAATTCCCTTCACCTATTTCACTCATCCCCCTACCCACCTTTCCTCTGGTAGCCATCCATTTGTTCTTTATAGTTATAGCTGTTTACTTTAAGAATACGGTATATAATGCATGTAATATACAAAATATTTATCAATCAACTGTTTATGTTATTGGTAAGGCTTCTGTCAACAGTAGGCTATAAGTAGTTAAGTTTTGGGGGAACCAAAAGTCATATGTGGATTTTCGACTGTGTGGAGGTCAGCATCCCTAACCACCACATTGTTCAAGGGTCAACTGTGCATACATATATCAAATCACTATGTTGTACAACTAAAACTAGTATAATGTTTTATGACCCGTATATCTCAATTTAAAAAAACAGAGCAACTTTCTCTTAAATATATGGCTAAATTTTAAGAAAGTAAGAAAAATCCTCAAAGATGAAAAATGTAGGAAGAACTAAAGACAAAGTTGTAAATTTAAGTTGATGCTAGGACTACCTGGGTGTAAAGAATCTATCTTATTAAGCCAGGGGCTTGAATTTTGTTTTTTTCTTTTTGATTGTTTATGGAGTGTCTTTTTTAAATAACCTTTTTTTTTAAGTAGACTTTTTAGAAGTATGACATGCACAAATTATAATTGTATGCTTTAATTAATTTTAACAGCGTGAACACATTCAAGCAGTACTCACACCAAGAAACAGACTTTTTTGCCAGCAGTCCAGTAGCCTCAGTTGAGTCCCATTTAGTCACTACTCACCTCTCCAAGGGAAATCCTAACTTCTAACAGCATCAAATTAGTTTTGCCTGGTTGGTCTTTATATAATGAAAACACACAGTAGGTACTCATCTAAGTCTGGCTTTTTTCCCTTAACATTATGTTCGTAAGGTTTATTTATGCTTTTGCATTAAGTTGTAGTTCACTCATTCTCATTGGTGTGTAATAGTCCAGTGTATGAATATACTCTAATTTGTTATCCTTTCTACTGCAGATGGACATTTGGGTTGTTTTCACTTTTGAGTTATAATGAATAGTGCTACTGTTAACATACCATACCTGCCTTTTTGTTAGCATATGCACATATTTTTCTGTATATACCTAAGAGGGGAATTGTTTGTCCATACAGTACATTCCTACATTCCTAGTAAACATAATTGTAGGATGCTGACAGTTCAGTAGATACCACCAAATCATTTTCCAAAGTGGATGTACCAATCTATATTTCAACCAGCTGTGTATGGAAGTTCCACCAACGCTCAGTATTTTTTGTCTTTTTCATTTTGGCCATTCTGATTGGAGTACAGTAGTATTGCATTATGGTCATAATTTGCATTTTCCTGATCACTATTGAAATTGAATGCTTTTTCATGTTTCTTGGAAATTAGGATATCCTCTTTTGCAAAGAGCCTGTACAAGTTCTTTGCCCATTTATCTTTTGAGTTATTTGTCTTTTTCTTGTTGATTCATAGGAGTTCTTAAAATGTGCTGAACTTAAGTCCACATATATACAAAAAATGTCTTTTTTTTTTCTATTTTGTACTTGGCTTTTCATTGTCTTAGCGATGTCTTTTGATAAACATAAGTTTTTAATTCAATACGGACCAGTCTATCAGTTTCTTTCATTATGGTTAGTGTTTTTTGTGTCTTTAAGAAATCTTTGCTTAGCCCAAGGTCATAGAGACATTCTTCTATGTTTTCTTTTAAATATTTTATTGTATTTCACATTTAGATCACAATACATCTGGAATTTATTGTTTCTGTATGGTGAGTCAGGGGTCAAACTTCATTTTGTTTCAAATTGGTATCCAATTGACACAGAACCATCCTTTTCTACTATAGTATAATGTTTTTCATAATTCAGGTACCATATATGTGTGGGTGTGTTTCTGGACTCTATGTGCTGTTCCACTGGTCTGTTGTCTATCTTTGCACCAGGACCATGCTGGTACAACTGGTAAGATAAAGAATGGTGTAGAATGAATTCTTACAAAATTACAAAACGATAGAAAAAAATCCTGTTGTGAAACATCAGTAGACCCAGTAAATGGCATATCAGATGCTTCCTTCCAAGAACCTCAGAGAACAGAATTACCATCTAGAGATTATTTTAAAACATGGCTAAGATAGATAAAAAAACAGATCACACAGAGTAAAAAGCAATATTTTTTTTAAAAGACTAAATTGACTGAAAAAGGAATCAAATAGAATTTCAAGGAATGTAACGTACTTCTTAAAATTGAGAGTATTCATTGATTCCATGCAAGTGTGTCAAACCTTGACAAATAAGTGATAGGTTTTAACTGTAGTAGCATAAACATGACTCCTGACTGGGGTGCCTGGGTGGCTCAGTTGGTTGAGCATCCAACTTTGGCTCAGGTCATAATCTCACGGTTCATGGATTCAAGCCCTGCGTCAGGCTCTGTGCTAACAGCTTGGAACCTGGAGCCTGCCTCTGGTTCTGTGACTCTCTCCCTCTCTCTCTCTCTCTTCCCCTTCCCCACTCACTCTCTCTCTTTCTCTCAAAAATAAACATTAAAAAAAATTTTTTTTAAGCCATGACCCCCTGATTATTGTCCTTTCCAACTGCAGACATCAAGCAACCTTCTCTCTAAAAAAAAAAAAAAAAACCTTTATTTTTGAGAAAGCACAAGCAGGGGAAGGGCAGAGAGAGGGGGACAGAGGATCTGAAGCTGCCTCTCCACCGACAGCAGTGAGCCCAATGTGGGGCTCGAACTCACGAACTTCGAGATCATGATTGGAGCCAAAGTCGCATGTTCAACTGGCTGAGCCACCCAGATACCTTCCATTTTTTGTTGTGACATGCTTAATGCAACAGCAGACATGAAATAAGCGGGAAATATTCTGAACGGACTGGGCATCCCTACCAATTCATCTCCAGGGTATTTGTCTGTCTTAAATGTTAAATGTCTTAAATGTTAGTGAAACACCACCAAGAAGGTAATGTTAAAAAAAAAAAAAAAAAAAAAAGACCCAGCAAAATAGAAATCCAAAGGGAGTTTTCCAGGTGGTTAAGCAGTGAGCATTGGAGGGGTTTTTAGTGCCACCTAAGCAAAATAAGCCCCATCTGGCTGATTCAGCCTTAGGTTGTGCTACAGGAGAATTATGGAGATATAATTCTCCATATTTACTTTACCTAACCTGGACAGTGGAACCAGCTTTTGGAGTCAGATCTGGATTTAAATTCTGGTTACACCAGTTATTGCTATATCTGGCTCAGAGTGGACATTCAGTCCCTGAGGCCTCCCTTCTCCCACTCCAGAAGCCTTAACAAAGCCCGAGTACACACAATGAGTGTGCTTTTGCCCATCTGAGTCCTAAGGATCCTCATGAAATAGTAATGGTAGCTATTTACAATCACCGGGTCGGTCACTGCACTAGATGTTTTACACACATTACTTCTTTCCAAGCCTCCTAATAACCCTGAGATAGATACAGATACAGATAAAGATAATTTTTCCCATTTTATTTGCCCCAAATCACATGCTAACTTGCACCAGAAATGAGATTTGAACCTATGTCTGTTCTAGGTTCTTTCCATAACACTACGTTGCCTGACTTGTGGCTTATTTCGATGTTTTTTACATTCAGCTTCCTTCTGAAAAACATATTTTCATAAAATTTTACACACTGACAAGTAAAGGACTCTGCTGATTTTCTTCTAGGCGATTTTGTGGAGCTTCACGACAGTCATGTTTCTGTTGCAGGCCTGGCTGCTCCCCTCAGCTGTACATGCTGCACACTCTTATGCAAACCCCTCATCCAGGATCAGGCTTTATTGATCTTTATTGATGCTGCCTTCAAAGCCAGGGCAGCCATCTGAGAGGATGGAAGAAACCAGTAAAAGATTGGATTCTGGGGAGCCATCCCAGGTAGAGTTGTGCTTTTACGCACCAGCACATTTGTGGAGCAAATTTGGTGTGTACTCAGAACGGCAGCTAATGAGCACAAGTGAAGTTCAGTTCTTTGTGTAAACAAGGGAGAAAGCATGTGTCTGAATGTAATTCCGACTGCATCAAGGTCATTTTAGAGCTGGTGGAGCTCTATTTGTCTTAGGAAATCTCGAAAACTTTTATAGGGAATTCGGAAAATATTTTCAGCCAGCAGGAAAGATAAAATCCCTGCACACAAAGTACAGGCATGGGCCCAGAGACTGAACAGACAGACTGCTGTAAAACCCCCGTTTAATAAGGCATTAAAATGCCATCGACCTGGACACATTAAAAAAAAAAAAAAAAAAAAAAAGAGCAATGAAAACAAATACCATTCAAATAATTAGGATCTTATGCCTGGGGCCAGCCTTGATGCCAAGCAGGGACTCCCCTGCAGGAATCAGCATTGAGCCCGATCCCCGGAAGGAGGGGAAGGAGGGGAAGGAGGGATCGGCTAAGACAAAGGCAGCTCTGGACCGGAATTTTTGCCAGCACCCCCCGCCCCTCCCGCCGCTACCGCCGGCCCCTTGATGCTGAAGGCAGCGCGTTTGAAGTAGTCTTCCTCGCCGACATCTTGGGCGACTTTACAGCCCAGTAGCTCGTGTGGGGCTTCGGTGCTCGGAGGATTACCGAGCTGCCCCAGGGAAGGGTCGAGAGCGCGCTCCCTACCGTGGCGGCGAAGCCAGCGGCGCCGCGCTCTTCAGTTCCATGAAGGACAAGGAGGCATTTGAAGGCCTACTTTATTGGGTAAATAGGCTCCAAATTGGGGTGAGGGTTGGAGAGTGAACATTTGTTTACGAACGTAGCTGTGAGGGGAAAAAAGATGTCTTTTCACTAGCTCCTGCAAATACGGAAGCTGCCCCTGAGGTATTTCCTGCCGCCCAAGCTCCTGAATAGCTGAAGGCCAGGTGCACAGCGGCACATTTCATTCCCACCCTCCCCCAAGGTAGTTCCCGAGGGCTCAGACCCAGAAATTTAAAAAATAAAGGACTTGTCTTCTCCTTATTGCTGGAGTGATCATTTGTTTGCTTGTGGCACCAGTATTTTGCAAAGTTGCTGTTACAAAAGGATGCCTCCCAGGTCTAACTGGAGGAGCTTTGATACAGTTGAATTTTAAATCCCATTATATCTCTGGTACAAATGGAGAGGGTCTGGTATTTTTCTCCTCTTCATTCACTTTTAAAAGTTTCTCATGTGAATCTGTGTCTCTGATCAGGAACTCTTGTTAAAGACTCCTGTAGACAAACTTGTGACTACCTGAATATGTTTCTAAGATTTTCATTTCTTCCTCCTCTTGTACATTTCCTTTTCTTCCAACAGATTGTAATCTCCAGCAAAATTTGTAGATGAGAGACTGGAGAAAAGGAGAGAAGAAGAAAGAGAGAATGGAAAAAGAATGAAAGAAATTATAATTAAAGTCTAAGCATTTTCTGGGGTTAATTTGAATTGGACCAGTTGGTTTTGTTTTGCAATACAAAAGAAAAATTCAGGCCTTGGGGCCTAAAACTTTCATTAAATTCAGCTTTGGTGAGTTCTAATAATACAGCGGTTTATTACAAGCGTGAAAAATGTCATTGTGGAGGCCTTCCTAAGCAGCAGCCTCACCTCTTGGGTATGACTCATACTTCCTCCATGGCCGCCTGAGCTGTAAAGTTGTGGGCAGGATATTTAAGGTCCAGTGAACCAGCTCCTTGAATCCTTCTTGCCATTTTACTGGGATCATGTCCCAATTAGCAATCTTGCCATCCAGAGCAGTAGCTGGACAGCAAAAGTGAGAGAGGGGCAGGGTGCTCAGGGCTGTTGCAAATGATTAGTCCAAAAGAGTAGCGTAAAACTTAGAACTCAGTCCCCGGCAGGAGTCTGCTGGAGGAAATGAAGGGATCAACAACATGAGAGGAGTACTGTGGCCGATTGTTCCGACCACAGCCACAGGCTTTTCTGTGTGTGCCGGAAATTGACCTCGTCAAAAGCTGAGGATGCAGGCTGGGCAAGGATAATGATAAGGTAGGTGATGATACTAAATCATCCACCTCTCAGAGCTGATGAGATTGTTCAATACCTTGCCAACCGTTCCCCCTCCTTAGTCTATGAAAAGCAGTGATTTTTTTTTTTTTCATGAATAGGCAGAAATTAGTGTGGGCTGGTGCTAATTGGACCAACGGGAAGCTTAATAATTGCAATCCCTTTCATTTCTTACTGAGTATTTTCATGCAGAGCGTCTCATTTGGCCCATGAGCCATGCCAAGCCTAGGCCGTTGGCAGCACAGATAGTGCTCATCCTTCCTTGCAAAGAGAAAATTGAAGCCGAAAAAGACTGAGGGATTGTCTAAGGCCTCCAACAAAATAGTGGCAGAGTTGGGACTTTCTTTTAAGAATAGATTCATTTCCAGTGTCACTGAATATGGCAATGAGCTTTGAATGAAGGAGCAAAAAACTCAAGCTGTCTCTTCCTAGGTGAAGACAGCTGGCTTCTCCGCTGGAGGGATACCCTTTCCTAAATGTCCTTGAATGGTGTCCTGAATCCTGGATGAGCCCCAAACCCCTAGGAGTGTGAGGTGCTCAGAGCGCTGGAAAGACCAAGCAGGATTCTTCCCAGCATGGCCCTCCAGCTCCCTTTGGCACTCCATACCTAACTGCGCATAGGCTTTGGCGGCTGTTAAAGAAGGCTTAACTGTGAGACAGGAGAAGCAATAAAGTACCGAAAGGCAATAAAAGGAATTTCCCAGAAAAGAAAATGTCTACATTTTTTCAGCATCTAAAATGAAACCTATGCAGACGGGCATCCCATGGTAGGGAAGAGGGACAACATTAATTGGGCACAGTTTTATCTGTGTTATCTCATTTAATCTGTTATTTAAGCTTGGAAGGTAGGTAGCGCTTTATTACCCCTAATTAAATGTAGGGAGATATTGAGGCTCACAGAGATGAGGCATACAGCTAATAAGTGGTAGGGCTCCAGGCCCATTCTCTCTTCACTACCTCACTGTGCCTCTCCATCCAAAGCTCTGGTAAACCATCTCTGGGAGGTTGTGCAGAGCGCAGAGCCTCACAGTGACTGCTCTAGCACCCTTTAGTCTCCATCCATCCTTTTTTTTTTTTTTAATGTTCATTTTTGAGTGGGGGGGCGTCACGCATGCGGGTGTGCACAAGGGGGAGGAGCGAAGAGAGAGGGAGACAGAGGATCTGATCTGGGCTCTGCGCTGACAGCTGACAGCCCACAAAGCCACAAACCCAAGATCATGGCCAGAGCTGAAGTTGATGTTAAACTGACTGAGCCACCCAGGTGCCCCTCATCCTTTTTTAAAAATCTCACCTTGGGGTGCCTGGGTGGCTCAGTCGGTTGAGCGTCCAACTCCGGTTCAGGTCAAGATTTCTCAGTTTGTGAGTTTGAGCCCCGCATCGGGCTCTGTGCTGACAGCTCAGAGCTGGAGCCTGCTTTGGATTCTGTGTCTCCCTCTCTCTCTGGCCCTTCCCCGCTCATGCTCTGTCTCTCTCTGTCTCTCAAAAATGAATAAACGTTAAAAAAAAAAAATCTTACCTCCCTTCAGCAAAAAGCTTTAAAGCACATATCCCAATATATTATTTATTATTTATAAAGTTATTTATCAATTATACATATTTACTACTATGCTACACTAGATATCTGAAAAGGATGAGATAAATATAATTAGAAAAAGAAGTTTCTGTATTTCCTTCCATTACTCTTTTTTGGAGCAAGTCCTGCTATAGATTCAAACAGAGTCCTGGTTATAACTAAGAAATTCATGAGTGCAGACGTTATTATTCACGGACTTACAGACCTTCAGTGCTGCAAGGGAAATGAGGAGCTACGCAGAAGAAGGAAAAGGAGGCTCAAAAAGAGGGCAAGCCACACAGCCAGCATTTGACGGAACTGGGACTGGAACCCACATCTCTCACACCCCATCCCAAGCTCTTTTCACTGCTATAAGAAAAAACCAAAAGCTCATTTTGTTGGGCTAGAAAATGCAGGTTTGCAGTGTGACAGGCCAGAGCTTAATGCCTGAACCTTCGGTGCCTTGTGTGGAGTAAATTCAGGTCCATCGACTGCCCTGAAGAGACAGCCGTTGGCTTTCAGTCTGGGCCAGAGAACATGTGGGCCGGGCCATCAGCACGTGGGGTTTAAGGGAAGGAGGACTGTGCTGTGCTGTGCTGTATTTGGTGTTATTAAAAGCAGCTCACATAGTTTCCATCATTCCTAATGGAACTACGTCATTTTACAGACCCAACCCTTGCTTCGGGCACCCTAGCTAGGAATTCTTGGTGTAAAGAATCGTGACTCCAGAACAAGTCTCTTCCAGGTCATCCCAAGGAAGAACTCTGTGGCCAGGAGTTGCAAAGGCAAGGGAAAGATACCCTGGCTCTGCCACCCAACCCGAGGGGGTCTTGAGGCCATTCCCCCAGACACTTTAAACAGTCGTTTTAGAGGTACTTGGATTATTTACTAACTCTGCTAGTTTGGACCAACCTGACCCAGCCTCATGGAGAGGATGGGACCTAATGCAGTGACAACCTACCTCCCTGTGAGGCGGAGGGCAGCAAGTTCATGGCCAGCATGTGGTGAGTGGAGGCAATTACAAATTGAGGTGCCACCAATTGTTCACTAAATTATATTTGGAGGAATCTCCCAATTCCTTAGACCTAAGGAACACCATCATTTCCTAAGCATGCACCCTGTTCTAGGTGCTTTATGTAGGGAGTCATGTTTGGGGACTTACTGTCTTTGTTTTTCTCTTCTTTTTTTTTTTAATTTTTATTTATTTATTCTGAGAGAGAGAGAAAATGTGCACAAGCGAGGGGCGGAGAGAGAGGGAGAAAGAGAATCCCAGGCTCTTCACTGTCAGTGCAGAGCCGGAAATGGGGCTCGCTCTCACAAACCTTGAGATCGTGACCTGAGCTGAAATCAAGGGTCAGACACTCAACTGACCAAGCCACCCAAGCGCCCCTGGTTTTTCTCTTCTTAAGGGAGAGACAAAGCTAGTCCTAAATTGGCATAGGTCTCCCAAGGAAGTACTTGGGAGAGGGGACAATTTGGAATCCCTGAAAGAGAAAGAGATATAGGTACGTGGAGGGCAGATGCTGGAAACAGCACCGATCTAGTACTCCTGGGGCTCATTTACCCCCTAGCAAGCAATTGGATACGTTCACAGAGAGTTGTCATTGGGAGCATACACTCTCAATGCCGGCCTACAGGGCAGGAGGGTGCTCAGATAGCTTGTGAGTCTGGGGGCTAGCCTGTGACCCTACAAAATGAGCTGCAGGAGGGCCCTGCTTTCTCACTACCTCCACAGTGGCAGCCAGAGCAGAAGAAGCAGACCACACCAAGCCTAAAGCAGAGTCACCAATGAAAGCAGCACTCCTACCTTTGAACAGCCTCTTGTCTTCTGCCTGGGCAATTCCCTGGTTCAACATGTCTGAACAGCCATCACCCCACGAGCAATGTTTTAGTGCCTTGGAGTGCTGCTCCTGCCAGCCCAAAGCCCTGCAGCCTCACACAGCTAACACTAGAGGGTAGGCAGCCCAGACCCAAGGATTTGCCACTCTGGGGGACACAGACTTAATGAAGGAGAGAAAAAAGTATACAGATGTAAGCAGTCTTTAGAACATAGAACCTGCATAAATTAGCAAGTGTTTGAGGGCTGGGCGGGTAGGGAACTGAAGCCCAGGTTTCTGATTTGAGCAATGAGACTTTGGCTGGCAGGGCCATTTACCAAAACATATAAGGCAAGGAGATGTTTGGAGGGCTCAGGTTTGAACAGGAGGAGTTGGAGATTCTGAATCTCTTAAACAGAAACATCCAGAAGACAATCTCAGGAGACGGAAAGATTAGACTGGAGATTTGTCAGTGTATGTTGGTGAAAGAGCCGTGGGAACAAATGGCCTCACCCAGGGAGAGTACCTTGTGAGAAGACAAGGCTAAAGCCCCAGTCCTTGAGCAACAGCAGCATTGAAGGACTGGGCAGACGAAAAGGTGTCTAAGAAGGACAGCCCAAGGATCAGGAGGAAAACAAGGGATGTGAGGGGGCCCAGAGGTCAATCTCTGTCCACCTGACTGGGAGCATTGGCCACTTCCCAGGGTGACTGCCATAGCATTGGACACAGTTTCTTCTCTTTTATTCCAGGCACTTCTATAATCACAAGTTATTTTTCTTTGTTCTTTAATTGAATCTTTTGGTTACAGAAGAAATACATGCTCATTGTAACAAGGAAAATAAAACAGAGATGTATGGGGGAACTATCAGAAAAAATTCCTCCTAAGTCTTCTCTTAGCCCCTACCACACACACCCACACCCACCCAACCACCTACCCTCCCCCACACACACCATGCACACACATATATGCACACTCACAGGTTTGTTTTTTGCTTTGTATTTCACACAAATGGGAAACCATATCTATTACTTAGAAAATTGTTTTCACATAATATATCATGGACCTATATATTTATATATTTCATTCTCTTGTCGATTGCTATTTAATGATCTGTAGTTTGGCTGCACTGATGTATTTTTTTCATTCCCAAATATTCTTGAGATCATACTCGGTGTTATGATCCTCTTTTTTCACTTAGTATTAAATCAATTCTCCGTGTCACTAAACACACTTTGTAAATATATTTTCAATGACTACATCATAGTACAGAGTATGAGTATATCATAATTTATTTAACCATTATTTACTTTCTTCCAATTTGGGCTATTAAAAATAATACCATAATGAACATTATAGAGCATTAAGCTATGTCCACATTTCTGGTTATTTTCTTTAGGATATGAACACTTTTAGACTCTTTGTCCAAGTTACCAAGTTGCTTTTTCCAGAGAGACTATAACAATCTGCGTTCCCACCAGCAATGATTGAGAGCTACTCCCCACATCTTTTCTTAAATGTTTATTAATTTATTAGATAGAAGTGATGTTTTCTCACTTTAATTTGCATTTCAGATTATTAGTGAGGTTAGCTTTGCTCAAGTTAATTATCATTTTGTGATTCTCTTACGGAGGGGTTGATCAGGGCCACCCGTGGCTCTTCATTTCTAAATCTGCCCTTCCTCTTTCATTGCCAGCCCTGCCTCAGATGCTTATTTCCCACCCGGGGCTCCAAGAGAGCCCTCTCCTTCCTGGTTCTGCATCTTCCTGGCCATCTGCTCACAAACCTCTCTCATTCCCACCTCAGTCCCATAGCTGGTCTCTCTCATGGCTTCTGTGCCTGTGGGGTGCTCTTTTTCTGCCTCCTCTGCACTGGAGAACCGAACACAAGCCTAGAATTTTCATGCAGGCTGACAGGATCCACCATCAGACTGGGGTCAGTGCTGAACTTGGGCAGACACAGCCAGGGCCCTTCCTGCCCTGCACTGGGCCCAGGTAAATGGGGGGCCACAGTGGGGGCCTAACCAGCTGGGACTCTGTACAACTCTGTCTCATCTTTTCCTTTCCCATTTGCCTCCTCTCCCCATTATTCCAACTCGGGCTTTCATTTTCGCAAATGATACAATTTGGTGGTTTGGGGTTTCTGCAGGAGAATTTCTGTGATCCTCAGAGCGCTGGGACCTGTTTGCACTCGTTAGGGAAGAGAGATTCTGGACGCTCTGCAGACCCCGTCAGGCTGTGGTAATAAGCAGGGGCTGTTTGAGCTGCAAAGTGTAAACCTGGTCCTTCTTAGTGAGACTCTGCAGAAATCCCACTGGAGATTTTTCTGCCCCTGCCCTGTCTACTTTCCTTCATAATGATAAATGGCTGAAAAGAAAACTATCTAATCTCCAAACTGCTTGCTTTTTTTCTACTCTTTCTTCAAGGAGAGAAGGAAGAACACAGTCACATAAAACAGAGTCCTTCATCGCCTGCTTCTCAGGAGACAGTTCTTTCCCTTTTCATCCCAGGCCTGTTTCTGATCTCTGATGGGCTCGCACTGAAAGCTCCAGCAGGCCCCTCTAATCAGCTGCGACAGACGCTGCAGTTGCTTGGGTCGCCCATCGAAATTGAATTGATTACCCGGCCCCTTTGCCATTTTGTTCTGCACACAATTGCTTAATAGCTGTCACCTTGGCTTTCAGTCCCAACCGGCTGCAGGCTGACTGGTTCCCATTACTCAGGATGGCCAGTGCAAGTTCATCACCTTTACAGGATGTCCCTGATTGATTCCGTATGCCTGGGAGACCTGTAATATATTTGCATAGGAGCAGGGCGTCGCTGGGGGACGTAATAGAAATCTCTGGGCTGCAGGGACTGCCAGATTTAGCTGCGGGCTCGCCATATTTGAATCATTACAGGGCTTCTTGTCGGGAGTCTGGCCTCTGCTGACATAGCTGCTAATGAATTTGTAAAATTTTCTAAAAATACAAAACAACCCAGCCTGTCCTAACCTTTGCTGTCGCCACCTGCTGCCTGGGTGGGGAAGGCAAACAGAACCAGGCTTTTCCTGCCTGAGTTTGTGCTGGTCTTTTGAAATGACAGTCTCCTCCTCCCCACTCCCGTGCCCTGCCTGCCAACTGGGGCTTGGAGGGGGACATCTTTCAAGTGAAATCCTTTGCACTGGGAACTACTTCAATTAGACAGCAGGGGGAATGTTAACATGCCCTCCGGCCTTTTAAGTGGGTTTTAATTTTATGTTGTAAGATAAGACCCTGCAAGGCTGGGGCTGCTACTTCTCCAGCAGAGGCTCCATTAGTGGGGCAAGCTGAGGCCTCTTGACCCCCTGAGGCCCAGCCAAGACTGGAAGTTGGTTTGGTTTTTTAACAATTTGTCAGTCTGCTCCAGCTTCTCTTTCATTCTCCATTTTGTTATTCCAGGCTCTTCTGTTGTTGGAGGGCAGTTGGGTAGCTGAGCTGCAGCTAAGAGCCTAGCCCAGCTTCACCAAGTGGCTGGCTCTGGGCTGGTGATCAGAGCCTTGGGGGCTGCCTGCCTATGGCCTCACAGCTGAATATTCATCTCCCCCCCCCCCCCTTCCCAGGCAGGGCACTGTAGAAGCAGACACTTTTCATGTGGCAGGTTTCTGGCCCGATGATGTATGACCTGTTGGCGCTACTGAATGGTGCCCTTTGTTCCAGGGTATCCCATGTGCCCCCTTTTTATTGACTTGTTGATTCAGAAGGGCAGGAAAGTTCCACAAATCCCACTTCAGGCCTTGCTCTCTAGCCATGCCCAGGTGGGAAAGCCCCAGGACCTCATGCTTCCCAGAAAGCTGGTAGGAAGATATGGGCCGCTTAGACTCAGAATATCCCATAAGAGACAGACAGCTTTCTTTACCTTGGATTCAGGCAACTGTGTATCTGGAGAGAGGCTGGGAACCCATGTCTAGCTCCCAGCCCTCTGCCTGGGGTTCTAGAAGGTGTGGAGTGTTCCAGAATGCAATCCACCCAGAAAGAAAAGAACAGAGCAGGTGTGAGTTAGGATGAACCCACCACTTCTCTGTGTCCTAAGCCAGGTTCAGTTAAGTTTTTCTCTGTGACCAAAAAGCCCAAGGTGGGAGCCAACAGCCAAGGAAAGAAGGAGCTTGGCTTCCTTCTGCAGGAGGAAGTCCACCCAGAGAGCAGCCCTAAAGCCACAGGAAAGGACTCTGGGGAAATAGGAGACAAGGTGGACTTTTTATCCAGCAGGAAATCTCATCTTCATCCTGATGAAGGTATGGATTTAAAGAACACCCTTACCCTTGTCTTCTTTTCTCCTGGCTTCCTAGACCAACCTGCAGTGGAGATGGTGGGTGACAATGAGGGGAGGGGGCAAGAGGCAAGGCGTTGTAAGGAGGGAGCCCCAACACACCTCCTGACACCAGCTTCTCTTCTAATCTAATAGGGTGGACTGGATGCATCTCCTTTCTTGCCACTCCATCTTGTGACCAAGCTTTAGGGATCTGGTTGAGGAGGAGGATGCAGAGGTCTCTTCCAGGCCTTGAATCCTTTCTCTAGGGTGCAGGTGGCTGATGAGCTCATACATCTGACTGCTCTGGAAAGCCTCATGTTCTCACTCCAACCTGCTCTTCAGTTCCTCACCTGAAGAAGCTGCACAGATCCCACCGAGAATTCCCTACGTGTAAGACCACCTCCTCCAAACCACCAGGTTGTGTGCTGACTACTGAAATGTGACAGATTCTTGTGTACTGCCTGCCTTGCCCTTCTGGGGTCTTTGGGGACCCTGAAATCCAGACCCATCATCTGCAGAGTAGCACGAGATCAAAGATACAGCTGTTCCGTTGGTCCTAAATTCCTTCACTCTAGGCTCAGAGGCTCCATAGTGTAAATGCTCAGAGGCACAGAAGAAATACCAGCAAAAGGGAGGGTGAGACCATTGCTGAGCCAAGAAATGACAAGTCAGTAGTAAAGAGCATCCACACACTTCACAGTTGTAAAATGGCTTTATGTTCTGATATGTAAAATAAAATGTCCATGCTATATAACAAAACACTTGAAGTTCCATACCCCCTGTTGGCTAATGTGTCTTTCTAATAAAGTTTAATCTGTGGTGTGTATGTTTATATATATATATATATATTTATTTATTTATATATTTATATATTTATATATTTATTATTTATTTATTTATATGTTTTATCTAAACCATTCTTAGTTTTTAACATCAAATGTGTAATAAAATTTTAAATAGATGTCTTTCCAAATACCCCCTCCAGCGTTCATTTTATTAGGTTTATTCATTTGTAAAAAGCAAAGCTGAATTTGACATGTGGCCTGCATTTGTGAGATATATATATATATATATATATATATTTATTTATTTATATATATAATATATAAATAGCTATTCAGCATGCAAAGAGTTTAGTGATTTCCCAAATTTGATTACAGAGTTCATACCAGCCCCGTGGATGGTCTGGTGACGTTCGATGCTAAAGAGCTGGGCTGGGGACTACACGATTCACCTCACTGGAGAATTATCCTTGCTCTCTGAGCTCACTGGCTGAATTTACTGGAAGAAATGAATGTTTTCTCAATTCTTGTTTTTATTCTGTTGGGCTTTCTTGCTCCAGAGGCGAGGATTTTCTGGGAGAACAGGCTCTGCCTGGCGGCAGCTCCGATGTAACCTCCTGGGGACGTTGCCAGGTGAAGTGTGTTTCATAATTGCCAGTCACAGGATGCAGATGGTGCCTGAGAGGCCGAGTCTTACGCACCGGAGAGTGAGAAACTATATGTCAGGGACGGAGGGGAAGGGCTTTGTACTGTATAAGAAAACCTGAATGATGACAGAGATGCTATTGGTTGCATTTTCCCTCCTCTTGAAGGAAAAAACCCTTTTTTAATACTCATCAGGTAGCACTTAGCACATGACCTTCTCTGAAAATCATCCCTCAGACCTCAGAACTCCAGGGATCAATTTCCAGGCCAGTAACTGGGCAGTCAGCTCTACTCTCAGAGCAGGCTTTTGTGGCTTAGCTGAGTGCACGTCTCAGGTAGTCTCACAGAATCTCCAGAAGCCAAAAGAGTGGGCCTCCTGTCCCCCAAACAAGATTTTCAGCTTCTTTGCTAACAGAAGGCCAGGAGCTCTAAGATGTGCACAGAGCCCTCCCACCCCAGCAATGAGAATCTTCCCCCAACTTTCCCTATGAGAGAGACTGCACCACCTGGCCCCTGAGTAAATCAAAGACTATATTATCCAAATCTCTAAATAACTCGCATGAACTCTCTACTCCCATCCCATCCATGCACATGTCAAGACATGTGAGATAACAGTGGACCCAGGTCCCGCAGCCAAAATCGCTTCTTAGATAATTGTTTTTTTTTCTTGTCATGGCCTCAATTGTATATCAGAAGATAGATGCTCTCCAAATGTACGCATGTACAAACACACACACACACACACACGCATACATCATACCCTCTGAAATACCTTCCTGTGTTTCTTGGTAGTGCAGGCCACCCACAGAGGTTAACACTGGATGAACATGGTCCTGGGGCTGTCGAGAGACATGGGAGTCATCCGTCAGTCCAGTTCTCTACAGTTCCCATTCCTGAATGGTATTGTAAGGAAGCCTCCCGGGACAAGGAGAAGCTTTGAGAGTAGAGAAACTCATTGGCAGCATTCAAGTGTGGAGAGGGTGGCTTCCTCTCGCACACTGCAGGGAGGCCTCGATCCCTGGGGAAGGAGGCGGCGGGCCCCCGCTCCCGGACCTGAGACTGTGAGAGCTGATTGTAGACGCTGAAGTGGGTGTTTCCTGGTGGCTGGGAGCTCTGAGCAGAGATAGTAGGCAGCCGAGGCATCATAGTGGTGGCGGTGAAGTGTGTGGGGAAGGATTGGTAAGGCACAGTCTCCATCGTCTGAACGCTGTAGCTTGTGTACGGTGAGACCGATGTCCACATGTTACAGCTCAGTGGGGGTGGGGGCAAGTCGTCCACACCAGACACCCCAGCAATCTCGGGCCCTGAACCTGAGTACATACAGGCTTCTCTTGGGGTCACCTCACTGCAGTAGGAGGGGCTCAGCATCTGTTGGTCATAGGGAGGGGGAGAGCGGAAGTAATGATCCTCCCCCACTGCAGGGGGAGCCTCCAGATAGGATCGCTTGCAGGGCAGGTCCAGGTGTCGGGCACTGTCTGCTGGAAGACAAAGAAACCTTCAGGAAGGGCCATTTCTACCAACCCAGGGCCCAGAACACCCCTTGTGGATGCCAAGACAGCCTACCCTTGCCATTCAGGGCTTGCCCTGCCCCATGTTGCCATGGTACTCCCAGAACCATTTTAATCAGCAACAGCTTTTATGAGGTGGTGGCAGCCAAGAAATGGTCAGATTATGGACACTGCTCAAAGGCCACAGGGGATACCACATCAGTGGACATTGAGTGATGTGGTTAGCCAGGCGGCATATAGCTTTCATCCTTTGCCACCCTGACTCTCGGGGATGGTAAGAGGCCTTAATGTGCATTAGCATTCTTAGGCTAGGCCCACCCTGGCCAAGGAAAGTGGAGGCAATTGCCAGGCCAAACCAGGCCCAGAGGCCACATCTGTCTGAATTAGCCAGAAAATTAAAGCCACAATGTTTCTGCCTTAATCCTCAGCTCCCAGGAAGGCCTTAGCAAGCCAAAGCTACTCGCAGGCACGTTCCTATTACTTTTAGAAGAAGAAGTAAACACTACATATGTTCAAAGAAATCCCGGCAGATTGTTTTTATACAGATTCCAACACAACAGTATTTACAAAATTAAGAAATGGAGTTGATAATAAGTAAAAGGTGACTTCTACTTTTAAGGCTAAACATACTCTCTTTGGGGAAAGATGACATCAGCTGCCCCAAACCATGTATGCATGTCTTTCAACCTCCTCAACCATGACAGCTTGACTCTCTGGAGTGTCACATCCTCCCGTGGGACCCAGGGATGACCCAGGCCTGAAGACTTGGGCAAAAGACCACTAAACAAATTTAAGAACACTTGTCCAAAGGATTAACTTGGCCTCCCTCCTTCTGTTTTCTCTAGGGATTCATTCTGGGAGCTGTGTGTATGCACAGGGCAGGGTGGCCTGGGGGATGAGTGGACTGAGTTTGAAGGCCTGAACTCATCTCTCCACTCTTCCCCTCTGGAAGCATCTTCCCTGAAAAGGAGAAACTTGCCTCTTTTTTCACCCAGCTCTCTCACCCTTACTCATCCTTCCTTTCTCTCGTCTCTCCAAATTCTTCCTTCCTCTCAAGAGTACTAAGCTCTTGGACCTGCGAAGTGGCCCAGTGACTCTAGGTCAGGAGTGAGCAAACTTTCTCTGTAAAGGGCCAGATAGTAGACATTTTAGGCTCTGTGGGCCGTAACAGAATCTTTTGCAGCTATTTGACCCTGCTGTTATCACACGAAGGTGGCCATGGACAGTAGTTGAGCAAATGCATATGTCTGTGTTCCCATAAAACTTTATTTATGGATATTAAAGTTTGAATTTCATATAATGTTCACATATCATGAAATAGTCATCCTTTGACTTCTTTCAACTACTAAAAAAATGTAAAACCATTTTTTATGGCTCACAGGTTGAACAAAAACAGACAATAGTCCGGATTTGGATCAAGGGCCACAGTTTGCTAACCCCTGCTCTAGGCCATTCATTCTAACAGGACTAGAGCAGCAGATACTCAGAACTCTACCAGCTGCTCCCTAGGAGCTAGAGAGAACATTCTGGATTTTAAGCAAAAGTCCCTAAAACCCATTCCCAAGAGAATCTCAGGGTCCCTGAGGGTTCTTCTGGTGTAAACACCAATCATCTGTATTTTATATATGGAGAAACTGAGAACTGCTACCAGAGCTCAGATGTGCCAGTTCCCAGCTCAGGGCTCTTCTTCTCCAAAAGAAGAAGAAAACATTTCTTTTGCTTGTCTTCCTGGCTCCCAATCTACATCCACAGTAGTTTATTTCCATTCTCAAGAAGCCTTTCCATTCTCATGACTCTGGGTCATCCGTGTTTTAGGATTGAAGTTGCTTTGATAAATGACAGCCTCAATCTCAAAATCTCTGGACTAGGATGCTTCAGCCTCCTCCCATGCTTAGAGATGGAGTCCAGCTGACTTTGTGTGATCTGCCCATCCCGTGGAGGCTCTGAAAGCAGTGGCTATAAAGCAACATCTGAAATGGGGGAGGGGTACCAGTGTCTGGGGACACCAAGACCACAAGCTGTCTCTGAGGATTCTGAAGTGTACATTAAGATCAAGAATTGGGACACGTGGGTGGCTCAGTCGGTTAAACGCCTGACTTCGGCTCAGGTCATGATTTCGCGGCTTGTTTGCTTTGGACTCTGTGCTGACAGCTCGGGACAGCTCGGAGCTTGGAGCCTGCTTCAGATTCTGTGTCTCCCTCTCTCTCTCTGCCCCACCCCAGCTCATGCTCTGTTTCTCTCTGCCTCAAAAATAAACATAAAAAAGATTTTAAATCAAGAATCAATATTCCTGCATGGGGCCTGACCATGGTCCCTAACCTTTCAGGCTTATTCTCCCAGGCCACACAATAACCAGGTGCGTGTGTGTGTACCCATGCATTCGTGGAAAGTGTTTGTAGGAAGAGCTTTATCCCTCCTCTGACCCTCTAGGGCTTCCAGACTTGGGGAGAACTACCTCGTCTTTTCAGGCAGTGATAGAAGAGACTGGAGTCCCTCTGGGCTGGGAAGGTGTTGAGGGGAAGGTCCTGTGGCTCGGCCGCAGCAAACTGCATGTGAGCACCATTCTCATACTGGTAGTGCTGGAGCGCCTGGTGGGCACCATGCAGGGGGCTGACGTCAGGCTTGGCTGAGAGCTGGGTGGAGACAAGCCTCTGTCTCATGATGCTTTTTGAGATCACAGGATATTCTTTGCTGGAGGTGTGGGAGGACAGTCAGAGGGAGACAGGAAGAGAGTAAAGATACTTTGAGGGTTACCAGGTCTGTGTGCCTGAACCCAGCCGGCCTGCCCTCCCTACCCCCCGGCCTGGCAGCCCCACCTCTGTAGTCGGGCCACACGCAGGTCGCTGTCGTCACTGCCCCGGAATCCCTTGGCAAAAGGGTTGTTCTCAATTTTCAGCTGTGTGATCTGTCAGGAGAGGACACACAGAGTCGCTGGGGTAGAGGGCTGGGCAGGCTTTGGGCCCTCCCCCACTGCCCCAGGCACATTCAGAGCCTGGGTAAGTTGCACACCCAAGCCCAAGACCAGCTGCAGTCTTGCTGGGTCCTCCTTGGCCTCACTGTTCACATATGGCTCCTTGCTAGCTTTCATCCATTCTACTAACTTCAGACCTTCTGATTCTGTCTCCTGTCCTCCTGTCCCACTGTGCCTGGAACAGCTTCCCATCTGTGTCACCCTTGTCCAGTGCAACTGCCACCTCAGCTTCCAAGTGACCGTACAAATCTGACTGTCAATGTTCTGCCTAAAATTTGCCACAGCCTATGGCCCTTCCCCAGTATCCCCAGCCCACCTCGCCAGTCCCAATATGCATGATGTGAAAAGAGCTCCAAGAAGGGTAGCACGGGCAAAGGCAGAGAGACAGGGGACAGCAGCCCATGCAGGGGTCTGGAGGCAGTTTGGGACGGTCAGGCTATGGAAGGGGGTGTAGGGTGGGAGGCGGACCTCTCTGACTGCAGCCTGGGAATGGCCTCCAGAAGGCTCAGTCCTGGCTCTTCTACAGCTGACAGTACCCTGGGCTCCTTTCCCCATTCTCTCCCCTTCCTTGACAGGCCAGAATCAACTTTTAAATCCCACCAGGGAGAAGAAGTTTGTAGAACAAAATGGCTAACTAACACTCAAGCCACAGGGCAAGATCCATGCTCTTGGCTTCTACAGTTGCCAACTTGGTCCATTCTCCATAATTACTTTGCACTGAAGATTTAGGGGTCTGGTCTACTTTCCTGTTCATCATCCAATTTTTCACTGCTCTGAGGGACAATATAGGTGTCTGGGACGTCTCAGCCGCACTGCGTGGGGACGTCACTTCCTGCCTTTCTGTAGTAGCACAGAAATGCCAGGCAGCATCAGCAGTGGGGGCTATGGGGGTGGCCGTACCTTGTGATTCTGGTAGGAGGTCACAGAGATGAAGGAAGTCTCTGGGAACACATGGGTGCAGAAGGCTGTGTTTTTGGAGCCAAAAGCATTGTTCTCATCAGCCTTCACGATGTGTAGCCGTGGCTGGTACTTGTGCATGGAATTCAGGATGATCTGGAAGAGAAGTGTCTCTTTCTGAGCTCCAGGTCTCCACCCTGGTCTCAGTCAGCTGGCCTTGGGCTGGCTTTCATTCTCCTAAAAGCCCAGGCTCCAGGGCCTGACTACAGCCAGAAAGGTGCTAATGCTCCCAAGTGAAGAACCAGGTCCCCGAGCACCAGTTCAGCCCCCATGGTCCCCACTCAGCCTCTCTGCTCTGGAACCAAAACCTGGCTTTCCTAATGGCACAGATTGTTTTACTGCAGTAATGGAGAACCAAACATTTAAAAGCTCAAGTGACCTCAGTATATTGTAGCAGGTGGAATTCCAAGCCATAGGCAAAGTCCCAGGGTGCCACTGACTTGCTGTGTGACCTCAGGCAAATCACTGGACTTCTCTGAGCCCCAGCTTTCATATTTGTAAAATGGAATCCTAATATATAACTTACCCCTCAGGTTTCCTGCTTCAATTGACTCTTTACCCAGATCCTCTCATTCTTCTCCCACCTCTCCTGCTCCTCCCCACTCCCCATCATGTGACTGGCCTTTCTTATAGATACCTGACTGGGTGTGCAGAATGGCCGAGGAGCGGAAGAAAGAGTTCCACTCTGACTCTTTTCCATCTGTCTCAACATTTGCAGAGGCCTGTGGAAGGGATGCCGGGGAAACCCAGCTGCATCCTGCCCTCAGACCTGCCCAAGACACCTCACAGCCTGGGGAGAAGCTCCATCGTGGGCTAGAATTCCAGGTGCCGAGGTAGGAGACAGCAAAGTTCCAGAAATAATGCCAGAGAAAGCCGGAGGCCCCAGGAACCTACTGGCCCTTGGGGATGCCTGGGACTGGGGAGGAGGGCCACCCCACCAGACACGAAGAGCCCAGGAGGCTTGGCCCCAGAGCCCCGGGAGTAACACACAGTAGTTGCTGCTCCAAACCTGCTTCGTTCAGCTGTGCCCCACGGTAGCGGCTGAATCATGTGCCATTAAAATGTATTTTTTATCGTTGACATTTGCCAGACGCCCTCCCCATTGGAGGCAGGACCAGGAATTTGGGGCATTTTATCAGCACGGCTGCTTTTGTTAACCCTTTGGCTCCTATCCTAGCTGGGCAAGGCCGGCTCTCTGGCCCCATTACTCTCTCACCTCCTTTCTTTCCTTCCTTTCCTTCCAAGAGTGCCCTTTCTTGGGTTAGCCCTGCTGGCTCCCACCTTTCCCCATTCCCAGTGACAGGCCTGATGCTGAAGCTTGTTGCAAGATTAAACCCCTGAGTGACCAGACTGCCAAAAGAAAGGCCAGAGCCAGGCTCTTCCATGGAAAACCAAGGCAGAAGTCTTAGTCTGGGAAGCACACGCTGGGGACAGAGAAAGCCCAGAGGGCAGGCTCAGCTGAGGAAGTAGGTGGGTCAGGAGCTGGGCTGTGGCCTCTGGATTTCCCTGGGCTCCTCAGTTTGGCCTGGTAGCTTCATCCAGTAGGAGCTTGCTTTTCTGCCTTCTGCACTGGTTGTGCCCCACTAAACCCCAGTGACAAACTTCTGGACTTTCTCAGGGCAGGTACAGAGCACTCCAAACCTCAAGCCAGGTCCTGCAGCTGGGGACCCACTGCTCAACTGGGAGCCAGCCAGATTAAAAAAAAAAAAAACAAACAAAAACAACTCAGGGTGGACACAAGTTCTCCCTTGGGAAACCTCAATGGACATCCATTTCTAGGAGGCTGGGGAGAGGGGCTGGAACTTGGGAAACACCTCCCAGTCCTTTTGGGTTACTCCGTCAACCTGCACTGCTCCCAGCTGCAGGAGTCCACAAAGGACCTAAGTTCCCAGAACTAAATACCTGGGAGGTGGCCTGGATGCATCCAGAAGTCCCCAGATTCCCACCTCTGGGCCTTTTCACATGAAGTTCCTTCTGCTCAATTTTCCTTTCCCATTCTCTCTCACCTTCTAGGGCAATCATCTCAAGGCCTAACTCTTCTGGGAAGCCTTCCCAGATTACTAGGTCCTGTTCTGAACTCCTGATGCTGACTGAAACTTCCTCCCTGTGCACTGTCTGCCTGGCTGTTGTGTTGCTTCCTAGTGGCTTCCTATTTCTTCTTGTCCCTTCAATTAAACTATAAACCCCTCAAGAGAAAGGGCCAGATCTTTTACTCCTTTTGTACCTCTAGGCTCCTTTACCCCAAAACAGGAACTAGTAAGTACAAGGCAGGGTTACAGGACTGGGGAGACTTGGGCCATGATCACAAGCTCCCTGTCCCTTCCTCTCCTGTCTTTCTTTGCTCACTAGAGACAAGGTAACCTCTGAGGCATTTTTTCAGGTGAAACACAGTGATTAAACATGTGTGCAGACAACCTCCCCATGAGCACTTGCACACTGCAGTTCCCTGGCCACGCTGGCTCTCCTAGGGCGGGGAGAGCACAGACACTGGACTAACAGACCCAAGGCAGATGCAGGCATCTGCATGGTGAGGCTGGGCTCTCCCTTCGGGACACCTTCAGACCAATGACAGCATCCACCCTGCTCCTCTGCCAACTGGGCAGTCACAGGCTGTGTTAGTCCAGCCAGAGTCCTAGGTATTATCGACTCCCCTGCTCCTCACTGTCACTCACCTCCAGGTCCAGTCAATGACCAAGTCCTGTGACTCCATCTGCAGGATAAAAACCTCTCCATTACCCCACACACCCTTGATCCAGGCCCACCATCTCTCTCCAGGTTTGGGACCACCTCTTCCCTGTCTATATCTATTTCCTCTCCATCTTCACGTGCCATGCATCAGATCAGGTCACTCCCCTGATTAGAACCTTCCAGTTCACCCAGGAACACTGCACACTGCTTGAGAGGCACCTTTTGTAGTTTCTCCTCTTGCCTCCCCTGTTCCCCTCCCCCACTTCCTGCCAGCATTTAGAGCTCAATAAATGTCATATCTATAATGGGGTTCCCTCTTGCCCCTTGGGGTTCCCTCTTTGATGGTTCCCTCTTGCCCCTTGGGTTAAAAGCCAAACTCCTTAGCCTATCAGACAAGGTCCTCTATTGACTGACGTGGAGAGATTGCCAAACACACCTTTTAGGGGAGGGAACCAGACTGGCTGGCAGGGAAAACTGGGAAGAGAGAAACTGCCTGCAGGGGCAGGAAGGAGCCACTAGGGGAGTGCAATCCCAGACACAGAGAAGTCAAGAAGGGTCCAGAAGCTTCTATGGATTTCTGTTCACCAGTGATAAGTCTTGAGCAAGCTCTTCCCCTCCAGTCCCTATCTATAAAGTGAGGCCTTCAACTAAGAAGTGGTCCCAAACACCCCTTCTAACTTGGACAGTCTGGAACCTGGACAGGTGTCTGGAAGAAAGTCCCCTCATTGAACCAGTGCAAATATAAAGTGGAGCCTCAGCCCCAACAGCCCAGGAGAATGTGAAACCAACTCCGTGACTCACACCTGGCTTTACTCGGAAGTTCCCCAGGCGCCACATTAATCTCTTTTGCCAGAGTCTCACATTTATATTTGTGGCAGAGGATGCTGGGCCAAATGGACCAGCCACATCAACAAACCCCACTACATGACTGGTCCCGTTATTGTTTTACAGAAATGGGATTCATTATGTTCTGGCTACAATTCAGAAGCCTGTTCTATTTTAACAACTGTGATAGTGCCAAACATCCATCTCCTCGAGAGATCTCCATAGCGTGCTTGGCCAATGAGGTCCAGATTTATCTGCATTAGAATCACAGAACATTAGGGCATGGAGAGGCAGACCTTAGAAATCATTCTAGTCCAACCTCCTAATTTACAGATGAGGAACAGGAGGCTTATAGTGGGAACGTGACTCGCCCAAGAACACATAGCTGGTTGGAGACAGAATCCTGAGAAGATTCCAGACAACCTTCGAGAGAGCACACACTGCTCTCAACAACATATTCAGTAACGAATAACAAAGTGTCAACCAAACACCGCATGAGATGAGGACTCACCAGGCCCTATTGTCCATCACAGAAAGCAGTGTATCTGAATGCTAGCCATACAAGTGTGGCTAATGTCCATTTTGTCATCTATTAAAACCAGATTTTCCCCTGCATCATAGTTTTACTTTCTAAGACTACCTTCTCCATCCTCCTTCTTACCCTCTCCAGTCCTGCAAACAGGGAAGGACAGAGACAGGATCTACAGCTTACATAAAAAGAAGAGGAGCACCTGGGTGGCTCAGTAAGTTAAGCGTCCAACTTCGGCTCAGGTCGTGATCTCACAGTTTGTAGGTTTGAGCTCCACATCGGTCTCTATGTTGACAGCTCAGAGCCTGGAGCCTGCTTCGGATTGTGTCTCCCTCTCTCTCTGAGAGAGTTCTGTCTCTCAAAACTGAATACATGTTAAAAAACATCTTTTTTAAAGAAGAAAAAAAGCGGAGACCCAGAAAGGTAAGTGATTGGCTGAAAGAATATCTAAACTAGAACTGAGTTAGCCAACTGATATGCCTTAGGTCTCACTCCCAGGGCAGCAACCCAGGATTCCAGAAACCCTCTGCCTTCTCCCACAGTCTCTGCACTAGCAGCCAGTGTTTATGGAGCATAGCCTAGGTGCCAGGCCCTGTGCCGAGGAACCTACACACATCATGTAATTACTCTTTACATCTCTGTAAAGTAGACATTATTATTAGACCCACTGACTGTGGCTCAGGGAGGTGAAGGAATTTTCCCAACCTCAGACAGCCAGTGGGAGGCAGAGCTAGAATTGATACTAATTTCTGAGCCTGAGCTCATATGTGTACCTGGCCAGGGGCACCAGGCCTGATCTGGAGTGTATGGGGCATCCGTATCTCCCAACACATCCAGCAAGGGCTCGGCACATTGTCAGGGCTCAGCAAATGTGGGAGAAAAAGAGGAAAAGAGGGAGATCAGTAGCTCTGAGTCCCTACTGACAAGTTGACAGCATAAGCTTTGGAGGGATGTCAGCCCCTGGTGGAGGACATGCCTTCTCTCTCTAAACACCAAATACCACCCCCTTCAGCCGGTTCACTCATTCGCTTACTGCTTACCAGCATCCACTGTTCCAGACACAGTAACAAGGCAGTAGGATACAATGGTGATTTAACCTTATGGTTTCTGGGGTGCCTAGGTGGCTCAGTCAGTTAAGCATCTGACTTCGGCTCCAATCATGATCTCATGGTTTGTGGGTTCCAGGCCCCTGTTGGGCTCTGTGCTGACAGCTCAGAGCCTGGAGCCTGCTTCGGATTCTGTCTCCCTCTCTCTCTGCCTCTCCCCTGCTCTGTCTCACTCTTTCAAAAATAAACAAACACTAAAAAAAAATTTTTTTTAATAAATAAATAAATAAACCAAAAGCAAGCAAGCAAGCAAACAAAAACCTTATGGTTTCCTATCTGGTGGGGAAGTCACACAGTAATCCAAAAACCAAGCAAAAGTAAGTAGTGAGAAAATGTACTGGAAGGAAGACTGCATTTATAATAGTAATGAACAAGATGAAATACCTAACAGAAAACGTGTGGGACCTTATGAAGAAAACTTGAATATACTTTGGAAAGACAAAAAAGAAGACTTCAACCAAGAGAAGGGTATTCCTATTAACCCTCCCTAAGTAAAATTATAATATCAAGCAATTCTAATAAAAATACAAATAAGTTTCTCAACAATATAAGCTGATTCTAAAGTTCATATGAAAAAAATAGATAAGACTAGCCAAGAAAACGCTGAAAAAAAAACAAAAAACAAAACAAAACAGCAACGGGGGACCAGCTCTGCCAGACACTAAAACCTATCATGAAGTCTCAACAGTTAAGGCACTGGCACATGAACAGACACAAATTCATATGGGGATTTAGTGCACAGAAATAAGGCATCCTAAGCCAAGTAGGAAAGAGAAACAGTCAATTGCTGGTGTCGGGACAACTGGATGGCTCTTTAGAAAAAAAGAAAAGTTGGATTCACACCTCATATCGAATGCCAGAAAAAATTCCAAAAGGATCAATGGTTTAAATGTAAAAATAAATCCATAAAATACTAGAAGAAAACACAAGAAATTTTCCTTACAAGTACGGAGTGGATAAGGGCTTTAAACTAGTCAAAATGCAGAATCCATAAGGATAGAGCAATACATTCAGTCAAAAACTTCCGTGTGGGAACACCACTATAGGTAAAATCGAAAGGCAAATGACAAACTAGGGAAACATCCGAGCAACTCCTAACACGTATAAAAGCTAAATTCTCCTAATTTATAAAACCTTCTAGAATTAATAAATGTTCAAAAATCTGAGAGAAAAAATGAGCAAAGGATAGAGACAGACGTTCACAGAAAGGGAAAAAAGATGCCTGACCTTAGTCATAATAAAGGAAATACAAATTGAAACTACAACCAGTATCTATATTTTACCCATCAGACTGGCAAAACTCTAAAACTTTGCTCTCCCACCCTGTTGGTGAGGCTACAGCAATGGTGGGAATTATACATCAGTTAAAACCCTGATGGAGGGTGAAACTATAAATTACAAATCCAAATACCTTCTGACCAAGCAGCTTATCACACAGATATACTTGACACACGTATAAAATGATATATGTAGAAATTTAATTAAAAGTGCAAAAATAGGGGCACCTGGGTGGTTCAGTTAGTTGAGCATCTCACTTCGGCTCAGGTCATGATCTCGACATTTGTGGGTTCGAGCCCTGTGTAGGGCTCTATGCTGACAGCTCAGAGCCTGGAATCTGCTTCAGATTCTGTGTCTCCCTCTCTCTCTCTCTGCCACTTCCCCGTTTGCACTCTGTCTCTCTACCTCTCTAAAATAAATAATAAACATAAGAAAATTTAAAGATACGTAGATAAAAGAGCAAAAATAGGCATCTTAATTTCTTCAGTAAGGACTGGCTACATAATTTATGAAAGAAATGTGAAAAAGAAATGCAGCTGTAAAAAAAGGAAAAAGGAAGCTCTATACGAACGGAATGATCTCCATTTTATACTGTTTACAACGCAAGGTGCAAAAAGTGTTTATAGTATGCTACCTTTTGTGTACAAAAGAAAGGATTTGAGATTCTGTATTTTGCTTGTATATGCAAAAAGAAATGCCAAAAAGAAATTAGGAACAACGGTTATGGGTGGCAGGGATTGAAAGAAACTGGGCGGATAGGGAACCAAGAGGAGAAAAATGGTTCATTACAGACATTTTTATTCATTCATTGATTGATTTTTAAGCCATGTGACTGTATTTCCTATGCAGAAATAAACTTGATAAATAAGTATAAAACTCTTAGTGTGGTAAGTACTAGGACAGAAAGGTGCGTGGCACTCTGAGAGCCAGAGTGGGGACCCTGAACCATCTCTCTGAAGAGGTGGCATTTGAGCTTGGATCCCAAGGCTCAGGAGTAACTAACTAGGTGAAGAGCCATGTGGCCAGAGGAGAAAGTAGCATACAGAGGGGACAAGTGCGTGCGCCACTTTGTGACCAAGAAGCTGCAGCCCACACCCCAGCCTGGAGCTAACTCGGCCTCTGGAACCATTAGACTTTCTGCGTCAGAAATCATTTGCTGGTCTTCCTCCTCAGCAATCTGGGAGTCCTGGGACATAAGAGGTGGTGAAGGCCATTCCTTCTCTCTCTCTCTCTCTCTCTCTCTCTCTCTCTCTCTCTCTGTCACACACACACACACACACACACACACACACACACCACTGCAGCCATCGGCTCCCGGCTTCCAGATCAGGAGAAAAGTAAGTCCCAGCCATCTCCATGTGCTGCTGCAGGATGCAGGCCCTGTCTCAGTGAAGCCCGCCTCAACTTTCTGAAGCAGCTCCTCTTTCCATTTCATGGTTACCTGGCCCAGGACCCTGCTGTGGATGGAAGGGGATGGCAGGTAGGCAGCAAGGGACAGGCAGTCTCTACAGCCAGCAGAACAGAAGTGGAACTGAATCGAGCCTTAAGGCAGCAGCTCAGTCCTAGCCCCCAGCCCCCAGGATCCTTTCTGTCCCTGCTTGCGCTTACTCCCAGAAACCGGTCATCATCCCTGAACCTGCCCCAGGAAGGAACAGAGGCCTTCCTTGACTACAGCAAAAGCCCACAAAGAGTTTTCTAGTCAGAACCCTGTGCCAAAACATGTGGCCATGTGGTCTGAGGGGTCCCTGTTCCCTGTATGTAGGACAGGCTGCCAAGCCCAAGCTCTCCCCGGGACCCTAGGCTGCAAAATCTCAGTTAAAATCCCTGAGATACTATGAGACCTGAGGGAAAAGTCCAAAGCTCATTTGGCTGAGAAAGGTCCTCAACGCCTAGGAGATTTTAGGGAAAACTGAAACTGGAGGAGAGCAGCACAGAATGAAGGGCTTGTTTGGGGCAAATTCATAGCATATGAGATGGCTCCTTCCCAGGCGCCTGCACTGAGAAACCAAACAGGGTGATGAAGGGCTCAGCACTCCCACTGGTGCAGACCAATGAGCAGAAAGCCATGGTCCACGTGGCTTATCTAGGAATATTTAGCTCATCTCCACAGCCCTTGCCTGCACGATCAGAAGCTGTTCCCTCTCCAGTGATGCTCCAAATAACTGAAGATATGCCAGCTCAAGCCTTGGGTGCAGAAAGACAGGTGGACAAGCCAAAAGAATGCTGGACTGGGAAGAGAAGTGTGGGTTCAAGCACAGCTCCTTTACTCCCAGCCCCTGAAACAATCACATCATCCCTGAGTCCTGCCACTGCACGCAGGGTGCTGTGACCAATAAGCTGCCTCTGCTGGGTAGGTGCGGGAATGGGGAGAAGGAAGATGCTCTGCATCCCAACCCTCTGGAGAAAGCTGCATTTGTGTCAGGAGTATCCCTATTGCCAAGGAGACATGAGTTCTTGGCAGGCATGGCAAGTATAGCCAGGGGCAACCCCCATGTCACCAGCCCATCAAGCAGCCCAACTTGCTCAGACTCAAGACCATATGCAGGATTATTGCAAACCCTTCATGGACTCCAGTAGAGCCACCAAGGAGGCAAGCCAGGCTGGGAAAATCTACTGCTGGGCTATGAAAGCCTCTCTCCCACTTTAAAAAGCCCAGATTTTCAACCACTTGAGTCCCACCCCTACCACTTTCTGCTGGGGTGGCAGGGGTGGGGTAAAGGTAGAAGAGTCATCTGAGGCACCCCTGCAGTTGGGAACCATGATAGCAAGCTGTGCATCTGAAATTCTCACCAGAACTTTGATGCCTGGGGTACTTTTGGCCACTCACCGAAACATCTAGCTCTTGCCAAGCTCTGTGCTCCCCACAGTGGTCTGTCCCATGGGGTCCACATGCACATTTGGGGGCAGAGACCTGCCCGCCAGCTAAGCTCCCCAACTCCGGGCACAGAGGCTTTCACTAACCTTTCCAGGTTAGTGTCATGGCCTGGGCAAGCAGAGGAGGCCAGGTAGGGGTCAACTGGGAGCAAAGTCTTGGTCAGGATAGTGCCCAGTAAGACCCAGAAGGCCCTTCTGCCCCTCGATTAAAAGGCCTTGTGCTCTAGGCAGTGGGTGCTTGGCCAACCCTTCCCATTAGATCAGTGGCTTATCTCTGCCCCCATGAGAGGTTGGGGCTGCAGATTTCTGCCACCCCTCGCCCACAGCATCAGCCTGCCTTGCATGGGAAAGCCTGTGCTGCTCGCAAGATGGAAAACTCAGGGGCTAATTACATTAATTAAGTATTCTCCTACTTGCTTGTTTATAGATCACCAACTGAGAAAAAAACTAAACAGACTCTGAGAAAATTAGAACTAAGAGCTGCCTGTCAGTTATATACCAATCAATCAGAAATGACCCATTGCTGGCATTTTCCATGAGGAACTATGATTCACAGAATTCTGATTTGCATACAACTCCCCAGAAATAGAATTTAGATATAAAAAAGGCACATACCTGCACACCCCTCACCCCTGCTTCCCCTACCACCATCCACACTCTGAATGTTACATGTATGGCCTGGGCAACTGCATCTAGCAGCCTCTACCGCACCCATGCTCCACCCCACCCCATCCTGTACTTCCAGGGTACCGATGGGAAATGGAGAAGGCCAGGGCCTGTGCCCTGGCAGATAATACCAGCTCCCCAGGCTTCAGTTTACCACACACTTGAGCTAAAAATTTCCACATAAAACGCTTTTTGTGGGCCTGCCAGAATCAGATGGGGAAAGAATGAGCCTCAGCAGCCTGGATGGGGCGTCAGCAGCAGCATCCCTGGGGCTTCAGAGTCTCTCTGGCAAGAACCAGGTCCGAGGCAAGGCCAGGAAGGAGCTGCCATCCGAGCCAGAGTGAGGCCTTCCCTTCCAGAGGGCAGGGGCTGCCAGGCCAGGCAGACGGCATACTCCAGAGAGAGGCTTTGGAACTCATAGTGACTCTTTCCCAAGAAAGTTAACTTGCCTTATGCTCCAGCAAGGCCAAATTTGGGGAACCTGACGCTGAAAGATTTGATCCAGCATCACTGTCCTTGTCATAGCTGCCATATTTAGAGCCTCCCATGTGCAAGGTGCCTCATGCATATTCTCTCAGTTGATTCTCGCAACCACGAAAGGTTTCTAGATAAGGAAACTAAGGCTCAAAAACTTGCCCAAAGTTACCCAGTTAGCAAGTGGGAGGGGAAGGATGTACATCAGAGGGACTCAGACTCTGGGCTCCTTCCTCCAACTGGCCCGGCAAGTGCCAAAGCCTGGAGCTGGATCCCCAGAGGGGATTCTCTAGAACTCCATCCCTACCTACCAGCCCACCCCCAGCACTGCTCAAGGACTGGCTCTCAAGGCCAGGCAGTCTCTTTCTTACATGACCGAAGGGGTCCAGGTGGTTGTTTGTGAGTTTCAGCTTCTGGAAAGAGACTAGCTGCCGCATCCAGTGGGCCCCAGTGGCAGGAGAATCGGGGTGGACATAGAGCCTTCCTGGCATGGCGGGCTCAGCCTTCCCGGCCACCATCCTGCCAACAGAACAGATGATTACAGCAGTTGATTACTCTGGGGTCTGGAAAAGCCCAGATTCCCTGTCCCCTGTTAGAGCAAATCCCCATAGACTTGAGGGGGAAAGAAATCACTGCTAGTCCTATACTCTCAATTTCGGACTTTGTGAGTAGGAGTGAGGGTCAAAGGAGAGAGTGCTGAGGAGGAGGAGCAATTATGAACCTCTTTTATTTTACTGCAGTAGAAAGAGAAAGGGAGGGTACAGACAAATGTGATTATTTACTTCAAAGAATGGGGCTAATCACAAATATATTGTGGGGCGATTTAGGCACCTCTGTGTATGTATTACAGTTACAACTTTAAAACGTTATAAATTATATTATTTGGAGGGAGCTTCTCAGAAGACCTAGACAACTTTCAAACTGCTTGTCCCCAAAAGAGTGCTCACCCCCAAGGAAATTAATTGGTAAACCTCCCCTCAGCCAGAGCCTGCTCTGAATGGTAATCCAACCCAAAGAGAGAAGAAATAGAAACATGGCCCTTGGCAAGACCTGGTCACCAAATCCAGCCTCCTCAGCCAGGTCTCTGCTGGCCCCACTACCAGCCTACTGTGAAGCCCACATCCTGGCTAGCTACTGATTCAGTCAATTCCTCTTTCTCCTTGAGCGCTGTCTTGGGCTCTGGGGGCAGACAGGGTACTAAGAAGGTGACCTTAGGAAAAGTAGCCTAGTGTTTACTTACCCAGCCCCTGTTTTGCCTTACAGCCCACTTGTTCCCCCCAGCCTCTTGCCAGAGGGTCCCATCATCCAACCATCAGGCAGCTGCCACTCACTCTGGATCGACAGCTTAAAGGGAGGGCTCATAGCCAGACAATGAGGAACTAAGCGGAAGAGCAGCAGAGAGATGTCATTGGATGTCTAACCATCCAATATCAAAGTCCCTCAAGCAAACAGCTCCCATCCTCCTCCCCAGTGCAGCACTACCAGAGCCTAAATTCATCCAGTGTTCGTGTTCATCTGTCATCCCACAGCGTAGTCACCAATCTTGTTTGCCCATGGCTGTAGGGAGAGAACAGACTCGAAATCCACTGAACACTCAAACCCTGCAGCTCACTTTAGCGGGTGTGCAGACATTGGCCGACCCTGAGGCCTCTGCAGGCTCAGCTCCCAAGACTGCGGATCTGGGCAATCATATGAACTAACTGGTGAGTCCCTGGACCAAACATCAGGTGCAGATGGGTGTGGTGAGTGGACAGAGCAGTTCAGAGAAGGCAGGTGATGTGAGGGTCCCAGGTTCTTACCATTTGTTGTCACAGAACTTGTAGCGGTGGTCATCCGCAGGGACGATGTCAATCAGCAGGATGTACTTGGTCTTAGGGTTCATGCCTGTGACTTTTACCTTGTAGCTGGGAAACATCCTCCTAGGGGAAGCCAAGGTGTGAGGTAGAGGCATAGACAGAGCATCAAGAGAGATGACACCCAGGGGTGAGGGAACAGAAGGCCTTAAGAGACACCGGCCCTGATCAGAACTGTGTGACCTTGCCTCAGCCTCCCCCTACACAAGGGAAAGGTTGCACTAGCCGTTCTCTCTGGGTCCAGGTAGCTTCATCTGGTCTGCATGCCTAGAAAGAGGGTTTACATGGCTTCCCCAATGCAATTCCCTCTCCCCAACAATCCCCTAATATTTAGGGCAACTGGTTGTAAGCAGCTAAAGCATAGAAAGTTTCAGGATCATGAGAGAGGATGTCAACACCAACCTGGCTGCTTAATTTCCCTCCTGCCCTTTGCCAGTCCCTACACAGCTGAAGTTCTGGGCTGCCATTACAGGGGGTCAGAGCAAAAGACTTCAAAGCCCTGTCAGTTGCTTCTGTAATCAGTGGGGTATCTCCTCTGGGCCTTGTCTCTGTGGAAACCCTCAGGCCTGGAACCAACTCACAGAAAAACAAGAGAGTGTTGCTAGGTCTTTGGATTCTTTTGGTGTGTTTAGCAGAGGTGTTTAGCCATGTGAAGACCTTGCCTGGGCTTGTGTATACTAACTGGGTACCAGGTGAAGTCAGTTCAGGAGCCTCATGGAGAAAAGCATGGATTCTAGAACTACTCTGCCATGGTCCACCAGCCTGGCCCACCCCTGACAAGTTTTGAGGCATTGGGCAACTTGCTTGGATCTCATTCTCTGTGCCTTGGTTTCCTTATCTCTAAAATGGGGATATTACTACCTATCTCATAGGTTGGTCTGTGGATTAACTGAGTCCATTTGTGACTATTACCACTGACTCCCACTGCATTCCTCCCTCCTCAAACCAGTGGATGACTTACCTCTGTGAAAAAGGACTCACCAAAAAACCAGGAAGTTTTCCAGTTTCTACAGCTCATGCTAAGACTATCCAGGACCCTGAGGCTCAGTGAATATTCTAGAGACGGGCTTCCCCAGACCCCTCAACACACACACAGGTACAATAGCATATACACATACCTGCAGGGGCAGAGTTCTGCCCCTTAGTCATCGAGTCCCTGACACTGGACTTCTCCAGAGGGAGCAGACGGAACTTTACCACAATCCTCCTCAGACACCCCCACCCCCTCCTAGCTGATCTCCCACAAAGGTGTTTCCCCAAGAGAGAAGCAGGATCCAAACCTAACTGAAGACACTAAGGACATCAGGAACCAAATCCCCTGAGTTGGGAAAGTGCCCAACCAGTCCACTGAAGGAAAGCCTCACTAAGAGACCATAAAGGGAACCTCAAGAGAAGCTGTCCTAGACACCTCAGACCCCCGTTTTGTCAACATGGGTACCAGTTTACCAGGGTTTCCAGAAGGGATCAAGGCCTTTACAAGCAGGCGGACCCTACAGCAAGCCCAGGCCAGGACCCTGAGGTGGAAGGTTCAGTTCAACCCCTGGCCCAGCCCCAGCCTGTTCACCCTCTCTCTTGCAGGAGGCAAGGCCCGGGAGAGCACTGCAATGGGCCAGGGATGTGGGAGGTATGTGGCCATGTGTACGCTCAAGGGCACGTACTTGAGTACACGGTGGAGTGCGCATGTGTGCATGTGTGCATGTGTGCGTGCCTGGAGGGAGGAGGGAAGTTCTAGCTGTAAGTCTAGGGACTTATAAACCGTGTGGAAGAATTTGTCTCAGATGTCAATTGAAAGCATTTTCAAATGTCCACCCCACCCCCTCTCCAGGAATGGGGGAAGTGAGAGGGCTCAGGACCCAATCCTGCCTGCTGCTTACCAGCGCCTGCCCAGCCTGGGGGCCCAGCTGGAGCCTGCACCACCTTCTTTCCTGGCCCAGCCTCTCCCCTGATAGGCCTAAAGCTGAAGCAGGGAAGGCATCAGCTGCCTCACTTCCCCTGCTCCCCGGGGAAAGGCCAAGAATCCTGTCCCCTCCAGGTCACCATTTTGTAACTGCTACAGGAACTGCCACAAAATGGGGCAGCCCTGGTTGCCCTTGGGGCTGACCTGGCACCAGTGCCCTGCGCTTAGTCTGTTTCTCCTGTAATCACTCCAGGTGGCAACAGCAGAAGGCAGACATGGCTTCCCCCCCAGGCCAGTATCCACAAAGGGGTCCAGGAAAAAATGTCCCGCTGCCACTTTGACAGTCTTCATAACCTAGGCTGAGAGGGGGATGAAGACCCTGTCCTTCCCCTTCTCCTACTCCTTACTACACTTCATCTCAGCAGCTCAGGAAGCCAGGCTAAGATCCACTAAATGGTTTTTAGAAGGCCTGTAAGTAGCCTGTGCTCAGCTCCCCAAGGCACGGAGCTGGTGTCCTAGGATTTGGCTTCACCCAGAAGCTGACTAAAGACTGGATTCCTGACCGAAAACACCCTCAGGGAGGTTTTGCCAAGAGTTGGGGCAGGGAAGGAAGGTATCTCCTAGCTTCTGCCTCCCCTGCCTACCAATCCCCCCCTTCCTAGGGCAGCTGCCCTTAGAAGCAGGGGCGGGGGATGGGATATCTGGTCTGAAAGGGGACGCTGCTCCAGGCTGAACTACTCAGGCTCAGTGAACTCCACTGCTTTCATGAGAACCTGTATCGGCTTTTCTGTCAGGGTCCAGTTTGGTGACTGCTTCTGAGAACATGGGCCCTGGGGACCCTAGGCACTATCACTGCCCCACCTAGGGGGCTCCAGTGGGATGAAGGGCACACCCTGTGGGGAAAAGGCTGAGTGCCAAGGGGAAGTGTATGTTCCACCCACCCCGGAAGCCTCCTGCCACAGCTGAAGGCATCTGCCCTTGCCCTAAAGTTGAAGCCCCAGGCGCAGCATGGGACCATTCACCAGGTGGGCATGACTCCTGCCACAGAGGCCAGGCTGGGTCTGGGAGCTGTGCCATCCTCTCTGGTGACTCCACACTATAAAGACCCTCTCTACTGAAACAGATGAAAAGGATGGGGTGAGATCAAGTTGTTTCTGTGGCTTAGGACGTAAAATGTACCTGAAAACCAACATCAATGCGGGAAATGAACACCTGGGGGAGCGGGCAGGAAAGGAGGGAAGGACTCTGAGCCGCCAGTGTCCCACTCTGCCCCGCCGCCAGCGCTGGCCTGGCCGGAATCCCTGGCTCGCCCGCCCCGGACACCTCGCGGCCTCCAAGCCCCGCGCGGTCGAGCCTTCGCCCCACCCTCTCCCTGCGCCCCGCGAGCCTCCGGTCCGCGCGCCTGACGCCCCCTCGGGGCTCCTGGACCCCCAGACAGAGGGGCGCTCCCGGCACACGCGGAAACGGCTCCGCCGGGGAATAAACAAGCCGCCCGCCCCGCCGGCCCGGGAGGAGATGAAAGCCGGGGGTTTCTCCTCTGATCACGAAACAGGCTCTGAAAGGATGCGGGCTGGAGCCTTTATCTACTTCATACTCGGAAATGGTTTTAGAATGAACTGCTAAGATAAGCTTCCTTGGACGTTTCTTCGTGTGGGAGGCCTGCGGGGCACGGGGCAAGGATTCGGGACCTTGTGATTTTGGCAACAACCCCTCAAATGCTCGCTGGTTGCTGAGTGGAGACTCGCAAGTTCAGCTGGTCTCAGAGAGCGGCGGGGGCTCCCGGCTCTCCGGCCAAAGCGATCGCCAAATTCCTGGCCCGACCTACTAGTCTCCCACGAATCCAGAATGGGGGTGCAGGGAGTCAGCAGGACGTAGGAAACCAGCCAGATTCTCTCCACTTGGCCGGACCCCCAAGTCCCCAACCCGGTTGCAGCCTGACTTTCTGTGAGGGCCTGGAAACCCTAGGAGCAGCTAGATGTGCCTTCCCTTAAACTAGACACAAAACCAAATAGAAGGGGTGAGAAGTCTGGAGAGGGGCTTCGAGGGGGGAGAGGAGTGGTGGGGAGTGGGAGGGCACACAAGAGAATTCTGCTGTGTTTCTTTATCTGGGTGGTGATTTGTACCAGTGTATTATTCATTTTGTGAAAGTGTATAGAGCTGTACAATTAAGATTTGATCACTTATGCAGGCAAGTTCCACTTCAATAAAACTGACATTGAAAATTATACACGTATATATCATATGTGTGTGTCTATACACACATGTAAATACATACACCAGCCGTGGATCCCAGAGTCGGAAAGAAACCGGCTGCAGGCAAAGGACAGGGGTCCCCAGAAAACCCCACCATTCTTTCTATCTCTAGTGTCTGGGACTTTTGAGAGGGATTTCTGGGTATGTTGGGAAGAGGCTAAGGCCCGTCCACCAAGGCTGAGTTTGCTGGAGGAGGTGGGGGCTGCGTTGCTGGTGCTGCCTGTACGGAGACTAAACCTTCTAGAGCCAAATGATTTCTGAGAGCAATGGCAAAGCTTTGTAATTTAGTCCCAATTTTCTCTCTCTCTCTAACACGCACACAATTTTCTAATTCACTCAAAGCATTTTTAAGAAATATTTTCCCTGAGGTCGGGGGAGGGGGGGTGGCAAGAGTGAGGGTATATGGAATGGATGCTGTTTTGGAAGATCAGTTGCTTCTCAGATTTTTTTAAAGACACTTCCTTCTGATAGACTTTTGCTTTCAGAAAATACTTTAGAAAGAGATCAAAGGACTCTCTCCCCAACCCACTTTCCCAGTGTCTTCAACCCTTACTTGTCTTATCACCCACGCCACTGGGCTCTGACGCTCTGTATACAGAGCAAGGGCAATTGGCTTTGAAGCCCCGGATTAAGCCGGGCCAAATCCTTGCCTCAGAATAACAAACAATACAGGTTCAACAGGAGTTCTCATCGGTAGCTCATTTTTCAAACGCAAATTCACTGTCACTAACACAAGCAACATTGAACTCAACAGGCTATGAAGGCTGATAGTGGAGATTTATCTGGTGGCAAAACCATGACCTAGGAGTAGAGCAGTCAAACGGTTAGGAAATTTTCATTTTTGGGAGGTTTATATTTAAATTTTTGTGGAGCTCACTTTTATCTATGTTTGGGAGAAAATGCACTTTCTCACATCTTTCAAGCTTGGCAGGGATGTGAAGGAGGTAGACAGAGGAGGGGTCTGGTCTCTGCAGTAAACAGCCTTCTGGGTGCAGAGGCCCCTGAAAGGGACAGAAACTGGCTGGGAGGATTCTGGCCTCGTTTTACACCTGACATCAGGGGTTACTGAGCATTCAGAAATTGATGTCTCCCAATGTGATTGGCATTTTAATTCCCAGATCAAATGGTTTGAGAATCTGAAGTCACTATCCAATGAGGGGGACTATCCTCTACTTTGGCCTTCAGACCTTCATACCTTCAAGAGCTTATAGGCAAGAGGCTTGTGACTCAAAGACTCAAACTAGCTTGAGAAACATTGTTCCCCTTGTTTGGGACCTGCCTCTCCCTCAGCCAGATAGCAAGTATCATGCCTCTAACCAGCCAGGGGGGTCTCTAGGGCAGAGCAACAACCCCATATTGGAGGGCCCTATATCTAAGGGGAATTTCTCAAAGTTGGGTTTTTTTTCTGGGGGTAGAGTATCATCTGCTTGGCTTGTGTGGACCTGGCAGCTGCTTAATTTTGCTTCTATCTATAAGAGCCAAGTGCCTTCCCTTCTCTGGGGTCAGGCTTATGTTCCCTCAGTTTACCAGCAGTCTAGGAATCTGCGATTCCAGGTTCAGGACAAGGTTTCAGGCCGTCTGCTGAGAAATGGAGGTGTTCCAGGAAGGGTGCCGGTAGAGACACAAAGAAGAGAACTGGGACTCCACAGGATGTTGAAGAACCACAAACCCAAGCAAAGCAAGCTGCCTCCTGTGGAAGGGAGGCAGTGAAGGGGGAGGGGGCCACAGGGATCAGAACTGAGAATGTGGTCTCCAAAGTCAGTGAGCAGCAACGCAGGAGGAAAGAGGGTCTGTGAGAACCATGGGGAGGGGCGACGAGGCTAGTGACTTTCTTAAGGACTAGGCCTGGTGCAAGAATAACTTTCTGCCAGAGAAATGAAAGGCCAAGACCGTGATGAAACCATAAGTGGTCAACCTCATCACAGCCATTTAAAAATTATTGTCATCATTCCCTGAGGCGCATCTCTAAGTCTCCACTAGGATCAGGCACAGACATCCCCCTGAAGCTGGTCACCTCTGAAGGTGTGTGTGTGTGTGTGTGTGTGTGTGTGTGTGTGTTGGGGGAGGGAGGGAGGGAGGAGGACCCATACTGATGCAGGAAACCCCACTGAGGAGAATCACAAATGTCTTTTGTTTAAAACGGCAGAGGCCAGGCAAACCCGAAGAACATGCAGACCATTTATTTTTGAAAGACAAGAATATTTCTGCTGCCTAAAAAGGGAAATTCTGGATCTTTCTCTTTCTTCTTTCCATCCCTCCACCCCAGTAGTTCCAATAAATAAATTCCCTCTCTTCATACTTATAATCCAGTCAACAATTTACCATACGCAGCTCACGTGACCCCCATTTGAGTCTCACAGTAACTAAGAAAAGAAGAATGGCAGGTAAGTCTACAGTCACCAGCTCTGTTTACCCCAGCACCATTGAGCCACGGGAAGTGTAGAAACCTGCCCAAGGGCACTCAGCTAGGAAGAGGCAAGGCTTGAGAGCCACTGTCTTCAGGACTATTCCAAGTGGCACCCTCTACCAGGTTTCCCTAATGCATCCTCCTTCCCCAGCCCCCAAATGCAGCAAATTCAGGCCCTGACATCCCCGTGCTCCTTCCCCTGATAGAGGCTCCAGGTGGCCTTGCCACCTACCAGGGAGCCTGACCAAGTGCCCAGAACTTACCCCCAGCAAAACAAAGGAAACCTCGCAAGGTCTGCCAGTGAGCAGACAAGAAGGACCACAGCACCCTTTCACTACACACTGCAAAAACTACTAGCTTTTTGCTTCTTTTCAACAGCTCACCGTTCTCTCTAAGCAGTTCAGCAGAGTTCTCTAAGAAGAAAAAAACTGCTGACTGGGTGTCAGACATTTCTCTAATTACAATTAATTTTGGCTCACATGTATGGCATGCTCATATGTGCCAGGAGCTAGGCTAAGTGTTTTACATACTGTATTATTTTGCAGAGGGGGATGTGGAGAGGGCAGATACCCTGAAGCACCCTGCCTGAGGGTTGCACAGATGGAAGCAGCTGAGTGGAACTGGAAGCCACTGTGGTCTGACTCCCCATCCCTGGCTCTTGAGGCTTCGCCACCTTATTTCTTCGAAAACCCAATTATGGGCCCACAGACATTTTTACACCTACCCTGTCCCCCAGGGACTAGAATCAAATGTGAGTAAGTGGGGAGAGGGCAGTTCCTACACCTGAACTTTCCAGCTTCTCTGTCTGCAGCAATTCCCCTACACTGATAACCGCTGGCCTTGCCATTGGCGCCCCACCTGAGACTCCTGGCCCCGCTGGCCCCAACGAATCTCTCATCTTGCCTGGTCTGCATCTCCCTCCTCTCCCCTTCTCCCCGAGACTCTCTCCCACAGACACCAGCACATTTTAAAGATGTTTCCACTTTATAAATCATCATCTCTGGCAACCACCCGAGAGTTGCTCCCCAAACAACACACACGCAGGGCCCAACGGTGCCTTCCCCTTGGCTGAGGTGGGGGGGCCGGCAATAGACGAGCAGCACCCCGAGGGATGAGAGGTTTCCTGGTTGCCACTGCCAGGAAAAGTTATGGAAGTAGGAAAACATGGTCCAGTCCCCTTCCTCCATCTGTTGAGGGTCATCTCCGGGTCCCCAATCAATGCAATCCTGAGAAACCAGGCAGGTCCCCAAAAGGAAGAGGACAAAGCAGCCCCCCTGGGGGCCAATAGTGCAGGACTGGGACCTCCGGAGTCGCGATCCTTATTTGCATTTTATTTGCATAGCGCTACCCCTCCCATCCGTCCAAGCCTGGAGGCTCCCTGGAGGAGATGGATCCTCCGGTGAAGTTCTGCGGCCCAGTCAAAAGCCGTGGTGGGACAAGGGGCTAAGACCCAAGTGGCGAAAGGAACTCCTGGCGCTCCTTTGGCAGGAGCCCGAGAGGACTGTCAAGGGAGCTCCTGGGGGATTCCCATCCCTCCCACCAGTCATCCCCATCCCCCAGATAAATGTCCCAGCGCTGACCTGCCCGCCTTGGTGATGATCATTTCGGTGCCCGCCTCGTGGAACTTCTTCCAGAGCTCCTTCTCATGCAGGCCCACCTTGATGTTCTCGATGGTCTAGGGATGAGACGGAAGGGGTCGGCCTGAGCCACGGCTCCATGCAGAGCCCACAGAACGGAGAACACAGGCCCAAGGAACTGTGCAGAGTCCTGCCAGCCCCTGAAGCCCATGACTCAAGATTTCGTTTCATAAAATTATCCTGTACCACTGGTGAATTTTTCAAAATTTAATCAGTAGCTGAAACCCACTCCTTCGGAGCCGTGCCTATAGATGGTCCGCAAAGGACACATGCTGACCATGCCAGGGTAGATGACACACTACACAAACATAAACACTCCACGTGGCGGGACACAGCCACAGGCTTGCGGACACACACAGACACAGGAGGGACAAACGCCCCTGCGGCCAGACTCGCGCACCCCCAGACTCTACGCAGACCCACGCAGGCTGAGGGTGCACACAGACGGATTCCTTTCATTGTGATCATCAGATTGTCAGTGTGACCCTCTCAGCGACGTCCCCGCGGTGGCTCCCGCTCGCACACGACCGGGATCTGTTCCTCCCTCCCGATGCCAGGCTTTCTTTCGCCCACGCCCTCTCATCCTCGTCGGAGCCGGACACTTGGCCCGGGCTCGCCCTGCTGCCACAAGGGTCCCCTCCCCAGCCTGTCCCCTAGTAGCCCCAAGGGAGCGAAGCAGAAGAGGGACGAAAGGCAAAGAGCGGGAGCCCTGCCCAGCGGAGCAGAACGCGCAGTCCAGGACGCAGCCAGGTCCCCCGGGAAGCGAGTCTTGTCCTCAGTGGGGCGGATTGGCAGACGCAGGCTGCCCTGCAGACAGACCGACGCCCGACCTCTGCCCGACGGCCAGCGCGGCCCTACCTGCTCGGCGGCGGCAGCGGCGGCGGCGGCGTCGGCGCCTGGGCCCGAGGGGCTGCCGAGCGCGGCTCCGCTGAGGCCCGGCGCGGCCAGCGCGGGCTCGGGGTTGTTGGCGGCGTTGGAAGCGCTGGCCTCGCCGAGCGCCGAGCCCGGGGCCCGGAAGGCCTCCTCGCTCTCCGACAGGCCCTTATCCTGCAGCATCTCCTGCGGGCACAGCACACACCGAGTCACATGCCCAGGTCCACACTCGCCAGAGGCCCAGCAGCTCGCTCCAGCCCAGCCGGGGGACTTCGGGGCCGGGAGGGAAGGTCGCCCTGGCGCACGTGGACACCGCCCCCTTCTGAGCTGGGGGAGGGAGAAAATGCGGAGGGCAGGACCGTCGCCTCCACCGTCTGGGGTCTGGACTTGGGAGGGTCTGTGTGAGGTTCAAGGTCTGCCTGCCTCTGGGTGTGGGGCTGTGTGATGAGCAGGTCTGGGGGAAGGACCGCCCTCTCGGCATTGCCCCAGCTGCACCCCCAGTCCCTCCCTCCTGCTGGGCGCCAGGGGAGCCTGAGGCCTGGGTCTCTCTTCGAAGTTTCCTAATAATTGGGGTCCAGGCTCACTCTTGGCCCAGGGCAGCCAGGACAGTGAAACCAGGAGGCAGGGCCCAGGCTCCTGGGGCTCCACACCTGCAGAAAGGGCCTAGGGTTGGGCAGTTCCTCAGGCCCCTGCTCACCCATCTGCCCTCACCCACTCCCTTAGACAGCAGTCAGGTAGAGCCTCTCTGAGCCAAAGGCTTTCACTCCTGCACATTCCCACTCCCACAGACACCCTGTGTGTCATTCACACAGGTACACACTTCACACCCAGACACAAGCACCCACACAGAGTCTTCTAGTCACTCAAGCAGCCACACTGTCCCAGGGCAGCTCTGATTTAGGCCCTGAATTCAGCCAGGGGCCCCCCAGCCTTGCCCATATATTCACATTCGTTGGCTCCCTCAGTCCAAAGGGCTCTGCTTTGGAGTAAAGGATCCAGACCCTTCCCAGCTAAGGACCAGGCCAGTTGGGTGGGTCCAGTTCACAGACACAACCTAGTCCTGCCCACCCCCCCACCCCCCCAGCACAGCTATCTTTCCCCAAGAGTCTAGAACTATCCACCAGGCTGTCCAAGGCTGCAGAACCTGCTTTTCCTGCCTCCATCATGGATGCAACCCTGCATTATATCTGCTTCTTTCCATCTCCCTGCTCTTCTCCCTTCTTTTGGATCTGGTGCGGCTTTCTATGTGCCTGGCTGCCTCTCTTGTGTAAGAGTGTTCCCCCTTCCTCCTGTCTTCTTTCTGTTCTCTCCTGGATCTCCCTGAGCATCCCAAGGCCCAGGCCTCTGGCCATCCTGCCTACCGGTTTCCCCATCCCAGGTCGTAGACATCGGCTCCCAGGGCCTCACAAAGTAAACAAGCCAAGTGCAACAGAGGGAGATAAAAAAGGGGCCTGGGCCAGTAGGGCTGGGAAAAGCCCATAAAGATAAAGCTGACAGCCCTCCCAGTCCTTGGTCCACAGGCAGCAGGAAACAAGTCTTGCCCGGCATGGCCAGCCCCAGTACCGGCCTTGGGCCACATGCTGGTTCCCAGCGGAGCCTAGGAAACCCAGAGCCCCCAGGCAAGGGGACATTGCGTGAGGAGGGTAGTTGCACGCCCTGGCCCAAGACGCTGGTCCGGACTGTATCTGGGGTCAGAGGGATGGGCGCGGGCCATCGGCTGGTCACAAGCGCGGCAGACCACGGGGGCAGGAAGACGCGCCGCCTGGCGCGATGCTGTTTTGGCCACCGGGTCCTCTACGGAGCACTTGTCGCACCCGGAGCCCTGCAGGGCCGCCTTCTGGCTCATGCCTGGCACTCTCAGTCCTGGGCACTAAGCACGTCCGCGGCCGGCATCCACTGACGCAGGTCCCACCGCTCCCACCTGGGACGAGGGCAGCGTGGTGCTCTCCTTCCACTCCGCGGGCTTCACCTCTTCCTTTTCTCTCAGCCGCGGAGACACATCTCGACATCGCGACAGCTGGCCCTCGCCCTCGATGGGGCTCCCCGCTAATTTCCTTTCCTTCCCTCTGGGCTGGCCCAGACTGGCTGTCCCCTTGGTTCCCCTCGGACCCCGAGCCCCGGCGCACTGTACAGCCGCGTTCCACATCAGCCGAGCCCGAGGGCCGCAGCCCATCGCGCTCGCCCCTCTCGCGGACCCCTTCGCGGACGCGCCTGCCGGCTCGGCGCGCTTTCGCTCCGTCCGTCGCTTTCAACCAACTCGCTTTCTAAGGAGAACAGCATTTTTCTCTTTACTCTAAATTACTGGTGATATTTTTCTTGCACTGGGGAAATTAACATTTTGTATTATTTTAAATATTTTAATTATCTCTATTATGAGAGCAGTATTCGGGTCAGCTCGATAGCATTAAAAATATCACATAAATTATTAGAACCTTTTATTTTTAACACTGTATATTTAAAGTACTGGTTTGATTTATTAATTCATCATTATTAAACATGTTGTTGCTCTCTGGTCCCTGCTCCATCATTCTAGGGCTTCCTGGTGACACTGTTACTAATATCTAGGTAATTACTAAATATACTATTCCAGCAGGTCATGTTAATCTATTGTTACTTTAATTTTTATTCCGTACCCCTAAAATGCTTCTGTTGCTGGCTCCTCAGTCTCTGTACTTTGTCACAGTTTCAATAACTTATTATTTACCATAACTTGTAATATCATTGTTCTCAATATAGATGTTAGTTTTCTTCACATCCTTCTAATACTTCTTGTTATTTTATCATTATTTGTTTTGTTAGAATTGTTCACAATACTCCAGGTATTCTTCATCACATCATTACAATATCTTGTTACTTTGTCATTATTTGTAACGTTACAATCTTAATTCGCTGGTTATTTTTCATCACATCATTACTCCTTGTTACTTTGTCATAATTTGTGATATTGCTGTAGTTCTTAATACTCTGATTATTTTTCATCACATTGGTACGATGCTTCTTATTACTCTACCATTATTTATAATGTTGCTGGGACTATTAATATGTTGGTCATAAATTGTCATATTATTTCAGCAATTCTTGTTGCTGTCTTTGTTTATATTAGTATTGCTCTAAAGATTTTGGTTAATATTTATTATAATAATTCATAATAGTATAAATAATAAATTATATATAATACTCCATCAATACTAATATTAGTATTTCCCTTAATAGTGTTTTTAATTGTTTACCCTTTTCCTACAGTTTTATCATTTGTTACTATTTCCTATAGTATCACTATTGATTTTATTTTATTTTATTTTTACTATTGATTTTAATACAATGGTTCTTATCACATTGTTCCTATATTTGGAGTTACTTTGTCTATGATCCTTTTAAAGTTTGTGATTACAATTTTCGCTTGGTTCTGAAAGTGACTATTATTTTACTGTTGTTTTAAAGTGTGAGTGCTATATTAGTTTTCCACTTAGCCCTGTTTCTTTGGCAATTGCTCACATTCTGATACTTCCTGATCATTGATAATTATTTATATACAATGCTCCTTGCTTTAATTTTGACGAGCCCATTGCATCAAAGGCTCTGAAGTCCAGGGTTCCGATCGCACATTTCTTCATCGATATCGCCTCAAGCACCCGGGCCCTCTTCCTTGGCCTTTCTTATTCTGCAAACACCAGTTTCAAGACCAATGTTCCGCTAGTCGCAGCTTAACCATGTTCTTTTGGCTCTGGCGCTGTTGTTTCTTTGCCCTTGGGTCCCTAGACCCAATTCATCCTGTTACTCAGTGGAGATGAGGGCTCGCGCCCCAAACCGCTGGAAGTAGGGCCGAGGCGGCAGCCTGATCTGAAGCACATCGCGGCACCATCCTGCAGTCTTGCCTTTCCCTGAGGTTCTTACCCCCGTCCCGTTACTCGCCTCTTTTCCAGTTCACCCTCCTCAACCCTGCAGCCTAACGCTGGGCTCGGGGTGGCCCCTGTCCCGCACGCCCGGCTCACCCCCATCCCCGCCGGAACCCACACTCACCCTAACTGCGCTGCAGCATGCGGAGGCGCCTGCGGCCCGAGGTTCACTGCAGGCTCGGGTCCGAGTGGCACAGGACGGCCTGGGCACCGACTCGGGGCCGCTGGGTCAGTGTCCCGTTGCCCGCCGCGCCCTCGGGGCCCGACACATCCTGACTCTGGAGCGGGCCCTTGATCTCCGAGGCTGCACTTTGGGGCCTCAGCTCCCTCCTCCTTCCTCCCTCCCTCCGGGGCCGCCACCCCCCTGCGCTGACGTCGCCGCTGTCAATCAGTCTGCGCCCGCCGCCCCCCGGGGAGGGGGGCTCTAGGGTCCCTTGGCTCCGCGGCCCCAGGACCCCGAGCCCCGAGCTGGCCGCGCGCTCCCCCACCGCGTGGCTCGGTGCCCTCCCTGCGGCCCTCGGCCCGGCAGGCCTGGCTGGGACAGGGAGCCCCGCATGGTTTAGATTAGAGGGGCGGGAAGAGGCAGAGCGGCCTGGCGGTGCCGCACGGCTCGCACGGAGACTCGACAACCAGGACCGAACGCCCGGAGCCGCAGCGCGGCCCGCACACTGGGGCGCGGCCCGGCCCGGCCTGGTCGGGCCGGGGGCCCACTTGCAGACAGCCGCCCTCCGCCGAGCCCCAGGCCGCGGGCTCCGCGCCCGCACACCCCGCGGTCCGAGACCCGCTCCCAGCGGTGCACGCAGCGGCTCGGTAAGCCCACGTCCCGGGAGGCAGGCGCACAGCGCCCCACAGCCCCGCACTCGTCCACAGACCATGCCCCTCACACATTCTCACACCTACGCGCTCCGGCCCGCGCGCTCCTGCTCCCGGGCTCTGGGCGCGGGCGCGACGGCCAGGGCGCGGCCCCTCTGCTCACCGGCCCCTGCTCGTCCCGGCCTGGCGGACAGCGGCCGCCGGACCCGGCCTGGCGCGCCTCGGAGTCGGCCCGCGGAGGTCACGGGTGAGGGCAGGCCCTTCGCTCAGGCGGGGAGGAGGCCGGGCCGCCAGGCCTGAGCGGCGGCAGCGGGGAAGTGCCGGGCCGGCTTCTGAATCCGAGCCGAGGCCCAGGCTTCAAGGTGCCAGGGCTTGGCAGAGTCTCTGGGCGAAACTGCAGCGAGGAGGGCCAAGACTCCGCCAGCAGCCTCAAGATCCCAGAAAGCTGACGAGGAAGCCCAATCCCTGCCCCAGTCTAGGAAGCTGAGACCACTGCACTGGGAGCTACCCGGCCTCTGTGCCTCAGAAAGTCAGAAAGTGAGGCCCCCTCACTGCCTAGACCTCCCTGACCAACCTCTGACTCTCCACTCCCTCTGTCTCCACTTACCTCTATTTCTTTATGTCTGTCTGTACCTCTCCACAGGACCCTTGAGCTCCACAGGCAGACAGAGCCATGGGGACCCCAGTCCATGCCTAAGCCTCACAGCCTGCTACATGCCCAGAATACTGAGGCAAGGCTAGGTCTGCCCACCTATCCCAAAGGCCCCGGAGTCCCCTGTCAACAGAATTCCCAAATTAGCTCCTTGCTCCTCAGCATGGGCTGCATCGTTTCCTCCACTGGTGCCCCCAACAGTTCCAATCAGCTTCTGTTCCTATCCAGATTTTTACCTCAAAATCAGATGGAAGGAAACAGGACAGGGAAATTCCTTCCTTGGATGGATCTGTCCCTTTTCTAATGCTAGGAAATGGAAAGCCAACATCAATGCCTCTCCCACTACCCTGCACTCAAAGGAGGAGGCAAAATGCCAACTCAGAAAAGCCAGCTGCTGCTGTCAGGAGCCTGGGAACCCATCTCCACAATGGGCTCACTGCTCAAGAATCCCTATCACCCTTAGCAATACCAGATTCCACTACCCCATCTTCCCTGCACTATTTGTCTGATGGAATCCCAAACCAGGAAGGGGAAGTAAGGTCTAAGGGATGGAGAAGCTTAATCTTCCTCCAATCCTGCCTTCTTCTGGAGTGGAGAAAGGAAAGGCCCTGGTGTTTCAGAGATGCCTGGGGAGTCATGTTTCCTGTGTTAGGGAGGACTGGATGACATGTCTCAGCTTCTGCTCCCAAGCCCCCTCCCATGCCCTCTCCAACAACCTGTAGGGAAATCCCTTGCAAATAAATAGTGTACGGACTAACCAACCAACTACTGTATGGAATGGTGAACAGGGAGGGCAGTGAATCACCAGATACTATGGGAAGACTACATTTAGGCCAGACTCTGGAAAGAATTTGTTGACAATCATTGGAGGAAGTTCATAATGAGACCATCTAGTGTTGCTCTTTAAAGAAACTAGAATGGAGACTTTCTGTAAGTGCAAGTCTTTCTGGAGACTCACAGGAGATACTCCAAATCAGTATCAACTAGTTCATGATGACATGGAAAAATGAGATATGCAAGGGACAGGCAAGGTTTTGGCAATGAAAAGGAAGGGGCAAACCAACCAGCAAGTAAGAGAGAAAGGGAGGTTTTGTATACACATTCCCCGTTAGTAGAATGGAATTCTTTCTTTCACTGATTAACACATACATTTCTTTTTAACGTTTTGACATCTTTGAAATTTTGACATCTTAGAATCAAAGGTAATTTAATTCCTTGTAGTGTTGTAGTTTAATTGGTATTTTTTTTCCTTCTTAGTAGTACATAAAATAATAGGAAATGGGCTGATAAATGGCCTGTGGGAGGAAAGAAAAAGACCAGTGTTTTTGTTTTTGTTCTTCCAAAATGGATTTGAGGAGTTCAAAGTATAAAAATTCTCCTCAACTAGCTAAGCAAATAGTTGACCATAACCAAGCATCTATCACACAGGCTTGGGTTGGCTGAGGGGAAAGCCGTCAGGTTTGGTGTCAGGCTCACTGTGGTTTTGAAACCTGGCTCATCATTTAGCAACTGTGTGACCTTGGGCATGTCCCTTAACACTTAAATAAAATGGAGATAATCACATGGACCCACTAGCTTATTGTGAACTTTGGCTAAGTTAATGCATATAAATTCCTGACATGTGGTAGGATAGCTAATATGTTAGTTCCCAAGTATTTCTAAAATTTCTTTTATCCCACTTCTTTTCCAAAAAGGCTTGAGGTGGTTTATAACCAAAATAAGCTAATAAAAATACAAGTATAAAGGTGAACTAGGATCAAGGAGAAAGAATACATGCTATCACTAAGCGTTGACAAAGTTGCTATAATTGAGAACAAAATCTGGCTTATCAGCAGCAGGGCAAAAGGTAGTTCTCCATTTCAGAAATGTGGAAACAGTATGTTTTTGGTAAAGGGTGGGGAATAAACTTTCTCCTGGCCCTAAATTTTAAAGTAGTTTCTTTTGTCAACTTTTATTCTTATGTCTGTATAGTGTCTTGCTATTTACGAAGTGGTTTCACAACTACTATCTCATCAGATGCTGTATTAATTCCATTTTATCTCCATTTTATGGATTCATTCATCCAAAGTCCTTACTATGCTTACCATGTAAGTAAGTGCTCACTATGTGTCAGACACATAGAAAGGAAAGGCCAACTAATTGGTAAGTTTATTAGTTCTATTAGTTAGCCAACTGATTGGCTAACCAATTACTAACTGCAAATTCACTAATGAATAACCTGCAAACTTACTAATTAATCAATCCCAAAGGGAGCAGGGGCTGCAGGATAAACCTGAGAATCCCAGTCAGTGCAGTAACATGGCTTATCCAGAGGGGAGGGGAGGCTTGTTGAGGATGACTGCTTCAGCTGGCTCCACAGTGTGGTGAAAAGCAAATTACAATTAAAAATTTTTAAAAAAAAGAAAAGAAAAGCTTTTGGAGTATTTAGTAAATACCAATGTCAAGACCCACCCCAGACCCACTGAGTCAGAATCTTTGAGGATAGGATCAGAGCTGAAAAATCACTGCTGTATGTCAATCATGGAAATCCTGTTCCCTGCTTTCCTAGTCTCTCTTGTAGCTAGCAGTGGGCACATGATCCAATGTTGGCCAATGAGGCCTGGGCAGAAGACTGGCAAGAGGAAGGTTGGGAAGGAATTTTTTGCTTTCTGGATGAAGGGGAAAACATAATCTTTTCTCCTGTAGATGAGATCCTTGGAATTCTCACTCTCTAGAGACCCTGATGCAAGGATGAAGGCCAATACGCTAAGGACAACAGAACAAAAAGAAAGAGCCTGTGTTCCTGATGGCATCACTGAGCCAGTAGACCAGTGTCAAACTGCTTCTTATAACGTGAGAAAAATAAACCCTATTTCTTTGCATCGTTGTTAGTCTGGGTCTCTGTTACTTACAGTCAAATACACTCCAGAGACATGTGTAAAGGTCCCAGCTCAGTGTTGAGTGAGTCCTTAGGTACTCCATAATGACAGATACATATCTGAACGTGTGTCCTTGTGCATTTGCACATACCTTCCCATTCAACTCCAGGACACAAAATTCCTCCACATCCCCTTCCCAGCCATGTTATTTAGTGTGTGCTATGATCTAAGTCCTGGGGGTCCTTAGTAAGTCCCCAAAAGGGAAAAGATGGGTGAGGAAGCAGGGAATTCACTTGTCCCCTATGACTTTATTGTTACCGAGTAGCCCCAAATCTTGGTTCTAGATTTTCCAGCCCACATCCCATTGGGTTTATCAAGCTAAGGCAACTGGGGTAGTGGAAGCAGGAGCTTGAGCTCCTTCTGGAAATTGGAGGATGGAGCAAGGGGAATGGGTAGTAGGTGGCAGCTGCTTCAGGGGCTTTCCCTCCTACCACAGGTGCAGTTCTGCTCACCTGATCTCTCACCCTGGCCTCCCGGGCCTTCTCCCACAAAGAGAATTAGGAAGCTTCCAGTGAGAAGAAACTGAGAACTGTGCTGCTCTGATCCCTGCTGGTCTGAGCCCCCTCAGGACTGAGGACAGAGGTAGTGATTTACCAATAGCACAGGTGAGTCCCTCTTATAACTCTCAGTTGAGGCACTACAGAGATAAGGAATGAATGATCAAATTTGCATTTTGTATAGTCAGGGCTAGCAATCTAGGCCTTCTGTTCCAGAGTCCTTATCCATAGGTGGATTCTCTGCAGATCAGACTTTCTCCCCCATTACACTACATGCTCCGGCACTGCTACTTCTTCCCATTTCCTCCAGTAAGACTTCTCTGAAATACACACTTATTTTACTACCTGTCCGAGGAAGTTATATCTGCTAGGGTCATATTGGGTAAAAAATATTCCTAAGTCAGAGAATCTATTTCATTATCCAACCTCCCTTCTCTTTCCTCCTCTTTCTGCCCTCTATTCTTCCCAAGCACACACTATCCAAAACTGGGTCCTCAAGGTTTTTTTAATTTGGGTCCTCAAGTGTTGTTTTTTTTTTTTTTTATTTTCCAAATGTTTATTTATTTTTGAGAGAGAGAAAGAGAGAGGAGAGAGAGCACAAGCAAGCACACAAAAGGTGAGAAGGGGCAGAGAGAGGAGGACAGAGGAGCTGAAGCAGGCTCCATGCTAACAGCAGAAGGCCCTATGCGGGGCTCAAACTCACAAACCATGAGTGAGATCATGACCAGAGCTGAAGTCAGACACTTAACTGATGGAGCCACCCAGCCACACTGAGTTTTTTTGTTTGTTTGTTTGTTTGTTTGTTTTTAATTAATTTATTGACTTAGAGACAGAGAGTGAGGTGGGGAGGAGCAGAGAGAGGGGGAGAGAGAGAATCCCAAGCAGGTTCAGTGCTGTCAGCTTGGAGCCTGATTTGGGGCTCAGTCCCACAAACCATGAGACCATGACCTGAGCCAAAATCATGAGTCAGACACTTAACCGACTGAGCCCTTTGAATGAGGGGCTGAAACAAATTAGGATTCAAGAATGAAAGAGCACACGAGCTACCACAGCATCCTTGGAATTTGAGTTAAAAAACCTAAATTCAGGTCATCAGCAGGCTGTTAACAGAGGGACCTACAATATGATCTGCTTTAAGCCTGTTTCCTCACCTGTAAAATGAATTTAATAATAACAGCCACCTGAAAGGACAGTAGAAAGTATCTATTTATCATATAGATAATCGTGCTTGAAGGGCTCACAAAAATAGCTAATGTTTATTGAGCACCTACAATGTGTCTGACAGGAATCTAAGAGCTTTATGTGCTTAACCTCATTTCAACCTTACCACCTCACCAGGTGAGTACTATCATAGTCCTCATTTCAACAGATGAAGAAATTGGGTAATATACCCAAGGTCATACAACCAGGAAATAAAGTCAGGATTTGAATCCAATTAGTCTGGATCTTCAGTGACCATGTTTTTAAATATGCTGCTCTATGGTCATTGAACCTAAGTTCATTTCACTTGTTAAGCAAGGATAATAATACCTCCCCCACTGGGTTGTTGTAAGAGTGTAAAATACTGCCTGACACATAATAACACTATTCTCATTTTTGTAAACAGGACTCTCCCAAGGTCTCACAGTAAGAAAAGAGGTCATTGGACACCCAAGGCTCAAGAGCCCAAGAGCTTAGCTATCATTATTGTTTATTTTCTAAAAAATAAAATACCTACCTAGTTTCTCTTAGTTTCTCTTTAAAAAACTAAAGACTTAGTTTCTCTTTAGACTCCCCAAAGAAAGACAATACATCCTTCATGGTCCCAGAAACGCCATGCTCTGCCTCCCACTGACCCCACCAACCTGGCCACTGGAAGAGTCAGCAGGACTCAGGCAAAAGGCTGCTCATTCACCTGGACACTTGGTAGTGGAATGGAGAGCACTGTATACACAGACTGTACCACAAACTTTTCTTATGCAAAGACCATACTGATGGCCCTTTCTAGCTGGTAACACCATATTGGCCAAAAAAAGGCAGTGTTCACTAACCCAGGCACAAATGGGGATAAAGATAAGTGTGCTTTCATCTGAAATAAAATCCTCTATAACAGGCCTTCTTCCTTGCTTCCAAGATTCATAAACTCCCTCCACCCAGCTAATGTTTGGGAAGTGCCTCCTAACATCTAGCTTCAACCCCTATTGCTGCAGTTGGTCCTTTCTCTGTCTCTAAGGAATCAGAGGCATACTGGGGCTCTGTTAACTGGTCGGACCTCCACAGTCAGTTTCCATTCCCTCATTCAGCCACGGAAGCTGGGCGGATGGAGCTATTCAAAGAGCCCTGAGCTTAAGAGCTATGCCAGCACTGGCACTGAACAGGGCACAGACCCCGTGTGCATTTCTGGGAGGCAAGGCTGTGGCTCGCCTAGAATTCAACAGACCCTAGAAGGGGAGGGCAGGGAGGAGTCCCCATGCTAGACCCCCATGTCCCTGTATTTTCTGAAGTTCCTCCTTTGAACACGTCCCTTTATTTATTGGGTCTCATTTAACCTCAGCCTTGTCCTCCTGAGGTCATTATTTGGTAACTGTCACTCAGCCTACGGTGGCATTAATTTCATAATCCTATTGATTTCCTTCAAGTTATTTGGGGTTTTTCTCGACATCTTCCTGGGCCTGTAGGAGCTCATTCCCAGTTCTGGTCATTCCCGAGGAAGAGGCCCCAGGCCGTTAAGGATTTGCCCAGAGGCCCGTCCCGGGCAGGGTTCCTTGTTCCAACACTGGCCCTTCCCAAGATGCGAGATTTGGACTTGCGAGGCCGCCTTGGTTGCTTAACTGTGAAGTAAAGCGGCTGGGTGCCCACTACCACCTCCAGGAGCTTCCTGAGTGGCTACTGAGGCCGTCCTTCAGCTCAAAAGGCCTGGGCTTCACCAATCACAGCTTTGCTTGGCCTGGAACCCCGCCCCATACTCCATCTTGGATCCGGAGGGGTAAGGGGCCCAATCACCACCGGATGGGCGGGGGGGAAGCGGGTGAGGGTGGGGAGAGGTCGCCTCTAGTGCCCACGTGGCCGCCGACCGTGCCTTCCCGCCACCTGCGGCCGGGGGCCTGGCCCCTGTCGAGCTGCAGCTGCAGCTCCCAGACACCACCCCAGCCCGTCGCCAGGGGATTAGTGTCTGTCTGTGGGTTGGGACAGCCTCAGTGGGGGTTGTCCTGGCCCAGACGAAGGCTCCCTTCACCCTTCTCCAGGAGTGCCTTCCCAGAGTCCAGTTTGGGCAGAGAAAGATTGTGTTGGGGGTCTGACAGCCTGGGGTGCTGATCTCTCCCAGAACTGAGGTGTGGGGTGACAGGAGTCCCCCTCCCCGCCAAGCCTGAGCCACATGTGCTGGGAAGTTCATTTCCCCTTGTTTTGCAGAACGGGCTCAGGGATTGACCCCAGGAATGACCCCAGTGTCAGGAGGCATTAATGATCTCCATACGGGCAATAAACAGGCAGACCGGCTGGCTTGGTGTGGAGGTGCCCTGGAATGGGGCTGCCTTATTAGCCTCACATTCGCTCATGGGTAGAGGCTTAATTAGCAAGGGCTCCCTCATCTGTCTCCCCTCCCCCAAACATCCTTGAGCTCAATGGGAACAAGGTTGGAGACACTGGAGTTCTCCGGCTGGTTCCTCTGCTCCATATGGGCCTCCTCAAGAGGCCGACTCTTCAGACTCGGACATTTGTCTACTTCTAACAAGACTTGGAAATTGGTCCTCCTGATAAAGTCTCTCTTGTTTTTAAAAGCCCCCAGAGGTCAAGTCCATGCATTCCGAGTCAGCTCACTTTTTTTGTCTAGGAACAAGAAGGCCTTGCTCTTCTTTAACTTAAATCTCTCCTGACTATTTGAGTTTGAGCCCAATTTTCCCAAAGGGAAATTTCCCAAGGGAATAAATAGGCGACTACCAGCCTGTATATGGGTGGGAGGTGGGGGGCAAACAGTCCTTAGCAACTGCCTAGACTATAAAAAGCACCATCTGATGTATCACATCTCTCTCTCCAGATCCCTCCATCAGGTTGCTTACTTCTTCTAGGTGTGTGACTTAACCTCTTTGGGCTTCAGTTTTCTGTATAGTTCACTTAAGATTCACCGAACCCTACATTCTAGGCACAGTGCTAAGCGCTAGAAGAATGAAGCAGAGGAAAACTGAGGCTCTTCTTGAAGGGAGCTCCCAATCTAGTGGGGGAGACAGACTTGTAAACAAATGCAGTAATAAAACGTGCTCAGGGCTGTAATCTAAACCCATACCGGGTATGATGTGAGTACAAAAGAGGGAGTTACCAACTCATCCTGCCTTGTTAAGGAAGGTTCCATGAGCAGATAACATCTGAGCCCATCTTTGAAAGATGAATATGTATGGGATCCTGAGAGACAGAGAATGTGAAAAGGGCATTTCAGGAAAAGGGAATAACCTGTACAAAGGCACAGAGAACATGTTTGAGGAACAGCAGAGCTGCAGCAACAGAAAATGAAGTTTCGTGGGAAGGTAAAAGTTTAGAAGGGCCTTGTAAGTCATGTTAATAACTTTACCTAGACAGCCAGTGTAGTACATTGAGCTCCACAGAAATAGCCAGGGCACTTGAGAGTCAGACAGGCACTGGGTGACCTGAGCCTCACTGAGGAAAAATAGGGAAACAGGAGCAAAGGAGATCCTAAGAGGGATTCTGAGAGGCAGAACATCATCATATGCATTCTTTCTGCAAACTTGCCAGGAGGAGCACAAGACAAAGTGCAAAGATGTTTCAGTCAACTTTTCAAAGTTTTCTAAATAGTGCTCAGAAAGGTGGAAGACTTGTCTTCTAAAGAGAAAGGAAAATTTGAAGACAAGGTAAAGACCAACAAGGCTCAGTATGAGACATGAAAACCTGTATCCATCCCCCCTACAGGGGAAATAACAGGGAAGTTCAAGGATCCTAGTGTATCCAAGATTGGCCTTTGGCCTTTGGCCTTCATCTTGTTTTGTTCTGAGTATCATCCAAAAATCAAAGGAGAACATCTGGGCTTGTCCATTGGTGATGTTGCAAAGGACCTGGGAGGGACTTGGAATAGCACTGCTGCAGATAACAGGCATCTTCATGAGAAGAAGGCTGCTAAGCTGAAGGAAAAGATAGGAAAAAAGGATATTGCTGCATACTGAGCTACAGGAAAGCTGATGCGGCAAAAACGGGAGTGATCCTGGCCAAAAACAAGAAAAAGAAGTTAGGTAAGGAAGATGGTGATGATGAAAAAGTTGGTTCTAGGGCAGTTTTTTCCCATGTCCATAAAGCATCTAACCCCCAGAACTCACTACTTTTAAAGAAAAAAATTTACAGCTGTTTGTTTTGTGTTTTTTTTTTTTTTTTTTTAAATAGAGTTTACACACTACTGAACGCGTCTTTAGCTAGCCTTATCCCCATGGTATTTTCAGTAGCTACTAAGCTTGGTAGGTGCAGTATGGAGGCTGTAAACTGGCATGGGAATTTAAAGCAGGCTCTTGCTGGTGCACACCCCAAATTAGATATCCATGGGGATGGTAGTTTTTTCATCTTTAGTTGTTTTTGATGCAGCTTCTGTGAAATGTTTTTCTGTTCATTCTGCAGTTGGGGAAAAAAAAAAGTTGCAGCTGTTTTGTTGACATTCTGAATGCTTGTAAGTAAATACAATTTTTTAAAACTAGCATTGTCCTTTTCATAGATCTGAATTTTTTCTTCTTAAGGGGAAAACTCTAGTCCTCTGCTTTTGCCCTTATTGGATCACATGAATTACGTACAATATATATCTTTTCATGTAGTTAGCTGATAAAAAGCTTTTGTCTACACACCTGTGTATAATGAGGGTAATAAAAGTTGAATTGAGACAAAAAAAAAAAAAAACCACACCTTTATCTAAGGTCAATGGGGAAGCCATAACAGGTTTTTAGGAGGGAACAGAGCTGGGCTAATCAGATTTGTATTTTAGAAGATGACTAGTGGTGGGGTGGGAAGATTTTGGGGTGAAGAGTGGCAGCAAGGAGATCACTTATGCAAGCAGGGAATTTATTAGAATAGTATTTAGGAGAAGTGGAGCAGGAAAGAGGCAGGAGTTAAGGACGTTTCTGGGCAGGAATATGTTAGACATTTGTCATTTTGCATCCCCTGAGTCCACTCCCCCTTTTCATGTGCAGAACCCCAGTATAGGGGTGCCTGGGTGGCTCCATAGGTTAAGCGTCTGACTTCGGCTCAAGTCATGATCTCACGGTTCATGGGTTCGAGCCCCACATCGGTCTCTGTGCTGACAGCTCAGAGTCTGGAGCCTGCTTCAGATTCTGTGTGTGTCTCTCTCTCTGCCCCTCCCCTGCTCACACTCTGTCTCCCAAAAATGAATAAACCTTAAAAAAATAAATAAATAAAAAGAACCCTAGTACAGTTTTAGGGGAAAGAATCATTTCCACTGAGGATTTTGGTGGGATTGTCAGTGAAGGGGATCTGTCTGCCCCAGCCAAGATCATATTAGATGGTGTCTTCCCAGAATTCTCATCTTGAGCATAATGGCAGGAAGAATGAAAGGAATGGGAATTTAATCATGTTAGGGGGCCTCAACTTGCTTATCTGTACCGATCACTTAAGATTCAACAAACGCTACATGGTAGGTAACATTCTTATCCTACATTCTTCAGTCTTCGTACCCTGAAGGAGTTATTCACCTGCACCAACTGCTTGGCTCCCAGAACTGCTCCAGCCTCCATCATTTCTAAGCCTGGATCTTCAGCCTTTCCTTCAAGATGGTGAGTGGATCCATCCTTCTAATAAATCCCCTCTCTGCTTAAGCCAGCCAGAGGTTCCTTTCAGTCATGACAAGACTGAAGTTGGAAATACAGGGTATCTGGGCACCTGGGTGGCTCAGTCGATTAAACATCCAACTTTGGCTCAGGTCATGATCTCACTGTTTGTGAGTTTGAGCCCCACATTGGGCTATCTGGTGTCAGCACAGAGCCCGCTTTGGATCTTCTGTCTCCTTCTCTCTCTCTGCCCCTCCTCACCTCTCAAAAATAAAATAAAAAACATTTTCAAAAAAGTCGAAATACAGGGGCTAAAGATTTCGAACACATCAGTGCATGGTGGGGGGCTTATATTGGTAGTCGATAAGGCCACTAAGGGCGAATTCCTAGAAAGAGAAAAGAAGGAAGCCCAGAGAAGAGTCTGGAAGGTGTGGGAAAGGAGAAAGGAAAGCAGCGATGCAGCCCAAGAAGAGCCAGTTAGAGTTGTCTAAGACACAGTGCAGTCCTGGCAAAAAAAGAGCAAGGGAGAGGTCAGCAATGTAAAATACTGGCAAAGGTGTCAAGGAGGAGAGTGTAAATGATTAGGGGAGGGGGGCAATTAGAGGTCACCGGGGACCTCAGGAAGAGCAGATCGAGTGCAGGGGAGAGGAGTCTACCTGCTTCCCAGACTGTGGAAGGATCAAATGAGCTGGCTCTAGTAAATGGGAAGGGGCCACCGAATAAGAGAGCAGGCACTCTGGTTTCTCTAGGTTTCTGGAAAGAGCAGTAGTGCTACCTTCTATTTCATCCTTCCCTCTTATGGACAGTGCCTAAAATTTGCCAGCACGTCCCTACACACCACTGGAGGCCTCACCCACCCAGAGGGCCTGTACTGAGGGGCTCTGTCTCAAACCCACTTAGCCGCCCAGGAGCCCAGCTGAGAGGCTGAAGACAGCCTTGCCATCATCCTGGATTCTACTCCTGCTGCTTTAGAGTAAAATATCCTCCTTGTAGAGAATCTGGCAGTCAAGAGCCAGATGCAAAGGAAACAAAACAGATAACTAGTGTCAACATTTTGCTAGAGTATCTTCTTTACTTCTTTATCTTTCTTTACTTTTAGAAAATACTTTTTTAAAATTATGAAACAAAATAGATGTAGAAAAGTCAGTCATTGGCTTTTCAGATGAGGGTTGTTTTGATGAACCATTTAAGCATTAGTGCCCAGTTTTTATAATTTTTCAGGGTTTTCTTTTTTTCTCCCTAACTAATATTTAGCCCATTACTTATGTTCTTGAGTACTTGTAAGAGCAAAGAGTTGTAACAAAGCAACAAAAATTACTTAACTGAATTATGGCCACCATATATACCAAATATATACCAATGTATACCAAATTGTATATATGGTGTGATCGAAATTTTACAGTTAATCATATCTGAAGGGACCCACAGCAAGGTGTGATTGGTAGTTGTCTCAGACAGGGTAAGATTGTGGATATTCTTCCTTATTTTCTTTGGCTTATGTTTTTCTTTGTATGTAAAATTTTCTATTATGAGTATGTTTTGCTATTACATATATATATGTTTATTTATTTGTTTTGAGAGAGAGAGAGAGAGAGAGCACAAGTGGGGAAGGGGTGGGGAAAGAGAGAGGGAGAGAGAGAGAGAGAGAGAGAGAGAGAGAGAGAATCCCAAGCAGGCTCTGCTCTGTCAGTGCAGAGCCCAATGCAGGGCTCGAACTCACAAACTATGAGATCATGACCTGAGCTGAAATTAAGAGTCGGATGCTTAATTGACTGAGCCACCCAGGCATCCCTGTATTGCTATTTTTAATAAGAAAAATAGAAATAGGAACAATAATGATAAGTAATAACTAACTTTAAACACTTATCATATGCCAGTATGCTAAATGCTTGATATAAATTCCCTTACTGAAAGCAACAACATAACATAAACACTATTATCCACTTTTAATTTTTTTTTTAAGTTTTATTTATTTAAGTAATCTCTACACCCAACATGGGGCTTGAACTCACGACCCCAAGCTCAAGAGTCACATGCTCTTCTGACTGAGCCAGCCAGGTGCCCCTATTATCCACTTTTTAAAATAAACTTTTTATTTTAGAATAGATTTATGGAAAAGTTGCAAAGATAGTATGTAGAATTCCCATATTGCTCACACTAGTTTCCCTTATTGTTAGCATCTTACATTAATATGATATAATTGTCACAACGAATAGATAGATATTTTACATTATTATTAATTAAGGTCCACACATACTTCATTCAGATTTCCCCTAGTTTTAACTTAATATCCTTTTTCTGCTCCAGGATCCCGTCCAGGATATCACATTACACTTAGTCATGTCTCCTTAGGCCACTCTCTGCTGAGACAGTTTCTCCAACTTTCCTTGTTTTTGATGACCTTGACAGTTTTAAGGAGTGTCAGTCAGGTATTTTGTAGGACCCCCCTTGATTGGGGTTTGTCTGATGTTTCCCTCATGACTAGACCAGGCTTATGGATTTGGGGGAGGAAGGCCTCAGAGGTGAAGTGCCCTTCTCATCACATCCTATCAAAGGTTTGTATTATCAAGATGACTTATCACTAATGATGTTGACCTTGACCACCTGGCTGAGTGTTTGCTAGGTTTCTCCTATTAAGTTCCTCTGTTCTCCCCTCCCCTGCAGTAGTTGGGAGGAAGTCACCGTGCATAGCTGGAATGTCAGGAGTGGGGTTACACTGGCCTCCTTGAGGGAAGAGCATCTACAAACAGTCTTTGGAATTCTTCACAGTAGATTTATCTCTTCTTTTCCATTTCTTTATGTATCTAGTCGTTTATTTATATCAGTACAACCTCATGAATACTTATTTTATACTTTGGGTTAAAATCCAATTTTACGTTATTTATTGTGTCATTCAGATCGTTCCAGTTTTAGCCATTGGGAGCTCTTTCTCTGGCTGGCTTCAGTGTCCCTCTCACATACCATCGTTATTATCCATCTCTTACAGATGAAGAAACCAAAGTCAAGAGAAATTGAGTAACAGCCCCAGGGTTATACTGCTGGTAAATAGGGGTCTCTTTGTAATTTCTGGGCAGAAAGTACAACCACTATACTCCACTGCCACCTCTAAAAAAATTTATACACACACATGCTCATTTCTACTTACATCCTTAACAAGGATTTGAACTGTGCAGGTCCACTTATATATGGACTTTTTTCTTTAATAAATGCAGCATAGTACTGTAAATGTATTTTCTTGTCCTTACAATTTTCTTAGTAACATTTTCTTTTTTCTAGCTTACTATATTGTAAGATTACAGTAAATAGTATATGTAACAAACAAAATGTATATTAACCGACTGTTTATGTTACCATAAGCCTTCTGGTCAACAGTAGGTTATTAATAGTAAGTTTTGGGGGAGCCGAAAGTTATTGGCAGATTTTCGACTGTGCAGGGATGGGCGCCTCTAACCCCTGGGTAGTTCAAGGGTTCAGGCCACATGTGCTGTAGGTCAGCCTCGGGAAGGAGATGCTGGAGTGAGTGAGTGCTGTGTCGTTGGCCCAATGCAGGTTGATTAGCAGCATGGTTGTGAAGTGATGAACACTTACACCCACAGCTGACGTTCTGAACATATTCATGTTTTTAGTTCCTTGTGAAGTGGTTTTGCAACCTTTAGATGTCTTTAAGCATTTCTGTCCACCTTTTTAAGGTGTTTTAAATCTAGTTTTAAATTTCTAATTCTTTGGTAGGTATTTCTTCTCTATGTTGTATATATTGGCACAAATTTGGAATAACTGAAATGTCTATAATAAACATTAGTTGGAACAAAATTAAATATCTAACAACAGAAATTTATGGGAACAGACTAGATGTTCTCTCCCACACATGTGCATGAAAAGAAAACCATAGCCAAAGATTATGGGTTAAGAGAAATTAGGGGGCACCTGGGTGTCTCAGTCAGTTAAGCATCCGACTTTGGCTCAGGTCATGATCTCACAGTTCGTGGGTTCGAACCCTGCGTCAGGCTCTGTGCTGACAGCTCAGAGCCTGGAGCCTGTTTCAGATTCTGTGTCTCCCTCTTTCTCTGCCCCTCCCCTGTTCACGCTTTCTGTCTCAAAAATAAATAAACAGTAAAAAAAAATTTTTTTAAAAAGGGAGAAATTAGGAAAGTTTTGTAAGAAAATTTTTTCCAAATTCCTAAATTCCTAAAAACTTTGGGACTCCTGGACAGCTATACAGCACCTGCCCCCTCTGTGTGAGAGCTACAAAAGAAAACAGAATCCTCAAACGAAGGCTCCATCTGCTGCCCAGCACTGTGCTGCCAGCCACCCCCATCCCCTCCTTCCCTATCCCCTCCTTCTCCTTCCGTTAGTACCTGGTTGTTCGTAACCCCACAGGCTACTCATTCTGATCTCTCAGCCCAGAGTTATCCTCCCACCTCTTGCTGGCCACCTGGGAAACTCCTGTATCCACACACACAGGCTACTCGGTGGGTTGGTACTGCCTGACCTTTGAGTTTTCCAAAACCCAGTCACACCCTTCATCTCCCCCGACCCTCACAACAACCCTGTGAGGAAGGCAAGAACAGGCACCTGTGCCCAGAGGAGGAACTGAAGAAACTGAAGCACAGAGATTAAGTGACCAAGTCAGAATCAGAGTCAAACAGAACTAGAACCCTTCAAATCCAGTGCTCCTCCCTGCCCCTTGCTGCAGCTGGTCTCTGCTCTGGACGCTCTTCCAGGGGAGATACTCATGCAACACCTTGCCTGACTCTGATCATGCTGGGGTTGGTTCCTGGGCACCTCTTCAAAGGCAGTTATCTCCTTGTATTTGCTGACAAGAGAGGAAGCAGCAGAGAGCCAAGGGGTCCCAAGCCTCTCCCTTCTGACAACAACATCAAGGCCAGGACCAAAGTAAGTAGGACAGAAACCAATGCCACGGCCAACACCCTGGGGTCCACAGGTACAGCACCAGAGAGCCTAGACCAGGGTTTTTCGACCTGGGCACAGGCTGACATTTAGACTGGCTGATCCTTTGTTGTGGAGCTGTCCTGTTGTGGAATGTTTGGCAGCATTCCTGGTCTCATCCCTACCCTAGGTTGTAAAAACCAAAAATGTCTCCAAGCATTGCCAAATGTCCCTTGGGAGTCAAAATCGCCCCCATTTAGAATCACTGGCCTAGATTTTCAAGACAGTGTCTTGCCTTGATTGCATTCTTTCCCAGAAATATAATTTATTCTGTATGTAACTACAACATAATTTATATATGTTTAACTTTGATTGACTTTTTGTGTCAATCTACAAATTTTTTTTATCAAGCATGATGTTGTGATTTGAGATTTTATTTTATTTTATTTATTTTTATAGGTTTTTAAAAAAAGTTTATTTATTTTGACAGAGAGAGAGTATGTGTGCCAGCACATGAACAGGAGAGGGTCAGAGAGAGAGAATCCTAAGCAGGTTCTGCACTGTCAGTGAGGATCCCAACCCAGGCCTGAATTCACAAACTGTGAGATCATGACCTGAGCCGAAACCAAGGGTTGGACACTGAACTGACTGAGCCCCCCAGGCACACCTATTTTTTAATGTTTATTTATTTTTGAGAGAAAGAGAGAGAGAGCAGAGGAATGGCAGAGAGAGAGGGCGGGACCAGGATCTGAAGTAAGCTCCAGACTCTGAGCTGACAGGAGCAAATCCAGTTCAGGGATCGAACTCACAAACTGAGAGTATCATGACCTGACTGAGCCACCCAGGTGCCCACTGATTTGGGATTTTAAAATATGGTCACCATGGCATGTTTTCAAAGAGGGGACAGTTTTCCTCTTCTGGGAGAAGGATAGCAGCTAAGGCCTGAATGCTTGCCTTTTGCCCAAAGTCCTGGCATCCTAGGGAGGAACCTGGCCAACTTTGGGAAGGGTGTCTAGCTGCTGACCCTGAGGTACTGGGTGATCTCTAGCTGTGACATAGAACTTTTCTGAATGTTGTGTCCCCACTGCTACCACACATCGTCCTGATGTGTTGGGGTTTCGCTCATGAAAACACAATGTCTGCTTGCAGAGTAGAGAGTGCTCATTGACATGGTGACCACCTCTCCCTGTGGCCTGAATGCACAGAGGAAGGAATCCCCCCCCACCCCCTCCAACAGCTTCACACCCACCACTCTGACCATGGGGAATGTGTTCACTAGGTTAGGTTAGCATTGAATTCTCAGGCCAGAGGAGCAGAAACTGGTTAGTCAAAGGACCAACATGTTTGACCCAAGTTGCAGAACTGCTTAATAAAACATTTACCCTTCTGAAAGATAGTGGGATTTGGGGAGAGGGAACTTTTTTCTATTTTTCCCAAGATGGACCAAAAAGTCAGGAGCTTCTGAAGGGGGAGAGAGTTAACTAAACAGGGGAATTTCTGGTAGACAGGCTGAGACTCCAGGAGCAGAGAGGAAGAAGGAGTTGGCAGATTCCCATTGGCCAGAGGTAGGTAGGTAGGTGGGTGGGAAGGGTTACCCTTCACAGGCCCTTCTAGTTCAAAGTCCTCTAACTGGGGGGAGACAGTGATTCCCACCTCTGCCTGAAATAGAGACCCAGTTAAGCATTTTCTCTAAATTTATCCGATGTGAAGATTTCCCTGGGACACTTATTAAAAACAAAGATTCCTAGGCCTTTTCAGCATTTCTAAGTCAGGGATGGAGCCCAGGCATTTTTAATACTTGTAATAAGCATCTCAGTCAAGGTAGCACTGATGACACATTCTTTTCCCTTGGCACATTCTTTTCATCCTAGCTCATCTGTCTTTGAGAAATTGGCAAGCTCTGTTTCAGCCCTGGACTCCTGAGGGCACAGCCTACATTATGGACCTCCCAGCACCAACCAGATGCCCACACACTGGGCAGGTGTTCAATACATATCTGTTGTCTAAATAAATTCTCGAGGCACCTGGGTGACTCAGTTGGTTGAGCGTCCAACTTTGGCCTAGGTCATGAGCTCGCTGTTCCTGAGTTTGAGCCCTGTATCCATCTCTGCTGACAGCTCAGAGCCTGGAGCCTGTTTTGGATTCTGTGTCTCCCTCTCTCTTTCTACCCTTCCTCTACTCATGCTCTGTCTCTCTCTCTCTCAAAAATAAACATTAAAATTTTTTTTTTAAAAAGTAGACTTCTCCACATGCAAGATGCATATTCTATTTTTATTGAAGTAGAGGATGTAGTATTTAGGGCCCACAGCTTACAGAGTTTTCTTTTTAATCAACTTTATTGAGATATAATTTACATACAATAAACTGAACCCATTTAAAGTATTGATTTGATGAGTTCTGATAAATGTATACATCAGTGTAACCATAATCGTGATCAAGATGCAGAATATTTCCATCACCCTCAAGAGTCCCCTCATGCCCCTTTGCAGCCAGTCTTCCCTCTACCCCAGCCCCAGGCAGCTTCTAGTCTTCCTGTCATGATAGATTAATTTTCTGTTCTCTAGAATTACATGTAAATGGAATAGTATAGTATGTACTCTTTTGTGTCTGGCTTCTTCCATTCAGCATAATGACTTTGAGATTCACCTATACTGGTGGATAGATTAGTCCTTTTTATTGCTGAGTAGTATACCACTATAGGGATATACCACCATTTGTTTATTCAGTCACCCGTTGATGGCATTTGTATCGTTTCCAGATTTAGCTATTGTAAATTAAGCCTCTCTAAACATTTGTGTACAACTCTGGGTATGGACATGTTTTCACTTCTCATAGAATTTTCTAAGACTAGGGTAAAGGTGGGGACATCAGCAAAACCCATCCCTTATCTCTTAAGTCAATAAACATTTATTTGGACAATGATGTACCAAGCCTGCCCTACAGACCTAGCAGCACAAAGAGGTCTCTCATGACCTTTTGGTCTGGTCAGTGGGCAGAAGTGCCCTCTGCAGAGTGAGCCAGCCCAGCCAGGGAGACCAAGCAGGCCTTGAAAATCTTCAGACCCACATTCCACCAAGAAAGCTTCATTTGGAATGCAGGCGTGTGAGGGAAAGTTTTTAATGCTCAGAGGGAAAGACTTTTTTTAGCTAAATTATATTTTTTCCCACTTCACATCAAGGTAGATTTCCCCAAGAGGTGGGTGTTTTTGCTAGGAGGAGAGAGAAATGTGAACAGATCCTTGCAAGAGAGAGTGAGCCTGGGCAGGGCCTCTGGACAATCGGAAAGAAAGGTGTATTCATTTCCCAGGGCTGCCATGACAACTCACCACAGACCTGGTGCTTTAAATGATAGTCATTTTTTCTCTCACAGTTATGCAGACCAGAGTTGGGAATCAAGTTGCCTGTAGAGCCACACTCCCTCTGAAAATTCTAAAGAAGAATCTTTCCTTCCTCATTCCAGCTTCCGATGACTCCACTTCTTTGGCTTGTGGCAGGCATAAATCTGTTCTTCACATGGCCTTTTTGACTCCGTGCCTCTCTTTGTGTCCTCTCTCTTGTAAGGACACCACTCATTAGATTTAAGGCCCACTCTAAATCCAGGGTGATATCACCTTGAGATCCTTAACAGCCTACCCAAATAAGGTCATATTCACAGGTACCAGGGGATGGGACTTAGATATACCTTTGGGAGAGGGAGACACGGTTGAACCCACTACAGATGGGGAAATACCATTAGTTTTAAAAACTCTGGCCCAGAAACTAATAGTAATGAAATCAGTATTACTAAGAGTTTCCCATGTGTCAGGATCTGTCCTAAGCACTAGCCATAAAAAATCATTTAATCTTCTTGGCAATTCTGAGGCAGGTAAGATCATTAGCTTCAATTTGGCAAAAGAGGAAACTGCGTTGTATCAGGAGCTTTGTTAACATATCCACGGTTGCAGAGCCAACAAAGAAGCAGTCTAGCTTCTTTGTTGTATCTGCAGCAGGTACTGAGAAGCATGTTCTGGGGCAGGCTCTGCTCCTACAGTTCTTGGAGGTTTTGGACACTTTTCTCCTTTCAGAGCTTGGGAGATTTGGGAGGGGGCGGGGGGGGGGAGGTGGGAGGGGCCTCTCAGGCCTAGGCCTGTGGACTTGGGAGAGGGGAGTAGAGGTGGTGGATGAATCTGCTGCCTGGCTGGCTCTGTCCATCAGTCCTACTCAACCTCTGAGCCTGGGGACTGCCACTGAGACAGAAGCACCAGGCAGGAACAAACACAGAATATTGTGACATCTCAGTTTTGAAACATGCATCTCAAGAGTAAGGCAGGAAGCCCAGCATCTGAGGTGTGGCAGGAATGAGGATGCTCAGGGTGAGGCAGAGGTCTGCTTTGGGAGTCCCATCCATCTAGGGCAGAGGTTTGCCCTGCCTGGGAGCCAGGCTTGGCTGGGCACCCATCTTCTTGACTTGCTATCTATGAATGGGCTTTGGAAAGTAAGATTCTGACAGTATTATAAGTAACCAGCTAAGAGACAAAAGAGAAACAGAGGGTAGAGGAATCCTCCCCCAGCTCAGCCAGGACTCCTTCCTCCCACTTGAAGGGTTTATTCTCTTCTCTTCTTTCTTAGTTAATCAATCTACTTTCTTCAGGTAACCAATTTTGAAACCTACCCACTACCCAGATTAACCCAAGAAAAACTGAGGCCAGTAACTGACCAACCCCTGCTCCAGTGTGCAGATGGATGATCTAGCAATGGTGTGTGAGCAGCTCAGAAAAGCAGCCAGCCCAGATTCATTACATGACATATAGTAATATGTCAATGTTTATTGATCACTTATGTGCTAGGCACCAAGCTAAGTGTTTCTATGCATTCTCTTTTTAATCCACAGCTACCATATTAGGTGGGATTACTATCTTGATTTCAAAGAAACTGACATGCAAACAAGTTAAGGTCTACCTGACTCCAAAGCATTTCCTTTACCCCCATACATCAGTGGTTCTCAAAATGTGGTCTCTGGACCAGTAGCTTTATCATCACTGAGAACTTACCAGAAATACAAGTGCTGGGGCCCCACTCAGACCTTCTTAATCTGAATCTCTTTGGGCAGAGCCTAACAGTCACCCTCCAGGTTATTTTTAGCCATGCTCAAATTGGGAAACCATTTCCCTGCTTTATCCCATCCCATTAAAGATGCATGCAGGCCAAAAAAAATCTCATTTTCTTTTGTAATAGGATGTCCAGACTGGCAGATGAAGGAGATACCCTGTGTCTGGAGTTTGGTGAAGACTTTGATCTAGTTCTCAAGAAATCTTCGAGGACAATGTGGGAAAATGTGGAGAATACTAGCGAGGAAGGAGGCAGGACACAGCATGATGATATATGTATTATTCCAGAGGCACAAGTAGGATGAGTGGCAGTTAGACAGTCATACCCTAAGGGTGTTAGTCCAAGTCAGTAGAAGTCTGGCAGGAGGGCTCTACTGAGGAGCTACAGGGTTCTGCCCAGTTTGACTTTTCAATCAATGGTGTGGAAGATGGCATAGTATCAGCTCTGTAGGTATCACCAAACTGGGGGAGATGGCAAGTATATTGGATAACAGAATGAAGACCCAACATGATTTTCACCAACCAGAAACAGACAGAAATAGAAAATGTAGCACATGGTCACCATGTATGGTTGCATAGGCTGTTCACTCCCCAAATGCATCTTACAGGTTGAGAGACTAAATGGGAGCTAAAATGAAGGCACTCCACTCAATTTCACCCAGAGGAAGAGGACCCTTTTTCAAGTTCACATTGAAGGTGTTTTATGACCTTGCAGCAGTGCTGACCCATTACCTTTTTTTTTTTTAACTGAGGTAAAATATATACAACATAAAAATTGCCATTTTAATCATGTAAAAACATTTTTCTAAGTTTATTTCTTTATTGAGAGAGAGAGAGAGAGAGAGAGAGAGAGAGAAATTGGGGGAAGAGCAGAGAGAGAAAGAATCCCAAGTGGCTCAAACCCACAAACCCTGAGATCATGACCTGAACCAAAATCAAGAATCAGATGCTTAACTGACTGAGCCACTCAGGTGCCCCAATCATGTAAAAAAGTTTTAATTGTGGTAAAACATATATAATGTAAAATTTACCATTTTAATAATTTTTCATTGTACAGTTCAGTGGCATTAAGTACACTCAAATTTTGTGCATCAGCAGTATCTATTTCCAAAACATTTTCATCATCCTAAACAGAAACTGCACATGTTAAGCAATAATTCCTCATTCCCCCCTTCCCTCAGCCCCTGGTAACCTCTAGCCTACTTTCTGGATCTAAAAATTTTCCTATTCTAGACATTCTATGTGAGTGGAATCATACAATATTTGTCCCTTTGTATCTAGCTTATTTCACTTAGCACAATGCCTTCAGGTTTTACCCATGTTGTAATATATATCAGAACTTTGTTTCTTTTTGTGGCTGAATAATATTCTCTTGTACATATGAACCAAAGTTTGTTTATTCATTCATCTGCTGATGGACACTCAGGTTGTATCTACCATTTAACTATTGTGAATAATGCTGTAATCAACATAGGTTGCAAGTGTCTGTTTAAATCCTGTTTTCAATTCTTAGGGGTATATACCCAGGAGTAGAATTCCCGGATCATGAGGTAATTCTTTGTTTAGCCTTTTGAAGGCTATTTTAGATTTTAGATTCCCAACAGGATATGCAAGTGCTCCAATTTCCCCGCATCCTTGCCAACACTTGGTTTTGTTTTGTTTTAATTCTAGCCATCCTAGTGGGTATAAAGTAGTATCTAGTTATGATTTTGATTTGCATTTCCCTAATGGTTAATAATGTTGAGCATTTTTTCATGTGCTTTTTGGTTATTTGTATATCTTCTTTGGAGAACTATCTATTCATGATTCTTTGCCCATTAAAAAAAATTTTTTTTAACGTTTATTTTTGAGACAGAGACAGAGCATGAACGGGGGAGGTCACATCACAGAGAGAGGGAGACACAGAATCGGAAACGGGCTCCAGGCTCTGAGCTGTCAGCACAGAGCCCGATGCGGGGCTCGAACCCACGGACCGCGAGATCGTGACCTGAGCCGAAGTCGGACGCTTAACCGACCGAGCCACCCAGGCGCCCCACTTTGCCCATTTTTAAATTGGACATTTGTCTCTCTGTTGTTGAGTTGTAGTTCTTTATATGTTCTGGATGTTACACCCTTATCAGATATGTGATTTGCAAGATTTTTTCCATTCTTTTGGTTGCTTTTTCACTCTCTTGATAATGTCTTTTGATGCACAAAAGTGTTTAATTTTGTGAAGTCTAATTTATTTATTTTTTTCTTTTGTCACTTGTGCTTTGGTATCATATTTAAGAAACCATTGCCAAAGCTAGGGGCCATGAAGATTTTCTCCCATGATTTCGTCTAAGAGTTTTATAGTTTGAGCTCTTACATTTTAGGTCTTTGATCTATTTTGAGTAATTTTTATATACAGTATGAGGTAAAAATCTAACTTCATTATTTAAATGTGGATATCCAGTTTTCCCTGCACCATTTGTTGAAAAGACTCTCCTTTTCCTATTGAATGGTTTCCACACCTTTGTGGAAAATCAATTGACCATAGATGTGAAGGTTTATTTTGGAGTTTTCGGTTCTATTCCATTGGTCTATACATCTGTCCTAATGCCGATAGCACACTGTTTTAATCACTGTAATTTTGTAATATGTTTTGACATTGGGAAACGTGAGTTTTCTTCTTTTTTAAGATTGTTTTTGGCTATTTAGGGTTCCTTGAAATTCTATATGAATTTTAAAATTTTAAAAAATTTTATCATTTTTGCAAAAAAGAAAAAACCACCATTGATCTATCATTTCTTTTCTTTTTTCTTTTAAATATTTACTTACTTATGTTTAAGAGACAGGGAGAGTGAGAGAATACAAGCAGAGAAGGGGCAGAGAGAGAGGGAGACAGAGAATCCCAAGCAGCCTCTGCACAGAGCCAGACATGGGGTTCAAACTCACAAATTGTGAATCATGACCTGAGCTGAAATCAAGAGTTAGGTGCTTAACCAACTGAGCCACCCCGGTGCCCCAACCCATCATTTCTGATTAAAATAAAAATCAGTGTCACTTGTCCATAATGGAGAGATGATGTGGCCAAACAGCTGACCCCATAGAACCAATTTAAGCCAACAGTGCTTCATGGTTGCCAAAAAGCAAGTGATATTGAGTTGTATTTAAACCAGTGCAGGAAGAGAGACGCTGTGTTCTGTGCTCTACCCGCTGAGGCACACATTTTTCAAAGGGTCTCTTGAGACCATAGATTCTTATTAGTGGAAAGCAGTTGAGGAAATTAGGGAGATGACTGGGTGGGTTAGAGGAAAAGGGGTGCATGACAACTTTCAAGTATTTAGATGGTTCCCCCTCTAGAGAATTCTGTCTGTTCCTCCACTTATAATCCAAAAGCTTTCCTACAGATGAATGAAGACAAACAATCAGGAGCCAGCCCAAACTACACTGTTTCTAATCATTGGGGATGTTTCTAACCATTAGACTAGTTCAAATCTGGAATAAGTTGCCTACCTTGAGAGGTGGTGAGTTCCTTGTAAGGGCAATGTCCAAACAGAGGCCAGGTGATGGATTACTGACTCAGTGATTCAGTATGGCAACAGGAGTTAATGATCTTAGAGACTCTTTCAATCATGGAGCAGGGCTTGTAAAAAATTTAATCTGAGGGTGTGGCCACCCCCTCCTCCCAGGGCATCCTCTCTGTGACAGCTGCCACAAGAGGTGCTGGGAACAATATAGCTGTCAACAAGATTCTACTTCATCAGGTGATGTTTCAATATCACTTTAAAAAGGGGTAGGGTGATGTTCTGGGAAGAGCAGACAGACAAAGGTTTGAATCCTAGCCCTGGTGAGTTTCCTAATCTCCCCATGCCTCAGTTTCCTAATTTGTACAATAGGAAAATTATACCAACAGTAGCTGGTCATATGCAATCTGCTCCTTCCCAATTCTTGTGGCACCACTGCCCATAGGTCTATCTTATCTTCTGGCTGCAGGGGTGGCATGTGATCTGGCCTGGCCAATTAGAGTTGCCCTTCCCATGTCCACTGAATAGATATGTGACCTTCTAGAAGCCCAAGTATCCTCAAGTAGTTTCCTCTACACACAGAGAGCAGGCCTCTCTCTTGCCCCTGGGATTGAGGGCTGTTAAGGCCATCCAGGCTTTGGATGCCTTGGGCATCTTTCCAGCTATGTGGGCAGAATGTTCCTGAGCCAATACAGAGGGGCGTCAGGTTAAGAGCTGGAGTTAATGAGGGGCACCTGGCTGGCTCAGTTAGAAGAACATGTGACTCTTGATCTTAGGGCTGTGAGTTTGAGTGCCACCGGGCATGGAGATTACTGGGGGGGGGGGGGGGGCCTTAAAAAAAAAAAAATTGGAGCAGGGGTATCTGGGTGGCTCAGTTGGTCTGACTCTTTAACATTTTTTTAAATGTTTATTTAATTTTGAGAGAGAGAGAAAGACAGAGTATGAGCAGGGGAGGGGCAGAGATAGAGGGAGACACAGGATCCAAAGCCGGCTCCAGGCTCTGAGCCAGCAGCACAGAGCCTGACGCGGGGCTTAAACTGTGAAATCATGAGCTGAGCCCAAGTCGGTGGCTTAACCGACTGAGCCATCCAGGAACCCCAGTCTGGCTCTCAATTTCAGCTCATGTCATGATGCCAAGGTTGTGGGATCGAGTCCACCTTCAGGCTCCACGCTGACTACTTGGGATTTTCTCTCTCTCCCTCTGCCCTTCTCCCCCTCTTGCATTCTCTCTCTGTCTCTAAAATAAAATAAAATAATAATAATAAAAGAACTGTAGCTAATGAGAGACAGCCCAACTAATCTGTCTCCCTGGATCTAGCTATGCCTAAAGTCCACTCCTGTTTTTATCAGTTGTGTGAGCAATAAATTCCCTTTTTGGCTTAAGCTAATTTGAGCTGGGCTTCTTGTCAGTGGGAGGTGAAAAAGCCCTGACCAATATATCTTTGTGCAGGGCAGTTGTGTGGATTAAAAGAAATTATATTGCCAAGTACCTGGCACCTAGAGGGCATTCTGCGAGAGACCAACAAGCCCGCCTGATTTTCTGGTGTAACCGTACAGACCACAGTGGCAGATGGGAATGGATTACTTGTGTGTATGTATGAGGGCAGTGAGTGTGTCATCGGCAGGGGAGCAGCAGGGCCACTAAGCTGAATTCTGTAGCCAAGCTCCCTGTGCCATGAAGAAGCTCAACTATGGTAGGAGAGAGTGAAACCGACATGCAAAGAAAAGAAATAGGAGAGAAGACAGAGTGAGAGAGCTGGGGACATTCATGTCGCTCGTCCCCAGCATCCTAACCCTGCACTTCTAGGTACCACATGCTCCAGTGAACTATTTCTCTTCAGCTTGCTTTCTGTCCCTTGCAACTGAGGGATCCTGACTAATGTGCCCAGAGGCCAGCTGAGATGAGGCTGTAAAAGACCCACCGGGTCAGCTCTGCAGCTGTGATGGTTTGTCCCTCACTCCTGGCTTGGGAAAGGCCAGCATCCTTTCCTGTCAAGCAGCTCTCACATCCAGTGTCTGAGGCAGACTGGGCTGATACAGGGCACTGATGTCACAGTCTACTGCCCTCTTCAATGGCCACCTTTCAAGTCCTTGACTAAACTGTTGCCTGACAGTGTCCTGACAGGTGGACCCATTTAATGATTGTGTGGTGAACAAACATGCTTCCCCCACCTTTTCCCTCTTCCTTAGGGAAGAGGTTTGATCCTCTGTCACCCTGGCTGATGAGGGTGAAAGCATGAGTGGTCTGGACTGAGCCCCCGTGACAGATTTGACAGGTGGAGGTAAGGGGCCCTTGGTGATGCTCAGGGTACCTCTCTGAGGCTTCACCATACTGTACGCTGTGTCCCCAGCAGAGTGCCATCCACATCTTCATTCATGTGTTACTCCACAAACATTGAACAGATGTTATGTGCTGGGCACTGTGCTGGGAACAATACAATGAACAAAACAAAGCTCATGTTCTAATGAGGGGAGAAAATAAATAAAATAAAAAATGCATAGCGTGAGATGTCAATAATGACAACAGTCACAGGAGGGGAGGAGGACAATGGAGAGAGTGAAGGTGGGTGACAATTTTGTAAAGGACGACCTCTTCAAGCAAGCAGTTGGGGAGCAAAGAGGTGCATGGCTGGCATATTCAAAAAATGGCAAGGAATTCCTGGTGGAATATACAACGGTACAGCCACTTTGGAAAACAGTTTGGTGGTTTCTCTCAAAAAGTTAAACAGTTATCAGAGCACCTGGGTGGCTCAGTCAGTCTGACTTCAGCTCAGATCATGATCTCAATGTTCATGAGTTGGAGCCCTGCATTGGGCTCACCGCTGTCAGTGCGGAGCCTGCTTCAGATCCTCTCTCTCCCTCTTCTACCCCTCCCCCACTCACACGCGCTCTCTCTCAAAAATACCTAAGCATTAAAAAAAAGAGTTAAACAGTTATCATTTAACCCAGCAGTTCCACTCTTAAGCGTAGACTCAAGAGAAATGAGAACGTATGTCCGCCTAAAGACTTGCACATGAATGTCCACAGCAGTATTACTTAATAGCCAGGAAGTGGAAACAAACCAAATGCCCCTCAACAGACAAATGGATAAACAAAATGTGGTATATCCATATGGTGGAATATTTTTCAACCTTAAAAAGGAATAAAAGCACTGATTCATGTTACAACATGGATGAGCCTTGAACATACTATGTAAAGTAAAAGAATCCAGCCACAAAAACCCACAAATTGTATGACTCCATTTATATAAAATGTCCTGAATAGGCAAACCTCCAGAGACAGAAAGTAGATTAGCGGATGCCAAGGGCTGGAGGCAGGGGCCATGACTGCTAATGGGTCAGGGTTTCACTTTGGGATGATGAAAATATTCTGGAATTAGATAGTAGTGATTGTTGTACAACCTTATGAATACACTAAAACCCACTGAATTGTACACTTTAAAAGAGTGGCTATTATAGTATGCAAATTATATTTCAAATTTTTTAAAATTTTTATTTTTTAGAGAGAGAGTGAGAGCGAGCAGGGGAGAAAGGAGGAGAGAAAGAGAGAGAAAATCTTAAGCAGGCTCCATGCTCAGCAAGCGGTGCAGGGCTAAATCCCATGACCCCGGGATCATCACCTGAGCCAAAATTAAGAGTCGAACACTTGGACCACCGAGGTGCCCCAAATTATATCTCAGTTTTTGAAAAGAATGAAAACAACCCAAGGAGACCAGTGCCTCTGAGAGAGAGGATGAAGCCCAGTGAGTTGAATGGGCCCTCAGCCACCATTGCTGCAAGGGAGGGAGCCCTAGGAAGGGTGAGACTCCACCAATGCCTGGAAAACAGGCATTGTCCAGAAAAACATTCAGGAGGTCAGCATGCAGGGCCACGGGAGGGGTCCTGAGGACAAGTTGTACAGCTGCCACAAGCCAGCCTGAGGCTCGGGCTCAGCCAAGGACCGAGGAGGAAGGGGAATGATGGATGAGGCAAATGAGGACTGTCTTACATTCATTCAGTTTCTCCTGCTGGGTCAGCTTGTTTTACGTGCTCACCAGCAAGACCATTCCACACCCTCTCTGTGTGGCAACCAGGGCGGCCACATTTCCTCTTGCTCTTTGCAGAATAATTAGACTCAAGTCTTTTTTAGAGATGAGGACACTTGAGGCTCAAAGGGTCAAAGCCACAGAGCTAGAGGTGCAGCTAGGATTTGAACTCAGGTGTCCGGCTGCACAAGTCCGTCATTCTCTTCCCTCAGTGTCATTGCCTAGCAGCAGGACCTAGCCAGAAATTAGAATGGAGGCACAGGAAGTAGGCTTGGATCCCCCAGAGGCAACAACCAGGCAGGTTGAGAACCCTTGATCTGAAACAGGCCTAAGGCAGGAGGGGCAGGGACTTTGGGTAGAAGCCCAAGCCCCAGACTCCAGGCCTGGATGACTCCAGATCCCCATCTAGTGGTAAAAGGTAGCCACTGCAACATGGCCCAGGCAGCTCACTGGCCACACTGATGCAGTCAGGTCATCAGCAAACAACCCGCCAACAAGAAACGTCCCTTCCCCGGGCCTGAGTTCCATAGAGAGAGAAGAGGACCCATCAAGGGGCATGCACACTGGGGTTCATTGCCCTTGAGATTTCTCTGCAGCAGCACAGTTGCCTGTGGGAGCTCTGTCCTCAGCCAGAAACCTCAACACACAGGTCCCCATGTGGAGGTCAGATTCTTCAGGCTCAGGGACTTAACAACTTGTCACCCCAGAAGGCAGGTCTCATTGGCCTGTGCTGGCCTCCAGGGTGGGAGGGGTCACCTAGCTCTGATAGGCTGAACACTGGATGCTGCCCAGGATGGGGGAAGAATTTGCTCTGCCTCTAGATGGCTCCTAGGACCCCATCCTTGGAAGCTCCGAGGCTCCTCCAAAGGGGCAAGGCCTCCTCAAGAGGGGCAGGGATGCAGCATTTACTGTTGTTTTTTTCTTTTAATTTTTTTTTTTAATTTCTTTTTGAGAAAGAGAGAGACAGAGCATGAGCAGGGGAGGGGCAGAGATAGAGGGAGACCCAGATCCTGAAACAGGCTCCAGGCTCTGAGCTGTCAGCACAGAGCCCTACACGGGGCTTGAGTCCACAAACTGTGAGATCATGACCTGAGCTGAAGTCAGACCCTTAACCAACTGAGCCATCCAGGCGCCCCAGCATTTACTGTTCTAAACAGTGTTTCAATCAAAACACCCCAAGAGCTAGGTACTATTATCTCCATGTGGAAGAAGTGATGGGGGAGGAGTAATTAGCTTTAGTCACTCATTAGAATGAGTCACTCATTCATTGAATACTAACTTAAAACATTGTGTGTGGTCACCTCACCCAGAAGGAAGAAGGTCAAGGGGAAGCTTCCTGGAGAAGGGACTAGTGGGCAAAGTTTTGAAGGAAGAAAGGAAAAAGATTCCAGGCAGAGGGAAGAGCATGTGAGTGAGTGTGAGAAGGACATGAGGCAAGGTCAGCAAGGTTAACCTAGATAGACCTGGGCAGGTGGACAGTGTGGGTAGAGCCCTGGGGTAGGAGTGGGGTGAGGTTAGCAGGCAGAACTCATACAGGCGCCACTACCAAGTTAAAGATTCTGGACTCCAAGGTCATGGGAAACCTTTAAATAGGGCGACGACCCCATCTCATCTGTGTTTCAGGAAGGTCCTGGCTGGCAGGAAATGTGGTCTGCCTGTGAGGCTCTCAAGTGTCCCAGGTGCAGAGGCTTGCCCTGGAACTGGGGGTGGCAGGGTAAGGTCCTTAAGCAGGGGCTCAGCAGCAGCAAAGGCCCAGAGGCCAGAAGGCCCCAGAGCCTCTCAAAAACAGAGAATCACTCAGCATAGCTGGAGAGAAACATTTGAGGGCTGGGAGGGCTTGGGCTGCTGTAACATAATGCCACAGACTGGGTACCTTATAAAGCACAGATATTTATTTCTCACAGTTTTGGAGGTTGGACATTGGAGATCTGGGTGCCAGCAGGGGCAAGTGAGGGACCTCTTCCAGGGCACCGACGTCTCATTGTATGCTCACATGGTGGAAAGGGGAAGGGTCTCTTGTAACAGCACCGATCCCAGTTATGAGGGCTCTGTCCTTGTGACCTAATTACCTCCCAAAGGTTCTGCCTCCTAATACTATCACCTTGGGTGTTCGTTTTCAACATGAATTTTGGGGTGATGCACACATTCAGACTACAGCAGTCTGGACTGTTTTCCTGCAGAGGCAAGTCCTCAGGCAAGATATACAGCTTCTCTGGATATCTCCTCAAGAGAGAAAGGAGGCTCTATTGGCTGCGACTGAGGTTCCCAGCCCTCAGAGGCTCTCTGCGGCCAATGTCAAGTGGACTTGCAGCAGGGGCTTGTGGCCCGGGGCCTGGGCAAGCATATCCTGGAAGGACCAGGTGTGGGCCCTGCTTCTGCAGTCTGTCTTTCTTTCTTTCTTTCTTTCTTTCTTTCTTTCTTTCTTTCTTTCTCAGCAAACACTTTCTGCACCCCTGCCATGTGTTAAGCAATTTTATGTCTGGGGACCTAGCAATAAGCACAACAGACACCAGCCCTGCCTTGAGGGAGACAATGATCTCATAGAAGACAGAAACCTTAAACAAATATAGCCCCTCCTGGAGGAGATGTGGCAATGCTGAGGGGTGGGGTGAATGGGCTCCGCTCCAGCAAACTGAGGGAAGAGGGGAGCCTCAGAGAGTCTGGAGAGGTGATTTCTCCAAGGAAAAACACCAAACATCTTTGTGAGAGCATATCTATGTGTGTTTGCATCCATGAATGTCTATGTGTGTGTGCATGACTGTGTGTGTTTGTATGTACATCTGTGTGTTTGTATGTGCTGTTAAATGAGTGTGTCTGTGTGGTGTGTGTGAGGTGTCCGTATATGTATACATTTGTGTGTCTGTGTGGGGGTGGTGGTAGTGTGCTATGTGTGAGTCTCCGTGGGTACGTATGCATGGTTGTCTATAGGGGGACTCTGTGTGGGTGTCTGTGTGCGAGAGGTAGGGTGCCTGCTGGGTGACTTCTAAGGGGAAACCGCAAGATATCAGTAATAAAACTTAGAACTGCCATGAACACACTAGGACAGCTGTGGGAGGCCAAAGCTGGAAGGGTGGACAGCCCCTCCAAGAAGGGAATAAGACCCAAAGTTGGGGCAGGGTGAAGAAACAGACCAGCCAGACCAGGGGTGAATAAGTACCAGCCACATAAGAGCCTGCCACAGGGGGCTGGGCCAAATGCCTGGTGGGACTCAGAATCCCCCAGAGCTGTAGAGAAGGAACTCTGAGACCTCCAGGAAAGAGTATAGGTTTGGGGGCAGCCATACCTTCTTAGCAGCTGCATGACCTCGGGCATGCCCAAGCCTTGGTTTTCTCCTCTGTAAAATGGGAATAATCATATCCACTGCCCGGTGCCTAGAACTAAGGAAATGTATGCCCGGTGTTAAGCACACTGGTGGGTGTCACATAGCTCCTCCCATCAGCTCTTCCCCATAGGACCTGAGGATATCTTATTTTCTTTGGGATGGAAATCAATAATAAGCAAAGCAAACATGAGCCACACTTGAGCTAAGCACTTGCCAGTGTGACATCTCAGATAACCCATCAACATCCCTGCTATTGTTTTACGCAGAAGTCCCCGCTCCCACCAGGGGTCCCCAGCAGGCCCTACTGTGTTGATATGAAGCTGGGAGGCCACTCTTTCCCCTAGGTCTCCTGTACTTAGACTCTGAGTCTGGCTGCTGTTTTCATGGACACACCTCTGGGCGGGCGGGCCAGCGGGCATTCTCCCAGCCTCTCTGCCTTTTCCCAGCTGAGGCTGACTCTTAACCATTATCACTTATCAGCTAATGTTTTCAAGGATCAGACCCAAGGGATTGGGAAAGACCTCTTCCTTTATTTACTGGATAGCCAGGGGGCATTTTCCTTTATTTCTCTGAACCTCAGTATCTTCATCCTTGAAGTGGGGATTCATAATCAACACTCTGCCAGTGAGGGCTCAGTGAGAGCTCATATGTGCAACTGCTTTGAACAAAGCTTTCCACACAGGTAAGGAATTAGCCCATTGGGTGTCCCAGGTGTGGGGGGGCATCCTTCAACACGGGCACCTGAATATCCTCCATTTGTGTCCTCTCGTGGCTCTGGGAAGAAGTCACATTCAACAAACTGGTGCTAGGTGGCAAAGCCACCCTCCACCCGTCTGTGCCTCTCCTACAGTTTGCTCCAAGGTGGAAAGCAAGGCAGGAAATAACCACATCCCACAAGGAGTGGAGAGGCAGCTGGAGCCAGCTGGTTCTTGAGGGTTTCAGGACCTGGAATGCAGTTTCCTAATTGTGAATTCATCCTGGCCACCAGCCCCACCCCCACACCAAGAATGTCAGCAACAGTATCCCTCAGGCTTCCGTTCCTTAAACATTAAGTAGAAGTATAACCCCTACCTCTTGTATGAGGAAGTTGAGGCTGGGGATCACTGAGAATTGGACCGATGTCGACTGGCCACTCACAGATCTATTTGATTTTGGCCCAAACCACTTATTCTCAGGAAGAGGATTCTGGGGTCCAGAGAAGAAAGTCCCATTGTCCAAGGTTGCACAGCTGAAGCCAGAACTTAACCTTGTACCTATCTCCCATGCCAGCAGTAGATGAATATGTAGATAACTATTGAATTACCAAACGTTTGACTCTATCCTGCATTATAAATCGAAGAGGGAATAACTGGAAGCCTAGTTCAGGGAAGACACCTGGCTGGGATCACAACAAGCTGGTGACTGTGTCGTGGTGGAAATTACCCTAGCTGGTGTGGACTGGGCTGCTTTCTAGCTATGTGCCCTTAGTTAATAATAAAGGAGATAATCTCCCAGAGTGCAGAGCTCATCCAAGGACGTTAAGGGTCAGCTGGAATCAAAGCCTTCCCTGAGTCAAACTGGCAATCTGGCCTCACATCTTTCCCCCCTTCCCATTCATACCTGACAGAGAGCTTGGGTGGCTTTTAACCCAAGGGAGAGATTCTCAGGCTGACCCCTGTGCTTTCCCCATTTCTCACCACCTTCCACAGGAATAATGCAGACCCAAAGCTTCCCCAGGGCTTCTGGCACACGCGGCCTAAGGCAGGTCAACCAGATGAGCAGCTCTTCAGGGCTCGAGGGAGCATCCTGCACGCCCCGCCCCTGCGCCCCTCCCCGCCGCCTCCCCCCGCCCCGCCACCCGCGCTCGACCTTGAAGACCTCAATGGAAAAGGTGAGGAGCTGGAGGAAGGAACTTAGGCTGACCTCTGCGACGGAGGAGCATTGAATCCGGCCAGTCAGCCCCAAGTGGGCCCGCAGGCCAAAGCAGTTTTTCCCTCATGCGGAGGATCCAAGCCCATAGCCCTGCTTCCTCGGGCGAGGAAGGCCTGAGTCAGGACCCCAAGAAGGTCCCAGCCTGGTCGGGCACACAGAAGGCCGAGGGGAGGTATTTGCAGCCAGGGTCTCAAAGGTCCGGGAGTTGGCACCGCAGGACGGTCCCAAGGGAGGGAAAGAAGCCGCGTTCCCGTCCGTGTGTCTGTAGGCCCACCACAGCCCCATTCGGGCTCCGCTGAGCCTCTTGGTCCCTCAGATGCTTGTACCCGTCTCTAGGCCAGGATTTACGTCAGTTTGTGGTTTTGTCTCCGTGCGCCTCTGCCGATCTCTCTGTTCACCTCTGGCTCTAGCTCGCGGCCGGCTGTCCGGCCGCGGCCTGGCCCCTGGCCTGGAGCGCCATCTCGTGGGCTCTTGGGGAGTTGTCGCGGCTCGTCGACGGGGCAAGCTGCAGGTTTGCTTTGGGCGGGGAGTTTCCAAAGCTACCTAGGGGAGGGGCTGGGAAAAGAGCAGCGGCCGTCGGCTTCGCGAGTGGGTGTGGGGTGGGGCAAGCAGATCTGCGCCTCTGAGAACCCAAAAAGAGTTCCAAGGGCAAATAAGAATTCCAGAATCTGGCATTGGCATCAACGCATTCACTGAGGAAGGACCAGACTGCACTCCCAAGGGCGCTCCCCGGGGAACCCAGAGAGACGCCCGGAGCTCAGGTTCCTTTCCCTTTGCCTCTTCCCCGGGCGTACATTCCCTCTGTTGTCCGGTCCCTATTACATGGTCGCTCGGCCCCTCGCCGGACTTTGAGATCGAGGATCGCGAAGAGAGGAAAAAGTGGGATTAGATTTGGGGTGCTTTCCAAAGCTGGGAAGAAGGCAAGGCTCAGCGTTTAAACTTCGGTCTCATGGAGACTCTGTCCCTCGAACCATCCAATATCCGGGAAAGGGAGGTAAGGGGGCTCGAGCTGAGGTGTTCACCTGTGTCCTGGAGCGCCAAGCTGAACGTTCCGCTCCAGCTACAAGGAGTGCCCTGTGTGGACACGGGAGACGGACCCCAGTTCAGTGCCTTTGGGGGGGGGGCGGGGCCAGGTCGTAGATTTCCGCCGCCGCAGCGTGAGTTGGGGTGGAGGGAAAAGAATGGCTTGAGGGGATTCGGTAGACTCCTATTTATCCCAAGAGGAAATGAGTTCTCCTGGGCCTGGAGATCCGCACTGCTTGGCCGCTAGGGGTCTCACGGAGACCCCACACCCACATCCCCCGTCTCCAAGTTCCCCAGTGAAGTCACATTCAACCATCCCACACAGCCAAGCACAGTTCCCTCTCTAACCCCACAGTTCCAACGCACACGGCCCCGCAGTGACCCCTCAGTCCCCATCAACCCAAACACGGCCTCCACATACAGCCGTGCGCAGGGGATTCTGCCGTCTAGGGCCCCTGGTGCCAGGCCCAGAAGGGTTAAGAAGGCCTTGGGGCACCAGAGCGGTGGGACGCGGAACGCCGGGGCTAATTGGCGACCCCGGGAACAATGAGGGATGCGAGGTGGGGAAGGGGGGTGACGGGTGGCTTAATTGGGCCAGGGAGCGGCCTGGCCTTTGCCTGGGACAAGGCCTTGTTGCCCGCCGCGCGGTTCCCGTAGCCGAACTCAGGTTCTCAGCTGAGACCCAGCGGAGCGCCTGGAGGGCGACTCCGGAACAGGATTTGCCGGCGGGAGGCGGGGGAATTCAGGACGACTCCCCAAGCTGCACTCAGGGCCTGGGGCCTCTCGAGGCCCTTAAGTATCACTCCACCTCATCCGGGGTGCTGCAGCAACGATGCGGCGAGGCTGCGGCCGCAACCAGGCCGCCCTGCCTGGCATTCGCGGCCACCCTCTTGGAGTTCCCCACTCTGCGCGCCGCTCTCACCGCAGCTTTAGGTTGGTACTGCCCCCTGGTGTCAGCAACCCGCTCCTGAGACTGCCGTGCACTTGCAGCCTCTGCCCAACTTTCCTTCTTAGACGTGCGGGGAGAAACCGGAAGAAGTGAACGCGCCCCGCTCTTCGAAAATTTCAGAGGTGTTTTGAGCCGAAAGCGACCTCAAATAAGCACACTGTCCACGAGGGATTCTATTTGAGCTGAGAAAGTGGCCTCTCTGGCCCGCCCGGTTCCTGGACTGCCACATTCGCTGTCCTGCCTGCGGAAGGTCAGAGAGCGAAGCAGCCCACACTCTGGGAGCTGGGACAGTCTTTTGCGCCCTTTTGCTCGCTCACTGGCCAAGCCCCTTGCCGAATTCAGCGTAGGCTGGGTCCAGCTCCCTCCGTGGAACAGGCGGACACAGTTCTCTTTCCTTGCACGTGTGTTGGCCCACGGAGGCGTCCTGGGCACTTGGAGGCCCGGATACTGGCAGTTCCGCCTCCACCTTCACCCTTCCTTCATCTTACCATTCCTGGTGTTCCTGGTGAGTTGGGGGACCTGTGCTTGCTGCCCCCTAAAGTACCCAAGGTGGGCAGGCAGTGTGTTCGTCCAGGGCGGCACGGACTCCCAAGGCTTAAAGAGCAGAGAACTGGGAAGGAGGTGGGAGCTCGGTGATGGACAGACCTGAGGGTGGGTTAAAGGAGTGACTTCCCATCTCTCACCCCTTCCCACTACTAGGATTTGGGGGTCGGAGACACCTGTTGGCTGTGTGAAGCAGAAAGAAGCTCAAAGAATGGGGGTGGGAGGCCCACTTGCAGGAGGGGGCCACTGGGAAGAACGTGCCACTGGGAAGACACATGGGACTCCCAGAGATACCCCAGCGGAGCCCTTTATTATACCAGAGGAAACTGAGGCAGTAAAGGAAGTAGCCTATTGACCCACACTTCCCACACCCCCAAAAGAGATTTAGATGAGTTACACGGGAGAACTTTCAGGTTAGACTGTCACTCTAGTCAACAGCCCTGACAAGGAGAAATGCTTCTTTCTTCTTCTTAAAGAAAGTAATATCTAAGTCAAACGTGGGGCCCAACTTACCACCCCAAAATCAAGGGTCTTGTGCTTAGACGCCCCAAGAACGGTTTCTTTTTGAGGTCCAGGAGGCAGAGAGATGAAAAGGATTCTAGGGTCCGTGGTACTGGGTGCACCACGACCAAACTCCTCCTCAGAAGGGAGAGAGGGAGTAGGGTGCACCCCTCTTACCAGCTCCGCCTACCCAGAGGCGCTAAAACGGGATTCGTTTCTACTCTGGAGCCCCAGAAAGGGAGTCAGGAGTCCCGGTGCAGAGTGGCTAGGGCGGCGGCCGGAGGCAAGTGGCCAGCAGAGGGAGCCCGGCCCCTGACTTGGGAGGCGGCCCGCGCCGGGAGCGCGGGGGACTCGAAGGGGCTCGGCGTCTCCCGGCCCAGCCGGTGGCCCGCGCCGGCGCCGCTCGGCCTCGCAGCTCCGCCCGCTGCCCCAGCCAGCCTGCTGCCGCCCCCGGGGGGCAGCTGCCGCCGAGCTGGGGGCGCCCGACGTTTTATCCCCGCCTCCAGTCCCTCCTAACGCGCTTGCTGCGCCCCTACCCCACGCGGCCCACAGAGCGCACAGCGCCGTTCACTTCGCATTGCAGCGTTTTATTGTTTTCTCGAGTTTTTGTCTTTTCGTCTCGCTCGGTAGCGAAAAGTGAAAACCTGAGGTGGAGCCCGCGGGCCGGGCGAGCAAAGCCCGGGCGGAGGGGCCGAGGGGCTGGCGGGGTGGGAGCCCCTCCAGGGATGGGGCTTCTCCCGCAGCCGAGGACCCCCCAGCCCTGTACAATATAGATGCTTATGTAAAATGAAAAGAAATTTTAAATGCTATGAATTAATCTCTAAATATTATGTACACAGCAATGTACACCTTTGAATAAATTAATACCAATTTGTATATTCTGGGAACCTTAAAGCTTATTTACACAAATTACCATTTATTTTATAAATATCTTTTTTTTTTTCTCCCCCTGGGGACTCAAGGCAGAAGTGCCACTCCCTCCCCTGACCGAGGGGTGGGAGGAGCGCCTGTCTTTCGGGGGAAGAAGTGGGAGGACTAAAAGAACAGGTCCCTCCCAGCTCAAGTCTACACTGATTTCAGTCTTCACTGTGCCCGCATCCCTTACTGCAGATTCTCAAGCGGTCCAGGCCCAAGGCTAGGGGCTCTGGGGTTCCCTCCGAAGTTCCCATCCCTGACTCCTGCACCTTCTGTCTCCCGATGAGACCACTGGGCGGGGCAATGAGGCCTCCCCACAGCGCTGGAGGACCTGGAGGGACACCTGGCCAATGCCACTTTGACATCGGAGCAGATCTGGACAGTGACCAGTGGCTCCTAAGCGACTGTGTTCCCGGCAGCCGGGTTCTTCTTGGGGCCTAGGGAATTGTCCCAGGCTCCGGCTGGCTGGCCAGGGCTCTATTCCGGCTGCAGCAGCCCGCTTTTGCTCCTTTATTTAAATAAATACCCATTCTGTGCTGTACACGTCCCAAGCAGCAGGGGCAGGCAGCCGGGGAGGTCTGCGTGGCAGCGGAGCAGCTGGGCAGTCCCCTCACTTGGGCGACTCCCTGCCGGGGGAGAGGGCTCGCTGGCTCTCCAGCCCACTCACCAGTCTCTGGATGCTCTGCAGTTCACTGGCCGCCTCTTTGGCTGAGCCGCTGGGTGACAGGGCACCGCGGGATGGGGCCCCAACCTTGCGGAGAGCCAGCTCCGGTAGCGGGCTGGGCTCCCGGCTGTTGCTGCCCGCAGCCTTGGAGCCCTCCGCCGCCAGCCCCGTGGTGAGAAGACTAGCGCTAGGCGGGATAGTGACCGGGATCTGGTAGGGGCTGAACCGCAGGCGGGGCCGGGCATTGCCCAGAAAGTGGCTCCGGGATAGGGAGCCCGCAGCGGCAGCAGCTGCAGCCGCAGCACTGGTGGCTGGCAAAGCAGAGGCCGCTGCCGCAGCGGCCGCCATGTAGGTGTAGGGGTAGGGGAAGAGGCCTCCGAAAGTGGGCATTGGGATTCCCTGAAAGAAAAGAACAAGACAAGGGTTAGGCATCCTGCCTGAGGTGTTCTAAGGGTGAGCTGGGTGCTGGGGGTGGTGCTACCACCAGGAATCCTTGCCCTACTGTTTTAGGAATATAAGACCAGAGCTCACATAACTGTAACCCCAAGCAGCACAGGTAGAGGAGAGCCAGTATGCCTATGGCCAAACCCAGTTAGACAGGAGCTCACTTCAGGTTATGATGCAAAGGTCTGGTGCCATCAAGCTCTGTGCCAGGTATTACAGTACGAGTGAGGGAAAGACATGCCAGGTGGCTGAAGTAGCATGAGCAAAAGCCTAGAGGGAGGAAACTGGGCAGGCATAGAGCCAGGTGGCAAGTAGGCAGCTTTGGCTGTCTTGGGAGGTTCTGCTCATTTAAAAGAGTGTCCTCCCCAACCCTTCTTTCTGCAGGTGCCCCAAAGGACTGAGAAAGCCTGGGCAGGAGAGGTGAGGAACTCCGTACATTCTCCTCCTACCTGCCTGCCTGCTCAGGGATCTCCTACCTGGGTCAGAAGGGCATAGATGCCAATCCGTTTATAAACTGGCCTGGATATTCTACAAAGAGCTCCTGGCAGCACCTCAGTGGCAGCTGAGGAAGGAATGCAAAGTCTGCCCGTGGAGAGCACAGTAGCCAGGAAACCCTGACAAACATCTGCTGAGTCTATGAGGCCCACTTTTGGATTATCTGACCTTTGAGATAATGGCTCACTCTCCAGAGTAAGAGGGTATGGGGAGGAGGGCAGGGAGCTGGCTGTGCTGTGCTTCCAGGGAGTCTCAGGCCTGGCTCAGGCAGGGAGAAGGAAAGAAGTAGCCCAGTCGGGAATGAGAAAATATCCTTCCTGAGAAGGTCAAGTCCTACTGGGCATTCAGTCCTGGTATCTCAGGGGGAGAGGAAGGAGGGAGGCTTCAAATCTCCCCGAATTTGGCTCTACCTGATGGCCAAGGGCGGGCTACTCAGTTATAGGAACTTAACCAGTAGCAGTATACCAAGTGATACCTCCTGAGTGCTGGGTACTCTCAGCCTGGCCTTGCACCTGTTGACCAGGCTGTATCTAGAAGCCCTGACTTCCCGACAACCTTTATGATGCCCATGCTGGGGAGGAGGCATTCACATACATATGGAATCAAGGATGCAGATTAAACCTCCAGGACCTGAGCTACATTTTCCAGAAGCTTCCTTGCCATCTCAGAGCCACAGATATGTGATGTTAGTGTTTCAAATGCTCACTCCACATATCCCTGACACTGAGCTCTATTTAAAACCCATTTCAGGATCCCTTCCCCCATTTTAAAAATATTTGCTTCTGAACCAAAGGAGCCTTCTCAGACCTGAACTCCTATTTTCCCTCCCTTAAGATAAGATCTCAAAGGTTCAATTTGCCAGAAACCTCAGAGGGAAGAAAATGAATGTAGAGATTCCAAATCTTTCCACAGGGAATATTCCACCCAAGCAACCAAAGAGGCCGCTCTCCCCATTGGATCTCCTTATTTTGCTCCTAGCCAGTTTCATAAAGTCTCCCCTGGGAGCTCAGAATTTCAGCCTGGGCTTGGGGAACTGAGCCCTTCTTTCCTGAGATGTGTAGTTGGGAGACCTAAGGTGGGGGAAGGAACAGGAGGACTTCTGGAGGGCCTGAAAGGGGCCAGAGGCATCTGAGAGGTGGGTCATTTTGGCAGTCAATTGTCCAGAAAATATTGCAAATCTTCCTACTCCCTTTTTCCAGGCATCTTAGCCTTTCAGGGACTGACAGTGAGCCAAGGGTTTTTGTTTCCAAGAGAAGTGTCCTGAGGCCAGGAAAGTGGACTTCACAAAGCCAGAGGCAGACTCAGTCTGTCAGAGGAAGAGTCTACTGGGTGCCACTCTGTGCTGGAGTTATAGGGAAGGAAACAGGCCCAAAGAGGGTCAGGCACTTGTCCACAGTCACACACAGTCAAAATAGCACCCTGGCGAGACCCTAGACCTACACTCTTAGTCTCCCTGAACCTAGGTGTGGTGGAGTGTCAGGTCTCCCCAGGACAGAGTGGTTGTCCGCTAGAAACTCAGAGCACCTATGGCACCCCCAGGCCCTATGCCCACCTTGCTCTTTCTCCCTTCAGATCACAGGTCTTACCTGAGATGCCAGCATGTGCTGGGAGAGGTGGAACGGGAAGGGCGCAGCGGTGCTTGCGGCGCTGGCCGCGGGACCCAGCCCGCCTGCGTCCAGCCCGGTGGCGGTCCCTGGGCCGCCAGCCCCCCCACTGCTGCTGCTGCCCGCCACCGATGCCAGCAGGTGACCCATGCCCATGGCAGAGAAGGCTCCGGGGCCCATGGCGAACTGCCCCGGGTGCAAGAAGAGCGGCTGGCCGGCCCCCAGCGGCCCGAAGAACTGCTGCCCGTGCAGATGGCCGGAGAAAGCCAGGCCCGGCAGGTGTCCGGCGCCCAGAGGGGACGCACTGTCCGTCTGCACCACCAGCGGCGCCAGGCCGGGCTCCTTGCCCTCGCCTGCCTCCTTGCGCCCCTCGTCCTTTCGCCTTGCTTCCGTGCGCTCCTTCTCTAGGCTCCGCAGGCCAAACGGACCGTCCCCGCCGCTCTCCGCCGGCTCCTTGCCCCTCTCGGGGCTGCGCCGCTCCCGGGAGCGCTCAGGTTCGGTCAAGCGAGGGGGGCTGGCGCTGTCCAGGGCCGGGCTGCGGCCGAGAGCCGGCCCTGCGCGCTCCTCGCTCAGCCTTTCCGGCTCTGGGTCGCTGTCCGCGGCGCACGACTTCTCCTCGGCTGCAGGGAGAAAGGACGCGGGAGGTCACAGGGGTCCCGGAAGAGACAGACGCGAGGCCTCCCCTCCTCCACCCGTGTCTGGACCGGGTCGGAGAGACTGGGAGAGGCCTGCTCCCGAGGAAGCCACGTTCGAGGAACTTCCAGATCCTCGTCGGGCAAAGGGGCAGCTGCAGGTCACCTAACCTAAGGCTCCGTATTTACAGCGGGAGAAATTGAGCCATGTAAAGGAAACTCACTGTTAGAGTCACACAGTGCCAAGGACCTAGCTGGGCAGCCAGATCTTCTGGATACCCGGACCGCCCTCACTGGAAAGGCCTCGGTCGTTTGCCCCATCCCAGACACATTGCTGACGCTTCCCGCAGGTTTTGTGGTTACCCGGAAGCTGAGCAAAGAGCCAGCCTGGGGTCGGAAGGAGAACCTCCCCTTCCTCTACCCCGGGTCCGACTACCCAACTCTCACCTCTGGTCCGATGCAGGCGCAGGGGACTAGGCACTGACCCCGGGGAGGGTGGCGGTTCCCGCGCGGGGGCAGGGTCGCAAGAAGAGGCGTCGGACTCGGCGCCGTCGCGTTCCGGTTTACAGTGCTCCTCGTACAGCCGCAGAGACGGCAGCGTCAGCTGCTTCCTGGGGATGAGCGGAGGGAGCCGGTCAGAGACGAGCTCATACCCCCCAGCGTTCTGCTGGCTCAGTCTCCCACCGCGCAGCCGTCCAGCGCACCCCTCACCTTTTCTCCCGCCGGCCATTCCCGGTGTCCCGGAAGCCCTTGGCAAACGGGTTGTTGTCGATCTTCAGTTGAGTGATCTGCAGGGACCGAGGGGGCGGCGCCAGGTCAGGACGAGTCGCCTCCAGCCTGGGCTGAGGCACCCCGAGGTCGGAGGCTGCCGCCCCAGAGAAGAACCCCGCGAAAGTCCACTTGGTACCCGCCCGCCTAGGATACGACTCTCCGAGCTGGAAGACGAGTTGAGGCCGGCGGGCGGTCCTCGCGGGAAGCCACAGGGTCTCTCCTCTTCCACTTTATTCGAAGCATATTCCCTTATCTTGCACACACAAGCCCAAAGGTGTGTGCAAAGAGTCGAAATCTGCCCAAGCATGCACACAGACCCACTCGGTCACTCATGTTTAACAAACCGGGCATCGGAGCAGGAGCGCACGGAGACAGCAAAACACACGCGAGTCCACACCACAGACACAAATCACACTCACGGGCCCGCGCACACGCAAGTACACACAGACAAAATAACCAAGTGCCCACAGAACAGAACGAATTCACACTCCTCCACACGTATCTGAGTCCCCCGAAATGTTGCCCACATACCCGCATACATGCCATTTCACAAAGACAAAAAGAACGACCGGCAGGACGCTTGGACACTGTCCCGAGAGTGGTATATGGGCACAGGCCCAGAGGGAGTGAGCTCTGCACCTCTAGAAAAGGGGGATAGAAAGGCAGCAAGCAGAAAAATTCTCTAAGCACCTCCCAAGGGGTTCACAGCCTGGACCGACCCAGAGTGGGGATACTTTGGGAAGCTGTGTCACCTGTCCCGCCCTCTGGCTCCCCCGAGAGAGTGAAAACTGGGCCCCAGGTTCCTATTGCTGGTTTCCAGAGAGTCAGGAGAGCCAGGGCAGGGTGCCACGGGCTCCCTCTCTTCATTTAAATTCCCATTCCAATGCCAAGAAATAAACGAATAAAATGTAAAAATGTCAGCACGGGCCGGGAGTCTCAGCTAATTACTAAGTAAATATCCCCACCCCTTGGAGTGCCCAGCTGTTAGCGCCCCGAGGGGGAGCCTGTGTATACGTGTCCTGTCGCGGACTTGGTGGGGGGAGCCTGGAGGATTTCAGTGGGTGCTTCGGTTACAGATGAGACTTGCTGCTCTGGAGTGAGCTGTGAGAGCGAGAGATGGGTGCTGGGGTCTACGGGCAGATATGAGTGAAGGGGTGGAGTCTGCAGGTGTAAGGGGGCATCGGTGCAGGGGCTGGGCCCATCGCCCCCCCCCAAGCGCACCTTATCGTTCTGGTAGGCAGTGACCGCGATGAAGTCGGTCTCAGGGAACACGTAGGTGCGGAAGGTGCTGTAGGGCAGCTTCAGGATGTCGTTGGCTCTCACAATGTGGAAGCGCGGTTGGTACTTGTGCATGGAGTTCAGAATGGTCTGTGGGGAGGGTGCGGGTCAGCCGATAGCTCCCAGCTTTTGGCTGGAGCATTTCTACTCTCTGGGGACCCGACCTCTTTCCAATGCTCTCTCTCTCTTCGTCTGCCTTCTACACCCCCTCCTTCGCTATTTTCTCCTGTCTTCTCTGCCTTTTTTCTTGCCTATATTTCTTGTTATTTTTCTCTCAGCTTTCTTTATCACAGTTTCTCTCTCTTTCTCTCTCTACTTAAAAAAATTACCCCAGTTGAAAATAGAAATAAAACAAAAGAAAACCCCCATAAAACTCCACTCTTAACCTCTCTTCCTGCGCTCATTGCTAAGCCCCTAGTAACTCTACAGAGAGAAGCTTTGGATCTTTGGGGGCTCAGCGAGCGCCCTACTTCTGAATGGACAATCCCTTTTGCCCCATCAACCCCCCCTTCCCATTCACTGGGGCCCTGCCTCAGGCAGAAATGGAGAGAACCCCCCAAACTCCCTCCTCCTGGTAGGGCGTTTGCCTATGGGAGGAGGGAATGGAGACTTAGGTTGTTAAAGGGGCTGGTTTAACTTTTAAATCTCCTCGTCTGGGGAGGGGGTGGGAAGGGAAATGGGGACACAGGTCATGGGGAAGGGTGAGGACAAGCTGAGGTTGGGGGTAGGACTTCCAAGCTCAGCACTTAAACACCAGAGGCCGCACAACTGAGTCGCACCTGCCTCCGGCTGGGCTCTAGGAAGAGCTTTGGAAGGCTTGACCCCAGCCAAGATTGTGAGCAGCCTGGGGCTTTCCACCCCACAACCCAGGCTTGCAAAGTGGAGCCCTCTGGGCCCAGACTCAGCCAGCATAGGCCACAGGGCAGTGACCCAAGCAGGGGCACTTTGAGAGTTCGGCCAGCGCTCCTCTCTGGGGAATCCCGCCGCCTGCTCTCCCGCCCCCACCCCCTGCAGCACAGGACACTCAGTTTCCGACCCCCATCCCCGCGCCCGCCCAGCACTCACGAAGCCATGCTTGTCGGAGATGTTGTTGGTCAGTTTCAGCTTGTGGAAAGCCACAGGCTTGGCCATCCACTGCTCTCCCGTGGCCGGGCTGTCCGGGTGGATGTACATGCGTTTGGGCATCTCTGGGTCAGCCTTGCCAGCCACCATCCAGCGCGAGTTATGGAATTTATACCGGCAATCATCAGCGGCCACAATGTCCATCAGCAGGATATATTTCGCCTTTTTGTCCAGGCCGCTGACTCGCACCTTGAAGGGAGGAAACATCCGCCTGCGAGGAAGGGAAAGGGCAAGACTCCATGGGACCCGGTTTTATGTCGGAGGACCTCACTCCCCAAGCACACACCACTGCCAGGAGCTTCCCTATCTGTGTTTCCCGGTTGTCTGGGCTCTGCCCCCATATAACCGCCTGAGAGACCCCACCTGTGGTTATTATTCCTGGGGGATCCCATTTCCGCTTGTCAAACTCTCTCTTATTATATGGTTTCCCATCGGCTTTATCCTCAGATCTGGTGACTCTCTTTCTCTCTCATCTGAGATGAAAGCGGATGTCCAAGAAAGAAATCCAGGCCCCCTAGAAATACACCTGCTTCTTTTGAATCTTCCCAAAATTCATTCAGGAGATATGCCCACTGGGACTGAAATTCCCAAAAATAAAACCAGAAGATGTTTGCTTGGATAACTGGGTTGCAACCCAACAAGAACCTTAAGTTTCGGGGGAAGAGGGTGAACCTGAGGCCTGAATTCCCGGCGGCTGAGTCAAAGGGTGGATGGGCTGGGGGCTGTGATTTTCTTCAGGCGTTAAGGCCTGGAGTGGTGTGTGAGTAGGGAGCTTTTTGCTCCTTGGGCCAGGACAAGGCTCCCAGCCTGGGTCAGGCTTCCACAGGGCCGCTTGGGGCTTACTGCCGGAAAGGGACGGCCGGCTGGAATCGGCTGGCCAGCCAGGGCCTAGCATGGTACAGGTTTCATTATGGGCTTCAGGGTCAGAGGACAGTCCGGGAGATGCTACATCTCCCTGGAGCTCCGAGTCAGACAGGGAGGCAGGAGAGCGAGGCGGCGAGGCTGAGTTGCTGCGGAGATGTCTGAGACCCGCCTGGGGCCGAGCCGCAGGACCTCCTCAGCTTTGGGACTCAGAATGGTTAGGACTGTTCTTTAACAGCATGTTTTCGTTTTACTTTATTCGGGAGATTTTCATGTTTTAGTTTTTAAAATTTCTCTCGGTGCCAAATGAGAAGTCAACTTGGTTGCCTGTGGGAGCTAAGCGTGGCGCCGGGGCCAGAGCCCGGAGCCTCGAGCGGCAGGCTCGGCGCTGGTCTGTGCTGTCGGGTCCCCCAGCCCGCCCGCCCGCCTGCGTGCCCGCCGGCCAGCCGGCCGCCCTACCTCCCAGACTTGGTGATGACCATCTCGGTGCCCAGCTTGTGGAACTGGTCCCACAGCTCCTTGGCCTCCAGCGTCACCTTGGGGTCGTCCTCCACCTCGTCCTCGGGCTCCAGGCTCTTAAGCGAGCGCAGATGCGCGGCGGGCGGGTGCGGGCCGAGTGCCGAGACGTGCAGCCCCGCCTCGGCCGCCGCCGCCGCCGCGGCCGCCGCGGCCGCCGCCCCCGCCAGGCCCGGGTCGGGCAGCGGCTTGGCC